>NC_083315.2:166362652-166671548 GCF_963455315.2 Globicephala melas | reverse complement strand
AACAGTGCAAGAGGGTTCCCTTTTCCCCACACCCTCTCCAGCATTTTTTGTTTGTACATTTTCTGATGATGCCCATTCTAATTGGTGTGAGGTGATACCTCATTGTAGTTTTGATTTGCATTTCTCTAATAATTAGTGATGTTAAGCAGCTTTTCATGTGCTTCTTCAGCATCTGTATGTCTTCTTTGGAGAAATGTCTATTTAGATCTTCTGTCCATTTTTGGATTGGGTTGTTTGTTTTATTAATATTGAGCTGCATAAGCTGTTTATATATTTGGAGATTAATCCTTTGTCCGTTGATTCGTTTGCAAATATATTCTCCCATTCTAAGGGTTTTCTTTTTGTCTTGTTTATGGTTTCCTTTGCTGTGCAAAAGCTTTCAAGTTTCATTAGGTCCCATTTGTTTATTTTTGTTTTTATTTCCATTACTCTAGGAGGTGGATCAAAAAAGATCTTGCTGCGATTTATGTCAAAGAGTGTTCTTCCTATGTTTTCCTCTAAGAGTTTTATAGTGTCCGGTCTTATATTTAGGTCTCTAATCCATTTTGAGTTTATTTTTGTGTATGGTGTTAGGGAGTGTTCTAATTTCATTCTTTTACATGTAGCTGTCCACTCTTCCCAGCACCATGTATTGAAGAGGCTGTCTTTTCTCCATTGTATATTCTTGCCTCCTTTATCAAAAATAAGGTGACCATATGTGTGTGGGTTTATCTCTGGGCTTTCTATCCTGTTCCATTGATCTATATTTTTGTTTTTGTGCCAGTACCATATTGTCTTGATTACTGTAGCTTTGTAGTATAGTCTGAAGTCAGGGAGTCTGATTCCTCCAGCTCTGTTTTTTTCCCTCAAGACTGCTTTGGCTATTCGGGGTCTATTGTGCCTCCATACAAATTTTAAGATTTTTGGTTCTAGTTCCATAAAAAATGCTATTGGTAATTTGATAGTGATTGCACTGAATCTGTAGATTGCTTTGGGTAGTAGAGTCATTTTCACAATATTGATTCTTCCAATCCAAGAACATGGTATATCTCTCCATCTGTTGGTATCATCTTTAATTTCTTTCATCAGTGTCTTATAGCTTTCTGCATACAGGTCTTTTTGCTCCCTAGGTAGGTTTATTCCTAGGTTTTTTTGTTGTTGTTGCAATGGTAAATGGGAGTGTTCCCTTAATTTCTCTTTCAGATTTTTCATTATTAGTGTATAGGAATGCAAGAGATTTCTGTGCATTATTTTGTATCCTGCAACTTTACCGAATTCATTGATTAGCTCTAGTACTTTTCTGGTGGCATCTTTAGGGTTCTCTATGTATAGTATCATGTCATCTGCAAACCGTGACAGTTTTACTTCTTCTTTTCCAATTTGTATTCCTTTTATTTCTTTTTCTTCTCTGATTGCCATGGCTAGGACTTCAAAACTATGTTGAATAATAGTGGTGAGAGTGGACACCCTTGTCTTTTTCCTGATCATAGAGGAAATGCTTTCAGTTTTTCACCACTGAGAATGATGTTTGCTGTGGGTTTGTCACATATGGCCTTTATTATGGTGAGGTAGGTTCCCTCTATGCCCACTTTCTGGAGAGTTTTTATCATAAACGGGTGTTGAATTTTGTCAAAAGCTTTTTCTGCATCTATTGAGATGATCATATGGTTTTTATTCTTCAATTTGTTAATATGGTTTATCACATTGATTGATTTGCGTATATTGAAGAATCGTTGCATCCCTGGGATAAATCCCACTTGATCATGGTGTGTGATCCTTTTAATGTGTTGCTGGATTCTGTTTGCTAGTATTTTGTTGAGGATTTTTGCATCTATATTCATCAGTGATATTGGTCTGTAATTTTCTTTTTTTGAGTATCTTTGTGTGGTTTTGATATCAGGGTGATGGTGGCCTCA
Source organism: Globicephala melas (assembly GCF_963455315.2). Classification (NCBI taxonomy): domain Eukaryota; kingdom Metazoa; phylum Chordata; class Mammalia; order Artiodactyla; family Delphinidae; genus Globicephala; species Globicephala melas. Next base: position 166,669,653 of record NC_083315.2, on the reverse strand, counting down.
TAGAGTGAGTTTGGGAGTGTTCCTTCCTCCGCAATTTTTTGCAAGAGTTTGAGAAGGATGGATGGGTGTTAGCTCTTCCATTCTATCTGTTTGATAGAATTCACCTGTGAACCCATCTGGTCCTGGACTTTTGTTTGTTGGAAGATTTTTAATCACAGTTTCAATTTCATTATTTGTGATTGGTCTGTTCATATTTTCTATTTCTTCCTGGTTCAGTCTTGGAAGGTTATACCTTTCTAAGAATTTGTCCATTTCTTCCAGGTTGTCCATTTTATTGGCATACAGTTGCTTGTAGTAGTCTCTCAGGATGCTTCATATTTCTGCAGTGTCTGTTGTAACTTTCCTTTTTCATTTCTAATTATATTGCTATGAGTCCTCTCCCTCGTTTTCTTGATGAGTCTGGCTAATGGTTTATCAATTTTATTTTTCTTCTCAAAGAACCCACTTTTAGTTTTATTGATCTTTGCTATTGTTTTCTTTGTTTCTATTTCATTTATTTCCACTCTGATCTTTATGATTTCTTTCCTTCTGCTAACTTTGGGTTCTCTTTGTTCTTCTTTCTCTAGTTCCTTTAGGTGTAAGGTTAGATTGTTTGAGATTTTTCATGTTTCCTGACGTAGGCTTGTATAGCTATAAACTTCCCTCTTAGAACTGCTTTTGCCACATCCCGTAGGTTTTGGATCACCATGTTTTCATTGTCATGTGTCTCTAGGTATTTTTTTATTTCCTCTTTGATTTCTTCAGTGATCTCTTGGTTATTTAGTAACATATTGTGTAGCCTCCATGTGTTTGTGTTTTTTACTTTTTTTTCCTGTAACTCATTTCTAATCTCATAGTGTTGTAGCCAGAAAAGATGCTTGATATGATTTCAATTTTCTTAAATTTACTGAGGCTTGATTTATGACCCAAGATGTGATCTATCCTGGAGAATGTTCCATGCGCACTTGAGAAGAAAGTGTAACCTGCTGTTGTTGGATGGAATGTCCTATAAATGTCAATTAAATCTATCTGATCTATTGTGTCATTTAAAGCTTCTGTTTCCTTATTTATTTTCATTTTGGATGATCTGTCCATTGGTGTAAGTGAGGTGTTAAAGTCCCCCACTATTATTGTGTTACTGTCGATTTCCTGTGTTATAGCTGTTAGCAGTTGCCTTATGTATTGAGGTGCTCCTATGTTGGGTGCATATATATTTATAATTGTTATATCTTCTTCTTGGATTGATCCCTTGATCATTATGTAGTGTCCTTCCTTGTCTCTTGTAACATTCTTTATTTTAAAGTCTATTTTATCTGATATGAGTATTGCTACTCCAGCTTTCTTTTGGTTTCCATTTGCATGGAATATCTTTTTCCATCCCCTCACTTTCAGTCTGTATGTGTCCCTAGGTCTGAAGTGGGTCTCTTGTAGACAGCATATATATGGGTCTTGTTTTTGTATCCATTCAGCAAGCCTGTGTCCTTTGGTTGGAGCATTTAATCCACTCACATTTAAGGTAATTATCGATATGTATGTTCCTATGACCATTTTCTTAATTGTTTTGGGTTTGTTTTTGTAGGTCCTTTTCTTCTCTTGTGTTTCCCACTTAGAGAAGTTCCTTTAGCATTTGTTGTAGAGCTGGTTTTGTGGTGCTGAATTCTCTTAGGTTTTGCTTGTCTGTAAAGCTTTTGATTTCTCTGTCGAATCTGAGTGAGATCCTTGCCAGGTAAAGTAATCTTGGCTGTAGGGTCTTCCCTTTCAACTCTTTAAGTCTATCATGCCACTCCCTTCTGGCTTGTAGAGTTTCTGCTGAGAAATCAGCTGTTAACCTTATAGGAGTTCCCTTGTATGTTATTTGTCATTTTTCCCTTGCTGCTTTCAATAATTTTTCTTTGTCTTTAATTTTTGTCAGTTTGATTACTATGTGTCTCCACATGTTTCTCCTTGGGTTTATCCTGTGTGGCACTCTCTGTGCTTCGTGGACTTGGGTGGCTATTTCCTTTCCCATGTTAGGGAAGTTTTCGACTATAATCTCTTCAGATATTTTCTCAGGTCCTTTCTCTCTCTCTTCTCCTTCTGGGACCCCTTTAATGCGAATGTAGCTGCGTTGAATGTTGTCCCAGAGGTCTCTTAGGCTGTCTTCATTTCTTTTCATTCTTTTTTCTTTATTCTGTTGCGCAGCAGTGAATTCCACCATTCTCTCTTCCAGGTCACTTATCCGTTCTTCTGCCTCAGTTATTCTGCTATTGCTTCCTTCTACTGTAGTTTTCATTTCAGTTATTGTATTGTTCATCTCTGTTTGTTTGTTCTTTAATTCTTCTAGGTCTCTGTTAAACATTTCTTGCATCTTCTCGATCTTTGCCTCCATTGTTTTTCCGAGGTCCTGGATCATCTTCACTATCATTATTCTGAATTCTTTTTCTGAAAGGTTGCCTATCTCCACTTCACTTAGTTGTTTTTCTGGGGTTTCATCTTGTTCCTTCATCTGGTACATAGCCCTCTGCCTTTGCATCTTGTCTATCTTTCTGTGAATGTGGTTTTTGTTCCACAGACTGCAGGATTGTAGTTCTTCTTGCTTCTGCTGTCTGCCCTCTGGTGGATGAGGCTATCTAAGAGGCTTGTGAAAGCTTCCTGATGCGAGGCACTGGTGGTGGGTACAGCTGACTGTTGCTCCTTTTGACAGAGCTCAGTAAAACTTTAATCCGTTTGACTGCTGATGGGTGGGGCTGGGTACCCTCCCTGTTGGTTGTTTGGCCTGAGGCAACCCAACACTGGAGTCTACCTGGGCTCTTTGGTGGGGTTAATGGCAGACTCTGGGAGGGCTCACGCCAAGAAGTACTTACCGGAACTTCTGCTGCCAGTGTCCTTGTCCCCATGGTGAGCCACAGCCACCGCCTGCCTCTGCAGGAGACCCTCCAACACTAGCAGGTAGGTCTGGTTCAGTCTCCCCTGGGGTCACTGCTCCTTCCCCTGGGTCCCGACGCACACACTATTTTGTGTGTGCGCTCCAAGAGTGGAGTCTCTGTTTCCCCCAGTCCTGTTCAAGTCCTGCAATCAAATCCCACTAGCCTTCACAGTCTGATTCTCTAGGAATTCCTCCTTCTGTTGCTGGACCCCCAGGTTGGGAAGCCTGATGTGGGGCTCACAACCTTCACTCCAGTGGGTGGACTTCTGTGGTATAAGTGTTCTCCAGTCTGTGAGTCACCCACCCAGCAGTTGTGGGATTTGATTTTACTGTGATTGCGCCCCTCCTACCCTCTCATTGTGGCTTCTCCTTTGTCTTTGGATGTGGGGTATCTTTTTCGGTGCATTCCAGTGTCTTCCTCTCAATGACTGTCCAGCAGCTAGTTGTGATTCTGGTGTTCTCGCAAGAGGGAGTGAGAGCACGTCCTTCTACTCCACCATCTTGGTTCCGATCTGTCCAAAGTTTTAAATGTACACTTTCCTTCTGGCTATTAGGAATTGTATGTTAAGAAGTCCAAGACTGGCCTTCAGAAGAAGCTGAATCAGGCACTCTCTGCCCCTCAATCAGAGTTTGGGACTAGAGCTGTGTCCCAACCACCTTCTGCTACTAACTGGTTGTTAGCAGTGACTGTGGGCAAGTTAAACTGCCTCTCTGGGCTTCTCTGTCCTCATCAGAAAAGTGAAGGGGTAAAATAGGCAGTTTTTAAATTGATGGAGGACCACTTAGCCTGGAAACTGTGTTCTTCTCTACAGAGAGAGATGGACTGTAAGAATTTCGTCTCGAGATTGCACCTCCCTATAAGCTTTTCCCATATAAGAAATCTGTTACATAATCTGCACTAGATACTTTTAACAAGTTAAGTCTACAAAGTGAAATTTCATAAATATCTTCAGTAAAAAATAATCTATATATATTTCAGTTCTAAAATGATCAGATTTAGCCAAGAATTTCCTATCAGTAATAATTCTGAAACCTTAGAGCCCCCCCAGTTCACCATATTATAAATAGACTTTCCAAAACTGCTCATCACTTAGTAATTCAATCATTCTGAAATAATCTCTTATTAAGCACTGAAGTAGCGTTCAGGAATATAAGAAATAAGTAAAACGCTATCTTTGCCTTCAGGAGTTCACAATAATAGTCAGTATGTCATTAGATAATAAGTTCTAGCAGCAAGACATGCGAAATCAACAATTAAACTCCAATTTGGCAAAACAAAACAAAGCAAAACAAAACCAAAAAAATGTGTGAAAGCATAAAAGAGATGTATCACTTTGGAGACTTAGCCCATGTCTCCAACGGACAAAAACAGAAGTCTGCTTTTCTGCAGAACTGGCAAATTCAGCATGCTTGGAACTTTGGATTTGTATGTTTGATCTTTCCTGAATGAATACTGCAGTTGAATCAGTCAATAGCAATCAAATTCCTTGCATTGGTTTGGCTATAATTTTTCTGGCTGTATTGCAGACTTGCCATAAATACACAAAAAGCTCCACAGAGACTGAACTTTCAAGCAAACTTTCATGTCGATCGGATGAATGATCTGTAAATTATATTGAATCCAATATCTCACAATCTACCCTAGCAACTTTCCCACTTGTTTATTGTCAACCTGTGCATTTCCAACAGTTTAGGGTCTGGCACGGTAGGTTTCAACACCTGGCTATTCATTAGAATCAACTAGGGAGCTTTTTAAAAAGGTCCCAAGATTCTGGGGTGGAATCTGGGCAATGGCATTTTTTAAAAGCCTTCCCAGGTAAATCCAATGTGCAGTCACTGTCCTAGAGTATAGAGTCCCTATGCTAAGTTTAATTATTCACTATTTACTATTTACTTCTTTAAAAAGAACAGAAGAAATTCCTCATCAGCGCAATGTTGGAATGAAACATAAGAAAGCAGAGAAGAGTTAACTTCTTTTCTTACTAAGAACCATATCCCAAATTGACTGAGTAGCCGCTGGTCGTGTTTATCATCATCTTTGTTGTCAAAGTCAGCGTTATCCAGGGAATGGTGGGAGGAGGAGAGGCCCAGCTGCCGCCGGCGATTGAGCTCATGTTCCCGCTGCTCAGCATGGAACTCGGCTTCTTTCAACAAGCTGCCAAAGGGGAGAGATTTCAAGTGAGACTGCCAAAAAACACATTCGAGATTATGACCTATTCAGAGCAATTACTTCATGAGTACTCAAGCATTACTCATTGCTCTCCTTTAAATTGGAAGGAGCCTAATTTCCTTACTATTTTCTACTCCATCCCCATTTCAAAGATGAACAGACTGAGGCACAAAGAGGCTACTTCCTCCAATCAATTAGAATCAAGCAGAACTGATGCCTTCTGGCTTCTAGTTCACCAACCATCCCACTATATGTCAATGCTTCTCCTATATCTAATATGAAGCTGTGTGGACATCAAATGCATAATACAAGGAAAGACTGAGGAACTGGTACCCAGATGGAAAACTATTTAATATCTAGTATTCAAAGACCTGACAGTGAGCAACGAAGATTCCTTTTTCACTTGCTAAGCAAATGACAATTTAAAAACATAATACCCAATGTTGGCAAGGGTTTAGCAAAAACTATCAGTTTCATACGGTGATGTATGAAATTCACATACACTCTCTGAAAATCAGTTGGGTAATGTATCAAGCACCATTAAAATATTCAGATCCTTTGACCCAGTCAACCACATCTGGTCATCTACCCTAAGAAAAAAAATATACAAACAGCACTATACACAAAAATAGTTATCAGAGTTATTTTTAACAGTAAAAAAAAAAAAAAAAGGAAGAAATTGAAATATCTACTGGTGGAGGAAAGTAATCTAGATAAATATTATGTAGGCACTAAAAAGGATAAATGTGGAAACTACACAACATGGAAAAGAGCTAATGGTATAAGGTTACATCAAAAAGAATGTGGATACACTGTGATTACAGTTATATAAATAAAATATGCATTTGAATAAACCTAGAAGAACATGTGCAAAAGTGATGATGATGACAGCTGTATGGTTGATTTTTTTTTCTATTTCCAAACTTTCTGTAATGTTTTATTTAGCAAACATTTATTGCACTTCTACATGTATCAGCCACTGGGATAAGAGAAACAGAAGACTTAGTCTCTAGCTTTAAAATTTGCATTCTGGGGCTTCCCTGGTGGCGCAGTGGTTGAGAATCTGCCTGCTAATGCAGGGGACACGGGTTCGAGCCCTGGTCCGGGAGGATCCCACATGCCGTGGAGCAACTAGGCCCGTGAGCCACAAGTACTGAGCCTGCGCATCTGGAGCCTGTGCTCCGCAACAAGAGAGGCCGCGATAGTGAGAGGCCCGCGCACCACAATGAAGAGTGGCCCCCACTTGCCACAACTAGAGAAAGCCCTCGCACGGAAACGAAGACCCAACACAGCAAAAATAAATTAATTAATAAACTCCTACCCCCAACATCTAAAAAAAACTTGCATTCTAATATTTTTTCTTAATTTTTAAAAATCTTGCCTCAGTGAATATTATACAAAAAGAGAACAAATCTAGAGGTTATCACTTCTAAAGCTTCTTTTTTTGTGTGTGACAGAAGGAGAAAAAGCCAGAAGCCTGCAGCATCAGGCCCCTGCCTTACTCCACAGTCTTCTGGTTTACTCCAGGACCGAATTATCTAAAGCTCTCCCATCCTTCACTGCTATCAGTCAGGTCTGGGACAGCCTTATTCCCACCTCTCACTCTGACTGGCGCCTCCACTTCATTCCCCTAAGACCCCCTACTCTGTGTCGTCATTGTGCTCACCACACTGGATTGCAATTTCGTTCTTCTGTTTTTATAGTCCCTACATGGGTAACTTGAAAGCAGAGGTTACATTTTACTCTCTTCTGTCTTCCAAGTGTCTGATACATGCCTGGCACATAACTGGCATTAGATAAAAATATTTGTTGAATGAATGAATTAAAACATCGTCACTGCAACATTGTGGAAGTTGAGCTGCCCGGCTGAGGGCACTTGAAGTTGAATTAAATTTGCACATCTCGGACTTCCCTGGTGGCGCACTAGTTAAGAATCCGCCTGCCAATGCAGGGGATGTGGGTTCGAGCCCTGGTCCGGGAAAATTCCACATGCCACAGAGCCACTGAGCCCGTGTGCCACAACTACTGAGCCTGCGCTCTAGAGCCTGCGTGCCACAACTACTGAAGCCCACGTGCCTAGAGCCCGTGCTCCACAACAAGAGAAGCCACCGCAGTGAGAAGCCCGCACACCGCAACGAAGAGTAGCCCCTGCTCGCCGCAACTAGAGAAAGCCCGCGTGCAGTAGCAAAGACCAATGCAGCCAAAAATAAATAATAAGTAAATAATTTTAAAAATAAAAATAAATAAATAAATTTGCACATCTCAATGTGAACAGGGTGGCTCAAAGCAAAGGCAGTGTTTTCAGGGTAAGTTTCTAATGAAGCTGTTACCTAATCACCGCCTCCACGGCGCAGACAAGTTCCTCGGCACCACATTCTCGAGTGTTGATGGGTGGAGGGGAGGTCTGATAGAGGTGGGTCTCCGAGGCAGCTCCCAGTTCGTTACTGTGATGATTTGAGTGGCATCTTTTGCAGTACCGAACAGGCCTGTTTCCGTGACGACCACAACACCCTGCTGAAAAGCAGGTGACAACAGCTCTTCTAACGTGGGAACTGCAGTTCTAGAAGAAAAAGAGTGAAATCAATTAAAAGTCACCACTGAGGTAAATTTGGCTACTAATTGGAACAAATGGAAACTTAAAGGGCCACTGGAAGTGGCAGCGCATTTCTGAAGTGCCACTAGTTTCCAAAATGCAGGTCATCTCTAACCAGTGAGATTTCAGCTATAGTTAAAAATAAAGGTGAGAAGTGGTTTCTATTAGTGTGAGTGGTAGAAACGTTCTAAATATGAGTGAAACTGTAGAAAAGTCCTCTGTAAAGTGACCTCAGCCATGAGGCATGGGGGTCTTCCTGGATTATTTCAAGTTAGCATTTCAAGAGTTTTCAGCAGAAATATGAAAAAAAATTAAAACTGTGGTACAGAGACAGTGCATCACAGCACATGAGAGTCGGAAACAAACAATTTTAACCCCTAAAATAAACTTTCAAAATTATTTTATCCACCACCTAAAGGGCCGATTTCCACTGCAGCTCATCTGTCCTTGGTGCGTTCAAGGACAGGCAGGGAGCTGTGCTGCACCGAGCTGATGACCCCAAAGCTGGCCTGTCCATCCCCACGGGCACTCTTTCTATCAAGACCTAAAGAATATGTCAGTGGACACCACAGGAACATCAAAACACAGCAAGAAGCATTCACAGACTCAGCGGCTGACATCAACTAGAGGAAAGGAGTCAACAGATGAAGTGAGAAAAGTGGTGCAGTATAAGAGAGATTCTGAAGCTCAGGGGGGGTTATTATCAGAGCTGCCCTGACAAGAAGCAGGGGAGAAAGGCAGCGCCCACATAATGCAATTTGAGGAGCAATCAGGAAATATCCCTGACCTCTGCACAAAACTGTGCCCAAGCCTTTTAGAGATGTCACCACCACATAATCAATGTCTTGTGTCAAGAGAGCATTTCAGTCTTTCAATAGAGCTTATTAAGATGGAACACACTGAAAAAGAATGACTATATGTATATGTATAACTGAATCACTTTGCTGTACATCTGAAACTAACACAACATTGTAAATCAACTATAATCCAATAAAATTTTTTAAAAGATGGAATATAATAGGGGAAATAATATCCTAAGCCATTATGAACTCAGGGCTTGAGGAAGACTGAAAACCTTCCATGACAGACATCTTGCGAAGTGCAGAGACAGAAGAAGGAAAAAGGCAAGTACAAAACCTATATCCAAACATTGACAATGTATTGAATTGCCTATCGGAACAACCATTTCAAAGTAAGGCTTGTTCCACTTCGATTTTAGCACAAGGCTTTGGATACGAGTGCTAGGAAATCTCATTTTCTGAACAGGACCCAGGTCAATAAATCATAAAAGCAAGTTTAAATTTTTTATGATCTTTTTTCCCTTTCATTAACAAGTTTTTAAAAATTATTTGTTCAAATACAGTGTGCTGCCTCTGCATCTGAAGCCCAGGTCTTCTTCAGCATCCAAGTCAGCCCCGACTTCTCCAAGTGAGGTGTCTTTCCTGCTTCGTGCCTTTTCTTTCTCTTTCACTTACTAAATTTCATTCTGGAAGCACATGAATCCTTACTGGTTTGGGGCTTCTCCAAACCAAACCAAACCAAACCCAACCACATCACTAGCAGGGTGGGTTATATCGGAGTACATTGTTAGTGTTTATTTCTTCCTTCCAGTTATAGTTAGTCTTTGTTCCTCTGGGATTCCCACTGTTACATAAACAATAGGATGTGGATATGGGTTTAGTGGGTAGTTATTAGCTATAATAAAGTCCCAACGTTTAAGGCCTACAATTTCCAATCCTATTTTCTGGTCACAAATTATTTACATTCTTCCCACATGCAAATTCCTGGCTGGAGGTCCAAGGTCTTCTTGTCTAAATTAAGTCCAGCTGTGGGTGAGGCTCTTTTGGTTTAGTTCCTCAGATATGCTTTCATGAGCCTTGAATCTGGATGGGCTGTGGCTGCTTCAACCAACAGAGCACGGCAGAAGTGATACTCACAGGACTCCCAAGGCAAATTCTAAAAGGACATGCAGCTTCCAACTTGCTGTCTTAGAATATTCTCTCTTCAGAAGCTTCCTCATCAGGATACTCTTAGAACTGTGCCATGGTCAAGGCACATGGAGAGGCAATGTGTAAGTCTCTACTCTAAGCCCAGCCTTCAAGTCACCCCAACCCAGAGCCCAAACATACGATCTAGATGTCTCTAGGTAATTCCAGCCCCTAACTAGTCAAGTTAGTCTTCCCAGATGAGGCCCCAAACATCATCAAGCAGAGATAGGCTGTGGACTGTGTCCTGTCCAAATCCCTGACCCTCAGAATCTGTAAGCATAATTAAATAGTTGTTGTTTCATGCTGCTACATTTTGAGTGATTTCTTAGGTAGTATCTGGACATACTGTGTATGTTAGTATCTGGAATATCAACTAAAAGTCAACCTGCCTTATCCCCATGTGCCATCAATTCTAAATAATATCAGCAATAAAATACTTTGCCCCTAAATAACCTTTGGTTGGTCAAAGTTCTAAACAGTTGCTGTGGTTCCTACTAAGTTTTAATAATATATTTCCAAGCCACAATCAGTCCTAAACCCTGTGGACTCAGCTACATGCATTCATTTCAAAAGTAAATTAGAGAGATTTCCCTTAGGTTCAGATTCAGCTGGGCATGTTTTCAAAGGTTCGCTCTAGCCACTCTGTTTCATTGCTTTGAATTTTAAATATAAATAAATAATTCCAAGTGGTCTCACAGAACAGCAGAATTGAAATAAAGCATCTGTCTCTCGATGCTTATTTGATACAGTTTTTTAATTTATTTTTTTACTGAAGTATAGCTGATTTACAATGTTGTATTTGATACAATCTTGATGTTTATCTCAAACCTACTATTCAAATGTAGGAATATGTAGTACTGAATATATAGTATTGAAAGACACAAACTTTGCCCAAAGCAAGCTCAAACAATTCTGATCTATTAGGAACTTAAGGAAAGTTCTCCAAATTAACTTTCATATAAAACACAACATTTATTAAAGGATAAGTAATAAAAATGTGCTAATTTTAACTTTATTACTGAAAATAATTTTGTCATATAAAGGAGGGGAGTATTAAAAAATGATCCACCCTGGGTGTCAAGTATGTTACATATACCACCAGAGCCAGGAAATGCCAATTTAGAAATAAAACTGTTTCTCATCCTAGTCTCTCCAGCTTGTAAAAGATTCTCAAAGTAGGAAATAGCCTCGGAATAAAAATGAAATCAAAAGTATGCTGAATGACTATATGATCCCTTGTTAAAACTTCAGAAAGCTATATAAGGCGATGCCCAGTTGAGCCTTCCAGCTAGAACAGGGCTTCTAATAATTATTGTTAAGGGCTGAAATGCCCGAAGTATAGAAGGCATTTCTATACTCAAAAAGAATTATAGATGTGCCTTTGACAGCACTGAACCCCAATTAGATTCATTGAAAATCCACAAAGTTTTAAAGAGAGGCATACTAGCAAAAGTACCACCAGCAGACCAAATGGGACAGACACAGTTCAACACGAAAAGAGGACTATGGAACCCCAACTTCTACATACAGGAAGCAGACTGAGAGGGTTACTCAGCTGCAACATGGGCCATTTCTTATTATAAAGGAAAGATGTCTTAAAGAGTGGAGCAAAGATCCCAGGAAAGAAATGACTTAGGAAACTATTCCCAGGAAGCAAAATCAGATCCTAATCAAGGCATATTTGCTATTCCTTAAAGACAGAGGAACTGTTGACATGTTCCTGGCTAGAGCTGCTATTGACTAGTAACAGCTACCTGCTTCCCCTTCCTCTTTCTGAACAGAGGTCTATTGCTGTTATCCAATCCCTGTCTCGCATTTTGTGTTGGGTATGTAACTTGCCTTTTTAGTTCACAGGTCTCTGGTTCAAGAAAATTCATACCCGAGGGGTTTCATCAGTGACCAGACCAGATGCAGATCATAAGACAATGGACTTTAAGCCTGAAGCCATAAATGGGTAAGACTTTTGGAGGTCTTATAAGGTGCTGAGAGTATTTGGTACATGGAAAGAATGTAAGTAATGATGCCCAGAGGGTAGGTTGTGGTACATTAAATATGACCACAAAATTCTTGCTGCTCCTTCTATAAAGAGGAGGAGTCTATTTCCCCACTCCTTGAAACTGAGCTGTCCTTTGGACTTGCTTTGGCCAATGGAATGCAGCAGAAGCGATGCTGTGTTAGAATAAAAGGTATATGATACAAACTATGATTTAGAAATTAGTAATGAGTGTTCTTCTTTCTATAGTATAATGCTTGGAAACACAGCATCGTAAATGTGATAAAACATAACATTTAACATTGTAAAAAAAAAAAAAAAAAAAAAGAAGTGATGCTGTGTGACTACTGAGCTTCAGGTTCAAAAGGCCTTGCAACCTCCTCTCTCGTTTTCTCAGAACACTGATATCTTGTGAACAAATCCAGCCTAGCCTCCTGGAAGATGAGACACCTAATGGAAAGAGGGAGGGCCAGACACCCCTGTCATCCCAACCATTCCAGCCATCCCAGCTGAGGCCCCAGACATGGGAGTAAAGTCATCTGGGACCAACCAGTTGCCAGCAAACCCACTAACTGATTGCAATTATCAATACATGAGTGAGCCTAGAGGAGTTTATCAAGAGAACTACCCAGGCGAGCATAGGCAAAACTGCCGATCCACAGCATCGTGATCAAACAAATGTTTGTTGTTATAAGCCAGTACATTTTAGGATGGTTTATTAGGTGGCAATAGATAACTGAAACAGCCCTCTAAAGGTATCCACTCATAAACAGCTCCCCAAAAGCATAAATGACTTGTACATAGTCTCATAGCTAGGTGGGAATAGAGCCGACCAGAACCCAAGTATCACAACCAACTAGTGCAAAGTTCTTTGTATCACACCATACTACCTTCTCTTGTACTTTTCAGCAACTGGAGCAAGAAAAGAAGATGGAAATGGCTTAGGGAAACTGTCATGAACAGTGGCTATTCAAAAGTGGAATCGTTAACTAGAGATATCATTCAACTTACATATAAATTAATATTTTCCATATATACTTGGTCTGGGTATGTTTCTGACACACATATATTGGACTATTTGCATTCCACTTCCAAACAATAAAGACTTTTAGCAAACATGATCATCCTTTACCAAAGTTAAGTTGCATGTATTGCATTGTCACTCAAACCTTTTTGTATTTAGACTTCTATCCCAGAGTTACACATATGCTTTTATTTCAGATTACTTTTCAGAAACACTGTGCATAGATGGGTAAGCAAAAGCAGAAATGTAAACAGAGACCATCCAGACACAGCAATCTTGCATGCTGAATTATTTCCTTTCCCCCTTCACAAATACAGTGACATGTACACACTGGGAAACCATGGTGCAGAAATGAGGCAGATGTCAATGAATGAATTTACATACAGACACAGCAAATCATGCCCCACCACACAGATGGTTTGCTCTTACCTTCTTCTGACATATAGCAGATATTTCAGCTGTAAGGGGAAGGTACACAAAATATCAACAAAGAAAGAGAGCCCGTTTTAAATAAGGGCAGCCACCAAGGTGAGCAAAAAACAAGCTTAGTAACACAACCTCCAGATTTGGCCAAAACAGCTTCTCCCTCCTCTCATAAACTGTCATCTAGTTATGTTTAATGAGGTTAAAAATACCTGTGGTATGTTTAATGAGGCTGCAAATATTTTCACCTCTCCTTAGAAATAATTCAATCTTCTCACACATGACTTAGAATTCAGATCAAATAACTTTAACCTCACCCCCTCATTTGACAGAGAACAAAATTGAGGGTTACATGGCTTCTTCAGCGTCACACAGGCCATCAATGGTACAGGCCAATCTGGAGCAAATGTCACTGGACTCCCTGTCTACTGTTCTTCCATTATGCTGTGACACTGAGTTGATGTGATATGCTTAGAGTTTCACCATGGAGATGATTTGCTATATCAGAACTATAGAAAAAAACTTAATAACTTGGATGAATTAGACTCAAACTATCAACTTACATCAGTCCTTAACTAGTGCAAAACCAGCTGCAGGCTTATTTAAGAGAAAGCAATTTCAAACCCATGGATTGGCCAGCTGGAGTAAAGCTGTCAAATTACTTTAGTACTTCAGGATTGATTTTAATAAATGGATAAAAGCTCTTTTTAGTGGGCATACCAATTATTTCCATGAAAACTGATGCTTGGGTGTAATTGAAAATAATTTTTCCAAGAATCTGTTAACATTTCCCATGAAATAGTAAGTGCTCAAAAAATAGACTTAAATGCCGATGTCACAATTTATTAAAAAGATCAAAGATAAATGTCTCCCAAACTCTGTCTGGAAATTATGAATTAGCGGATGTCAAATCAATGAAATTAACAACTCAGTTGTTAAAACTGATTTTGTATAATTAATGGTTATTTAACAGTTTGATATCTTGGAGTTTATCTTAACCTGAGGTTAATGGGTCACATCTCTGGATAAATAATGAAAAGTTATTATCGGTTTTCTTCCACAGATGAATATCATCTGCAGATCATGGCCAGAATTCAGCAACGTATCTGAAATTTAAAATATAGTTTAGAACCTGACTATGGGTTTTACCTCGGAGCACTGGAAGTTCACTAATTTAAGGGGAAAAAAAGGTTACCTTTACCCATGTAAGCCCAAATCTTTTTACAGATATTCTTATATAAAATTTTTAAATGTCTCTTTAAAGGATATAGAGGCTGACATTATTGACCCATTTTACAGATGCAGAGCACTCACTAAACAATTTATTTCTTCAGGTTGAGATAACCTAATATTAAGAGTTAGACTACAAAGAAGGAGTGTAATTATCATCAGGCAAAGACCTTAAATTTTGAAAAAAAGTGTTTACCGAATTTAGTTAACATGAGGTTTTTCCATTTCTTTTTAAGTGAGGCCTTTCATAAAAATTCTTTTATTATCTACCTCTGAAGTTATAGATCAAGTTCTTCCTGGGTGCCTGATCTGTGCTCAGTATGCCCCCAGCTTTTTCCACTTTTCATCTTTCCTCTGCTAAGTATTTTTCCTGGTCATTTCATCCTGCAATTAGGTGGCTGGAATACCTGCCTCCCCATGTGTAGGGAAACACCCTGTCTGCAACCTGCCAACTTATCAGGCACAGCTTTCAGAACTCTAGCAAACTGCAAGCATTACAATCTCGTCTTTTGACTGAGATGGGTCAGATATATTTATCCCCATTTTACTGAAGGGGAAACTGACTCTCAGAGCGATTAAATAATTTTCCCTAAAAACACAGAGCTGGTAACCGTGGCAAGAGAAAGACCCATTATTTATGCTCTTCTCACTGATGTTCCTTATTTCCTTTCTGACTTGCACAGCAAACTTGCAGGCAACACCTGTTATATACACAGAAAACCCCTTAAGGCAGAATCCAGCTTTGGTCATACAGAATCCTAATTCCAACACCTACCTCTAATTGTGGTGGAGATGATACCTCTTCCCTCATTATTAAATGTGTGGGTATATTACAAGCAAGACATTGATATCATGCTTCTTATCAGTGAATATGCACAGAAAGTAATACTTTGGTTGCTGTCTTTGTAAAATAAAACAGTACAAAAGGAGAAAAATCAACGGTGCCATTAGTCATGATTACTCATTATTCATCCCTTCTGAAGTAAGCCATACCTTGTGGCAGAAGAACGTCAATCAACCATTCACTGTGTTCCCTATAAAGAAAAACAGAATTCATTTTTGAACTTTGTTGCAATGTTACCCTTCCACATGAATGCTTATAAGCTGCACGCTATTGCTAAAAGGCTTTTAATATAAAGGATGTGTAATTAAGAGCACTATCATAATAAACTTTTTAAATGTCTAATGCATTCCATCTAAATTATAAATTATAGGCATTTCATCATATTCAGTTATCTTTAAATGATACTTTCCAGATGCTAATTAAGTCAACCAAAATACAGCATGATTTGTACAAAGCTGAGTGTGATTCTGTGAAACGAACAAGCATAGAAAACCCATATGAATTTTATGTCATGTTTGAAAACCACAGCTTTCTTTTCTTTTTCTCTGCGGCCATTTTCACAGGGTCAATTGAAGAGTGGAGCTGCTTTATTAAGTGGAATTGCTTTCTCTTGTCACATGGAGAGAAATACTGCAATTTTTCAGAGCTGAAATCTTTTCAAATGAAAGTTTGATATATATTAAATATCTGACAAACTAACCTTTAAAAAACAGAGAGGCTAGTGGAAAATGAAGGTAACAACCAATTTAAGTCGAAGTGATTATTCTTCTCTTCTCATTGTAGCCCTATTTCCTTTTCTTATACTTACCCTGCAATCCTCTGGCTGCATTCTTCACAGAGATACAATGGGGGTGGTTTATCACCCAAAGCTACAGACAGGGAGGGGTCTATACACATCTGAAACACATGAAAAGACAGAATGAACTCTCCTGTTTATCACGTTCCCTATATCAAGCGCACAAACGTTTCGATAATAGATTTTCGAAAGCAAAGCAGAATAAATATTTTCAGTAAAACCCATTCAACCTATAACTGTTTTCCCACATTGGAGGTTTAAATGTGGCTGCTGTGGTTTTTCACTTCTCCTGTTATTTGCAATTCAAGTCACAAATAGTGTCAAGAAATCCACCCTCTGGACTTCCCTGGTGGCGCAGTGGTTAAGAATCTACCTGCCAATGCAGAGGACACGAGTTCAAGCCCTGGTCTGGGAGGATCCCACATGCCGCGGAGCAACTAAGCCCGTGCACCACAACTACTGAGCCTGCACTCTAAAGCCCGTGAGCTGCAGATACTGAGCCACAACTACTGAAGCCTGTGCACCTAGAGCCGTTGCTCCACAACAAGAGAAGCCACCGCAATGAGAAGCCTGCGCACCGCAACGAATAGTAGCCCCCACTCGCCACAACTAGAGAAAGCCCGCGCACAGCAACGAAGACCCAACGCAGCCAAAAATTAATTAATTAATTTTTTTAAAAAAAGAAATCCACCCTCATTCTATAAAGATAAAAAATCATCTTGTGGGTTTCCCTGGTGGCTCAATGGTTAAGAATCCACCTGCCAGTGCAGGGGACACAGGTTCGTGCCCTGGACCGGGAAGATCCCACATGCTGCGGAGCAACTAAGCCCGTGCTCCACAACTACTGAGCCTGCACTGTAGAGCCCACGAACCACAACTACTGAGCCCATGTGCCACAACTACTGAAGCCTGTGCGCCTAGAGCCCATGCTCCGCAACGAGAAGCCACGACAATGAGAAGCCCGCGCACCGCAACGAAGAGTAGCCCCGGCTCACCGCAACTAGAGAAAGCCCATGTGCAGCAACGAAGACCCAAAACAAAAAACAACAACAACAAAAAATCATCCTGTTCTGTGGCTGTTCACATTGCTTCTGTATTACTCATATAGTAACTCCTTCTTTAATTCAGTAAACACAGTAATCTCTCTTTGGGAAAAGGAAAATGTATTATTAAGATTTAAAAATCATAACTGTTACCGAAATGCTGGCAGTAGAGAATTTTGCTTCTCAAGATAGACCTCATTCAGAAAACTTAGCATTAAATCTAACATTGAGTGATTCACTTTTCTTACTCTGGAATAAGTTCTATATATCCAACTTTCAACTTCAGGTAGTTTTTTTTCTTCCACATATGAACTGTAGTTTGTTTAACCCTGTAGTGCTCTGTTCAATTTTGAGTTATTTATGCCTATTTTCATTAGTGTAAGTACAGAGATTAAAGTATTAATCTTAAATTGATCATTAGGATATTTCAAGTATCTGGATGTTTTAAATCAAATGGACAAAACATTCAATGACTAGTAAAAACTGAATTTTGTACTTTGCATTGGTTTAAATGTCTATGACTTACTGAACTCTTTTTTTTTTTTTTTGGCTGTGCTGGTCTTCGTTGCTGCGCTCGGGCTTTCTCTAGTTGTGGCGAGCAGGGGTTACTCTTCGTTGTGGTGCTCGGGCTTCTCATAGCAGTGGCTTCTCTTGTTGTGGAGCATGGGCTCTAGGTGCGCAGGCTTCAGTAGTTGTGGCATGTGGGCTCAGTAGTTGTGGCTCGTGGGCTCTAGAGCACAGGCTCAGTAGTTGTGGCGCATGGGCTTAGTTGCTCTGCAGCATGTGGGATCTTCCTGGACCAGGGCTCGAACCCGTGTTCCCTGCATTGGCAGGTGGATTCTTAACCACTGCGTCACCAGGGAAGTCCCACCAAAGTTGTCCTTTTTTTAAAAATAAACATTTATTTATTTTATTTTTGGCTGCATTGGGTCTTTGTTGCTGCACGCAGGCTTTTCTAGTTACGGTGAGTGGGGGCTACTTTTCGTTGCGGTGCACGGCCTTCTCATTGCAGTGGCTTATCTTATTGCAGAGCACAGGCTCTAGGCACACAGGCTTCAATAGTTGTGGAGCACTGGCTCAGCAGTTGTGGCTCACAGGCTTTATAGCTCAGGCTCAGTAGTTGTGGCACACGGGCTTAGTTGCTCCATGGCATGTGGGATCTTCCTGGACCAGGGCTCAAACCTGCGTCTCCTGCATTGGCAGGTGGATTCTTAACCACTGCGTCACCAGGGAAGTCTCAAAGTCATTTTGAATTCTGTTCCTGCCCTTCAAGAAGTAATCAATCTATGCTACAGCTGAGTATGCAGTTAACATGCCTAGTACACAAATTCTTCTAGAACTTCACTCTGCCTTTTCTTTAGGCTTTTTTTTTTTTTTAATGATTTGAAGGGGATAAATGAACTGAACTTACGACCCAAGCAGCCTGTCATTTAAAGTTAAAACCCTTAGGAGTTTCAATGGTTGGGGAAGTAAGAGTTAGAATTCCTAAACTTAAATAATTATACCATCAAAATCTGTAAATTATATATTCCCTGGTGCTAAAGGCCCAGTGTGAAAATTTTCCTTAGGTAACTTTCATGCTTCCTTTGATACAGTGAATAACTACTTTGTGGTGTGTTAAAGCAGGGATTGGCAAACTTTCTGTAAATGGCCAGGAAGTAAATATTTCAGGCTTCGTGGGGCATAAGTTCTCTGTCACAACTACTCAGCTCTGCTGTTGTAGCATAAAAGCAGCCAGAGACAATACGTAAGCAAAAGAGCACAGCTGTGTTCCAATAAAACTTTACTTGCAAAAACAGGCAGCAGGCCATATTTAACTGCAGCCATAGTTTGCTGACTCCTGTGTTAGCTAATTATCTGGGATTCAAGTATTTCATAAAGTGATTTTCAAATAGGACCAAGTAAAACCAAAAAACAGAGTGGGATATAATGAACTATAATTTCCAACATACTTTCATTTTAGGATCCTATC
The DNA here is from genome assembly GCF_963455315.2 of Globicephala melas. Classification (NCBI taxonomy): domain Eukaryota; kingdom Metazoa; phylum Chordata; class Mammalia; order Artiodactyla; family Delphinidae; genus Globicephala; species Globicephala melas. The sequence goes on along the minus strand of NC_083315.2, from coordinate 166,650,693 downwards.
ATAACTTTTGGCTCTTGCCTTAAAAGTACTTTGGACCTTATGGGGCCTTCCCGAGACAGACCCTTCCCCCATATCCTCTGCTGTAGCTCCTCTCCGAAATACCTAGTTATATAACAGTATCTGATGAACATTTCCCGAGTTGTTTTACAGATTCTAAAACCACCACTAAATGGAAGAAATTAACTACTTCATGATCACGAGCACTTTGTAGCCCCCAGACCTACTGGCACCTAAGGACTGATAATGTTAACCCCTGTGACATCACCGTGTTACCTCACCATCAACCAATTGGAGAACTGTGCACGAGCTGATCACAGACCCTGCGACCCCTCCCCCCTGCCCCCACCTGGCCTTTATAAATGCTTTGCTGAAACCCACCAGAGAGTCACGGTGTTTTCAGCACTAGCCGTCCCAGACTACCTGTATGGCGCCTTACAATAAATGCTGTGCTTTCCTTCACCACCAGCCGGTATCAGTAGACCGGCTTTACCGCACACAGGCGAGCAGACCCAAGTTTGGTTCATTACTGCCTAGAGGTATAACTCACATTATGGAGATATTAGGCTTTTTGTGAAAATAAATCCATTTTCCCTGAGTTTTTCCCATGCACTCCATGTAGACCTCTTCTTCAGCATAGGTACTTTACTCTCATTTCTAATGAGTCATTGATACCTCTGTCAGGTAAAGATATTTTTTCATTCCATTCCAAAGTAAAAACTCCTAGGATGTTAGAACTGTAAAGAGTCATTAGAGGTTAGCTAGTTGACCTCTGACATGTTAAATGAATTAACATGACCCTTCAGATTTGTGGCTAGGAGTGTCAATCCTGTTCCGCACTGAACAGGTCAGTTTACATCCACATTAATATGTTCACATCTGACTGTTACATTTAAAAATAGTTATTTTCTATCTATAAATATAATACATGCCCAAGGTAAAGGCTTCAGATAATGAAGAAAAGGAAAGAAGAAAATTTAAATAACTCATTAACCCTCCATCTCAATGCAATCACTGGTAATATTTTGATGAGAATTACTGGTTGGTGTTCATTATGAAGATGAATATAAAATTCATATATGTGATTTTTAAACTACATTTGCATCATACTGTACACTTCATAATTTCTTTTTCATTTAACATTATTCTGTAAGCATCTGGATGTTGGGTACCCTTGATTTACATGTCATATGCTCATATCTCTGTGGGTTTGTGGAGTGCTCATATTGTAAAGAAAGAATAACCCTGAGCCAGACCGGTGGTCATGCAAAAACAGCCTCTGCACAGGAAATGACAACAAGAATATTCCCTTTCTGGGAAGCATAGAGTGAAAATGTAAAAGGAAGCCCTTTAAGAAAACTGGGATTGAGAAAGTAAAATTTGGGGGGGTGAGAAAAACGTTTAGGAACTAGATAGAGGTAGTGGTTGTACAACATTGTGACTGTGATAAATGCCACTGAACTGTCCACTCTAAAATGGTTAGTTTTATGTTATGTGAATTTTACCTCAATTAAAAAATGACAGAAAGTGGGATGGTTTGGCTTATCCTGGAGGACTGGCTATAGGGAATGGCCTGTGAGAAAAGTGAGGCCAGGCCAGAGGAGTAGACTGGGCTGTTTGCCTAAAGAGAGGGAGAATTTCTAATTCATGATGACTTCTGCGGGAAGGAAGCCAAAAACCATTACTAATCAGGAAGTCAGAGGACACCCGAGAATGCAGTCTGACATAAAATCAAGGAAAAAATAACTGGAAAACTTAAACAGATTTTCAGTACCTCCTTTCTGTTGATGTCTGGGTGAACGAAAAGAGGGCACTGTAACTTAGGCAGAAAGAGGAAAGGACAGATATAGAAACTACGGGAATTGTGAAAGTCTCACCACTGTGAAGAATTAAGCTGAATACTATATGAACTCACTTGTGTTTAGCTCAAAATGTCCTCACACCAAAGAAAAGTACCTTTGAACCCCAAATGTTTATGGAAGTTCAGAGGAAGAGTACACATCGTAGAATGGGAGAGGACTAAGCTTCCATTGGTGGGTTACCCTCACGTGCTCTTTCTCAGCATAAATTCATTCAATTTACTTTCATCAAAAGCAGAGATCAAGCATAATAATATAAGGATGTCCTTTGTTGGTAAGATATATCTAGACGACAATGTGATAATTGGCACTCCTGTGCCACTTTTGGTATATGAAATACATGTTTTATTCCATTTAGAGTTCTTTTTGGTTCCATTTATATTTATATTTTTTATACCTCATTTTACCTCTTCTACTCTGTTTCTAAAAATTAGAGTATTATTTTTCTATTATTTGATAATCTTTACAATCTACCTCTCTATAGAACAAGAGAGGCAAACTTCCTTGACAATAGGTTCTAAAAAGCAACTTGAACTCTAATCACTTGACCTAACTCCCACTCCTCAGAATTTAAAAATTAACCCTTGTAAATCCAGACACAGGTCTCTCCAGCCAAGTGTTGTATCCGACAAATATACCAAAAGTAATTTTGTTAAGTGGTGTAATTATATTTCTTAATTTTCTACTTCAAAGATTCAGGATTATAACAGGACAGAACCAATTAGATGTGGTAGGAAAAGAATAAGGCTGAGAGTCAAGGTACCTAGTTCTGTCTGCGTGACCTTAGGAGAGTGACTTGACCTCTCTAAACCACTGTTCCCTTACCTCTTTTGTAATTTTCCATGTGCTTGCTGTCCAACTACCTCTCAGTCATTTCAATTAAGTCACATCTGTGATCTGAGCTAAGACTTAACAATTTTATCTGTTTTTGTCCTACGACTCTTGAATTCACATAGTCACACACTAGACCACTCATAACTTGTAGCAAACACATGAAAACAGGGCCAAAGTACATTCCCCTGAGTTTATTAGCCCAGACAGAAATCAGTCAAGGACTATGTAAGTGTTTCACCAGAATTATTCTGATAATTAGCGCAGTTCTCCACAGCACTTGGCTATGAACTCAGAGTCAAATCTGCAGATATCACTATTCATTGCTCTGTCTTGAACCAATCCACCAGAGTACAGTCAGATCCAAGTAGAGAACAGTCATTTGAGATGACCACAGAGTACAGGATTCTGCTTTACAGAGAAGGATGCAATCTCCATTTCATTCAGCAATTTGCTCCTGATAATTTGACCACTGACAATATAATACAGCACCATGTCTAATCAAACAGTACCTTCACAGCTGGTTTGTTAATTGCGTTGTGGCATTCAGTGTGCTGGCAGTGGATGGGGTTCCAAGCTGTAAAGCAAAGCATAGCTGATGAGTATTTCTCACTGAATTATTCATGCCCTAGGAAAAACACAGCAGATACTTCACTAGTTTTCCTTAAATAGAACCATCATCAGAAGGTTTCCTAAAATAATTATTTTTTTTTCAGTCTATGAAGTATTTTTAAATTAAGCAAAGATATCACAACCCCATCCATTTTCCTATGGGGAGAGACAAGCTAATATAAGGTGGCATACCCAATACCATAATATTATTTCACAATGATATACCATTACTAAATTCTTAGAAGCTTTTACATCTGTGTTTTCACTTGATCCTCCCAACAACCCTGTGCGATAGATACAGTAGATTATTAACCTCATTTTATGTGTAAGTTAAAATTTAAAAGGTTAAGTAGTTTGCTATGGTCACAGAGTTAGTAAATGAAAAGCTACGACTAGAACATATATCTCTTGGTTCTCAAAACTGTGCTCTTTTCACTATAGTATACTATGCTAAACATCCTAGATTTTTGGCACCAGGAAGTGTTTCAGATTAATAATAACTGAAATGAGTAGTAAGGCAACCTCCACCATTCCATTTCCCACCCATCCCCATTAAATGTGGAGACTGAAAAGATGAGTTTCTTGCCCAAACAAAATGCGTCCCTCTCACACATTAGTCACAGTCTAAACCTCTGCTAGTTTGCTAATACCCAACTCCTCAACACAGTATACACACAGAATGAGGACAAGAACCAAGTGATCTGAGACAGATCAGAAAGAGAATTACAATTACTTCTCATCATCCAGATGATTCTATAGCCCAAGGCACTTAGCTAACAATATTCCACCATAAAAAAAATGCAATAGGATTTTATGTTTGAAAGTAGGACATTTTTCTAAATCGCCATATTCTAATCCTATAGGACCATGGTTGGCCTAATATATAAAAATCTGCAGATGAGAAGATATTCTTAGTTACATGTCTAATTATAATCCAAAAATATTTGTTATTAATGATCTGAGCCTAAGTTGTGCTCTGAACATTTTGTAAAATTTTCTAAGAGTGTCCCAACTTCAATTCTTCTATGCTATTGTTAGACCAGGAATAAGACTATGTGTCTGATTTGGAATTCAAGAAAATATGGTCAACAGAACCAGTGACCTTAAAAAAAATACACAATGGGTCTATTTATTTAAAAAGAAGTACAGACTAGAACTACTACTATAATAACACAATATCATATTGATTATATCTTTTGAGAGAAAGAAAGAGGAAATGAATAAGTAAGGAATGGATGAATGAAGAAATAATTTAAATAAAGACATTCCATATTTGTTTCCTACATGTGGAAAAGTCAAGATACAGTAGCAACAAGTTTTCTTGTGTAATTAGAGAAATCTAGAGAAAAAAGAGTGCCTTCAACCAGTACAGAAGTTGCAAATACATGGAACGTGTACCCCATTCCTCCAATCCCAAACTCATGACAGATAAGAGCATTCTTTCCTGCTGAGTCTAGAACTGGCCTTAAAATCTTTCTCAACACTGAGCTCCAGGAAGTCACCACTAATCAAAACAGAGTTGGCATACAAGATGAAATCTGCTAACCATCTCTGAATCCATGTATTATGAGAATCCATGTATTATGAGATCACTTTATAAATATTAAGAAAAAGTTCATGACATTTTAAGATAAAAGTAATATTTAAACTACATAACAACTGTTATGGCACAGGTACAAACAAATTAGAACGTGAAATGGCCACAGCACTTGATCAGAGTTCCAAAAACTCCTGCTCTGCCAGAAATTAATGCTTTATATGTGGATGGTGGGGATATCTAGGAGGTCCTACTCCTCTCTTTATTCTATTTTTACAGGGTGTCACTAACTTAAGCACAGGTTGTAGAATACCTCCTTTGAGTTCACCAAAGTCACACTAGATTTAAGCTTACTAGACCAGTGATTATTGGCTTTTGTTTTGTATCACAAATCATCTGTAAAGGTTTTTAAAATATGATGCCTGGAACCTCAAAGCCCAGGTATCTGTAACTGGGAAAAGCAACACAGTTGATTCTGATACAAGGACAATCTACATACCTTACCATATGGCAAATATTTTTATGACAGACCTCCCTTTATTTGAAAATAAAAACAAAAATATAGCATAAACATGGCAGACAAGAATTCTGCTTCCAACAATGACAGAGTAACTTGTATTAGACTCGCCCTCTTACCATAAATAACTAGAAAACTAAAAAATACATGAAACAACTGTTTTAAGAAACCTGACTACAGGTAGTACAGGACAATGACCTTTGAGAGAAGAAACAATGAAATGAATCCTACAATTACCCTTGGTCTCTTCCTGGAAGCAAGTTCCAGGTCTTGGTCCTAGAGGTAGAAAGATAAGCACAGTAGGGTGGTTTCATTGAGTTGAGGGGACAAAAAAAGAATTTAGAAAGGCAAAGCGGCTTAAACTTGCTGGGTAGAGTACCAAAGACGAGGGATCTATGCAAAGAAAGAGCTCCAGATATCTGAGTAGGAATCCTTTTGGGTCTTTGGCTTTACACTAAGCTGAGCATGTGTAAGGCAAAACTCCATTAAGCTGCTTAGAGAAAACTACGGGGGATCTGTAAGCTTAATAATTCCTACATCTCATACAGGGCTGAGAGATATTTGAGCTTCAACCGGCCAGAGTGGAGGGAACTCAGTGAAAACCTGCGATATTCAATTGAGACTCTAGGAGGTCACACCTTAGTAGTTGGGCTAAACTAACATTAGGGAAATGGCTAGTCCAGGTTCACCCTAAGAAAATATAAGAACAGGGCTTGAAAGGGTCAAGCTGATCCACCAGTAAGCTGGCTGCCAAAACAAACTTCAATGCACTGTAATGGAAGGCAGCAAAATCCAGACACTCAATAATGTAATGTTCATGAAGTCCAGTCAAAAATTACTTGATATTTGAAAGGGGAAGAAAATATTATGCAAGAAAATATTACCCACAATTAGGAAGAAAAAATTGGCCAATATAAACAAACCCAGAAACTACAGAGATGAGGTAATTAGCAAACAAAGACTTTAAAACAGCTATTATAAACATATTCAAAGTAAAACATGAACACAATGAGGACAGAGATGCAGGACATAATAAAACAACCAAATGGAATTTCTAAAAATTAAAAATACAATATCAAAAATTAAAAATTCTCGGAATGGGCTTAAAGGAAGATTAGACAATGCAGAAGAAACGATCAGTGAATTCAGAGATGTAACAACAGATCCTACCCAAACTGAGGTACTGGAAGAAAAATAAATAGAGCTTCAGTAAGCTGTGGGAAAACATCAGGCAATATACCTGTGGTTAAAAGCCCAGAAGAAGCAAGGTTGTGGGGGTGGGGATGGAGGCAAAACTTTGAAGAAGCAATGGCCAAATTTTCTCAAGTTTGATGAAAACTGTAAACCCACAGGTCCAAGAAGCTCAATGAATCTTAGGCAAAATAAAAGCAAAGAAAATAACACCAACACTCATTATAATCAAATTGATGAAAACCAATGATAAAGAGAAATATCTTAAAAACAACCAGGGAAAAAAAGACATTACTTACAGGGGGTCAAAGATAAGAATGATCACTGGTTTCTCGTCAGAAACAATGCAAGCCAGAAGACAATGGAACAACATCTTTAATAGGCTGAAAGAAAAAAACTGTCAACCTATAATTCTAGACCCAGTGAAAATATCCTTCAAAAATGAATATGAAATAAAGACTCTTTGAAGGCAAACACAAGATAAGAGAATTCATTGCCACCTGAGTTCCACTACAAGAAAAGCTAAAGGAAGGTCTTCAGGCTGAAGGAAAATGATACAAGATGGATGCTAGGGCCTACACAAAGGCATAAAGAGTTCTGAGCATGATAAATATAGTGAATAACTACAAACAACTTTCTATATATAGAGAAGTAAAATATTTGATAAAAAACTAAAAGGATGGGAAGGGGAAGATGAAAGTGCACAGGATTCTTGCATACGTGTAAACTAGTATAATATTACTTGAAGGTAGACTATGAAGTTAAAGGTGCATATTGTAATTGTAGAACTGTAGAGTATTCTTTTTAAAAAGAGGTATAACTAACAATTTAAAAAGAGAAACATGGAATAGTAAAAATTAACCAAAAGAAGGCAAGATATTAAAATGAAAAGGAACAAAGAATAGATGGGAAAAATAGAAAACAAGCACAAGATGATAGACTCAAGCCCAACCATATCTGTAATTACACTAAGTATAAATAGCCTAAACAATAAATACATTACATGTAAATAGTCTAAAAGACAGAGATTGTCAAATAGGATTTAAGTTTTTCAAAAAGCATGACCAAATATATGCTGCCTGTGAGAAACACACTTGAAATACAAAGGTAGAGAAGTTAAAAGTAAACGATAGAAAAACTTACACCATTTAAATGCTAGTCATAGGAAAGCTGGAGTGTCTATATAAATTCAGACAAGTAGACTCCAGGACAAAGAATATTACCGGGAACAAAGGAGGATGTTTCACACTGATGAAAATGTCAATTCATCAAGATAACATAACAGTCATAAATATGTGTGTATCTAAAGATAGAGTTTCAATTTACATGAAGCAAAACTAACAGAACTAAAAGGAGAAATAAGTCTATAATTAGTGTTGTAAATTTGAACAATCCTCTCTCAGTAATTGATAAAACAAGCAGACAAAAAAAATCAATAAAAATAGAAGACTTGAACAACATTCTCAACAACTTGACTTAATTGATAACTATAGAATTCTCTACTCAATCACTGTGGAACAGACACAGTGTCTAGGTAACATTTCCTGAGACAATATTCACATTCATAAAGTAAGCTCCAAAAATTTAGATGGAGTGGTAGAATAAAGTATGTTCTCTGACCACAATAGGATTAAACTAGAAATAAATAACAAAAATATACCTGGAAAATCACCAAATATTTGTACATTTAAAAAAATACACTTCTACTCAATCCACAAATCAAAGAAGAAATCACAAGGAATATTATAAAATATTCTGTTCTGAAATACAATGAAACCACAGCATATCAAATTTGTAGGATGCAACTAAAGGAATGCTTAAAGGGAAATTTATAGCTTTAAATTCTTATTTTGGAAAATTTTAAAGGTCCAAAATAAATGATTCATGCTTCTACTTAATAAGATAGAAAAAGAAAAAATTAGACTAAATATTAGTAGAAGGAAGAAAATAATAAAGATAGAAGCAGAAATCAATAAAATTGAAAACAGAAAACCAACAGAAAAAGTCATAAAACCAAATGCTGGGTTTTTTTGGTAAGTTCAATAAAATTGATAAGCCCCTAGGTAGCCTGATGAATAAAAAAATAGAGAAGAAGTAAATTATCAATATCAGGAATGAAAGGTAGGACATCACTGCAGATACTGCAGACATGCCAATAAATTGGACAAGTTGGATAAAATGCCCACATTCATCAAAAAACTTGGTTACACAATTACAAAATTCAACTCAATTAAAAGTAGACAGTTCAATGCCCCATAACTGTTAAATTGAATTCATAATGTAAAACCTTCCCACAAAGAAAGCCCCAAGGCCAGATGGATTTACCAGATGGATTCACTATTAATTATTAAAGGGATAAATAATACAAATCTTACATAAATTCTTTCAGAAAATAGAAGAGGAGGAAACACTTTCCAACTCATTTTATGAAGCCAGCATTACTCTATAAACAAAACCAGATGAAAACATTATAATAAAAGAAAACTAAATCAATATCCCTCATAAATGCAGGACCAGAATCACTTAACAAAAAATTAGCAAATTGAATCTGGCAATATAATATAGCCAACAATGTGGAATTTATCCCAGGAATGCAAGGTTGGTTTAACACTGCAAAGTAAATCAATGTAATTCACCTTATTAACAGAATTAAGGGGGGAAGTCATATGATCATCTAATAGGAGAAAACACATTTGACCAAAATAGACATTCACTCATGATAAAAACTCTCAGCAAACTATGAATAGATGAGGACTTCCTCAATACGATAAAAAGCATCTGTGAAAATCCTACAGCTAACATCATGTCTAATGGTGAATATCTGAACACTTTCCCCCTACAGATGAAGGAAAAAAACAATGATATCCACTCTCAGCACTTCTATTCAACACTGAACTGGAGTTACGAGCCAGTGCAATGAGAGAAGAAAAGGAGAAAGGAAGAAGGGAAGAAAGAAATGGAAGGAGGGAGAGAGAGAGAGGGAGGCAGGCAGGCAGGTAGGCAGGCAGACAGACATACAAATTAGAAGAAAAAAAACTTTAATTATCTTTATTTTCAAGAAAGCATAATCATATATACAGAAAATCTTAATAAACTTACAAATAAGCTACAAAAATTAATAAGTGAATTTAGGAAGGTTCAAGGATATAAAAATCAAAATACAAAAATCGATTATATCTATATAAATAATGTCAATAAACAAGTAGAATATTACACTTTAAAACACTACTTATAATAGCATCCAAACCAATAAAATATTTAGGAATACCTTTAACAAAATATCTACAGGACCTGTACACTGAAAACTAGCAAATATTGTTGACAGAAATTAAATACGACCTAAATAAATGGCTAGAAATGCCACGTTTATGGATCAGAAGACTCAATATTGAGTCTTTTCTCAGGAGGTCAATTAAACTACAGATTAAACTACATATTCAATGTAATCCCAGTCAAAATGCAATCAGACTGTTTTGTAGAAACTGACAAGCTGATAGTAACATTTCTATGAAAATGCAAAAGTCCTAAAAATAGTCAAACAATTTTGAAAAGGAACAAATCTGGAGGATTTACACTACATAATTTCGAGATTTACTATAAAACTATAGTAATCAAGATAGTGTGATACTGGTGAGAGGACAGACAATGAAATAGAATATGGGGTCTAGAAACTGATCCACACATATGTGGTCAATTGGTTTTCAACAAAACAGTCCAGGTAATTCAATGTGGAAAGAGTAATTTTTTCAACAAATTGAACTGGAACAATCGGATATCCTTATGGGAAAAAGTCAACCCTTACGTCCCACCATATACAAAAATTAATTCCAAATGGATCATATACTTAAATGTAAAAGCTTAAACTATAAACTTCTAGAATAATACACAGGAGAATTTCCTTACAACCTTAGGAGAATTTCCTTATAACCTTAGGGGAGAGGAAAGAACTATAAAAGAAAAAGGATCGATACACTGAAATTTACCAAAATTTGAAAATTTTGCTCTTTGAAATACCTGAAAAGGAAATCCCCTGATTAAAAGAACATATTCACAATACATATATCTGAAAAAAGTCTTCTATTTTAAACATATAATAGACAAGCAACCCAATTTAAAAATGAACAAAAGATTTCATTGAGAACTTCAAAAATATATGTGTGTGTGTGTGTATATATATATATATATATATATATATATATATATATATATAAAAGCACCTGTAAAGATGTTCATTAGCATTAGTCATCAGAGAAATGCAAACTAAACAACAACGTGATATTACTACTTGGCCATCAGAATGTCTAACATTAAAAGACCAACAATCCCAAGTGTTGATAATAATATAGAGCTAGAACTCTCATATACTTCTGGAGGGAGTATAAGATGGTACAACCACTTTTGAAGAAGTGTTTGGACATTTCTTATAAAATACACTTACCATATAATCCAGCATTTTCATTGCCAGTTATTTATCAAAATAAATAAATGTATATCTTCATAAAAACACTTTTATATGAATGTTTATAGCTTTACTCATAATAGGTAAAATGTTCATCAAGAAGTGAATGGATAAACTGATATAGCCATACAATGCATTACTACTCAACATTTTAAAAAGTGAACTACTTATATACCAACATGGATAAATTTTAAAAACATTATGCTGAGTGAAATAAGCAGACACAAAAATAGTACATTCTATACGATTCCATTCATATGAAATCCTAGGACAGGCAAAACTAGTCTATAATGACAAAAAGCAGATCAGTGGTTGCCTATGGTGGATGGACTGAAAATAAAACTAGGAGATATTTGTGGGGTGATGGAAATGTCCTGTATGTTGATTACAGCTTTGGTTACATTAGTGTATACACTTGTCAAAAGTTATCAAACTATGCTTAAAATGGGTCATTTTATTGCATGAAAATTATATCTCAACAAAATTGATTTTTTAAAAAAATGAAGGACCAACCAAATGTATACATCAAAGGAAATGAAATAGTATACTGAAACCTGAGAGAAAACATTTGTCTGAAAATTATCTAGTCAATGAATCAAAAGATTTTAGGAAAGTGTGTGGCATCTGCAACATGAAGCAAGAACATAAGACCTCTATAAAAACAGGAGTAGACAGTCACAGAAATTCAGGGTGACATAGGACACTAACAGAATGAGATAAAAATAGAGTTAGGTAAGAGACATGATAAACGTAATTAAACTAAAAATTAGATAGCAAAATTAGAGACCCTCATTCAGTGCAATAAATAGAGCTGATTTGGGGAAAAAGTCAAGTAAGTTATAGAGTAAACCAACCTGAAAAACTAAGAATACAGAGAAAAAGATAAATGTATGGAAAATAGTGGCTATTAACAGCTACACAGCACAGAAAATGAAAACATGACCTATGAATTACAGGTGTTCCTGAGGAATAAACCAAGACAATTTGAACACAGCAATAATTTAAAATTTCATTAATGTGAAATTTCCTGAAAAAAGGACCTGAATTTGCAGATTGAAAGTGTTCTTCACATTATAGAAATTAATGAAAAGATACTTATATAGAAATATTTAAGAAAAGGTTTTTTTTTTAAATAAATAGATAAGGCTCCAAGAATTAAGAACAACAAAGGTAACTCTTGTAACAGATAAAAATCACTGGTCTAAGATTTGTCTTCTGTAACTCTGATATTCCAGAAAACTATGAAGCAATTTTTACATATTTTTCACAGTGAGGCAGACGTTTCTTTCATGTGTGAAGAAATAGAAAGACATTCTTAAATATGCCTGACCTCAAAAAATATATATGACCTTCATTTCACCATTGAAAATATTACATTAAAAAAAGTCTGGGTTCCATTTCTCCAGAAACAATAGACAAATAAATTCAAGTCAGTTCTCCTAATGAGAACAATTAGAAAACCGGACAAGATTAAATGCAAAAGGAAATAAACAAACAAACAAAAACCCAGAGAATTGTATGGGAGAATTATGGGGCCATGATCCAAAAGAAAATGGGACTGCCAAAAGGTAGGCCTGGCATTTGAGGCCACTCTTTCTCCTTTGCCTATTTCTCTTTCTGCCAATTCCACAAGATGAGCAGATTTTAACAGACTCTCTGAAATAGGGGAACTAAATTTGGAATTGGGTGACTACCAAGGAATGGGAAACCTAAAAATCTCCCTGGGCTGTGGGTAGAGGTCCCAAAAGGTCACACCTAGGAGTAAAGAGGAACCAGAAATAGACCACCTCTCACAGGGACTGAAGACCAGCTTCAAATCATCTCAAGAATTGACCACAGATTTTTTTTTCTGAGCTGCATTAACGTGACCTGGGTTACCAATTCTACAGCCTCCTGCCAGAAGCAAACACACACATACTCTCTGAAGAAACATAACTTAATCCTAAACCTCAAATTAACTCCATAGTTTTTCTACCTAATATCTTGCACACAATTATTTAAAAAAATACAAATACAAAGACAAGGAAAAAAAAAAAGAAATGACAATAGAATCAGAATCTCCAGAGATCTGGAATATTGAGTTATCAGGAAAAGACTTTAAAATAAGTATGCTTAATATATTCTATAAAGTAAGAGACAGTTAGAGAAAATAATCAGATATTGGAATTTTTAAAGAACCAAATGGAAATTCTAGAACTTAAAAATATAATTAACAAAATTAAGAATACACTTGGGAAGTTAACAATTAATGATGGGGAAGAAAAGTCAGACAAAAAGATTCAGAATGAAGCATAGAAAGATGAAATGAGAGAGGAGAATACAAAAAAATATTCATAGAAGACATGGGAGAAAAGATGTAACATATGTGTCATTGGAATTCTAGAAAGAAGGATGAGAATATGGTATAAGCCATTGTTGAAGAAATAAGGGAACTTCCAGTTACAGCCATGACGTTTTAAGAATGTACTGGACTTACCCTTCAACTGGACAAAATGTATAAAGCAACTTGTTTCCGACACTGGGCATAGATTTTAACACAAGGTTGCAATCCTCTGAAAAGAGGGGAACACATAAATTAAGTTCTACATTCACCTTGGTTTTCTGCCTGGGAACACTTGCAAACTGCAGCAAAGAGAAGTGAAACCCAATTAGTAATTAGCATTTTCGGTGGGCAGAGGAAACATCAGGGTGAAGAAGTGCTAATGCAACTGGAATTTGTGAGTAAAGTGAGAACAGCAGGGAGTGCCAGAGAATAGGTCCCATAAATCTGTGTAAGGATGCTCCTCAGGTCCTTGGCTTAATCCTAAACTGCATGGTCTCACAGAAAAACTTCACAAGGACTAGCAGAGAACACATGCTTAATGGTTGAAAGCTGAACAGAGATTTTATAGGTCACATTGTGCTAGAGATGCACTGCATTTCCAATGTAGCCAAAGTGAGGAACTTTGGTGAACACGCCAGATATTCAGGAGACCACAGATAGGTCACTATTAAAAAACTAAAGGTCAATATCCCTGATGAATATAGATACAAAAATTCTCAATAAAATACTAGCAAACTGAATTCAGCAGCACATGAAAAGGATCATTCACGATGGTCAAGTGAGATTTGTCTGTGGAATGCAAAAATGGTTCAACATACACAAATCAATAAATATGATACATTACATTAGTAGAATGAAAGAAAAGAATCATAAGATTACCTCAACAAATGCAGGAAAAGCATATGACAAAACTCAAGATTCATGATAAAAACTCTTAACAAATTAAGCATAGAAGAAAAATATCTCAACATAATAAAGGCCATATATAACAAGCCCATGGCTAACATCATACTCAATGGTGGAAGGTTGAAAGCTTTTCCTCTAAGATCAGCAACAAGACAAAGTACCCACACTCACCACTCTTATTCAACATAGTACTGAAAGTCCCAGCTAGAGCAATCAGGCAAGAAAAAGAAATAAAATGTATGAAAATTGTAAAGGAAGACATAAACCTGTCTCTATTTGCAGATGACATTGTTTTATATATATAAAATCCTAAAGACCCAACAGGAAAACTGTTAGGTCAATGAATTCAGTAAAGGTGCAGGATACAAAATTATGATACAAAAATCAGTAGCATTTCTCTATACTAACAATGCATTTTATGAAAAACAGATAAAGAAATCAATTTCATTTACAATAGCATCAAAAACTATAAAATACTTAGAATAAACTTAACCAAGAAGGTGAAAGATCTCTACTGTGAAAACTACAAGACGTTGATGAAAGAAATCAATGACACAAATAAATGGAAAGGCGTCCCAAGTTAATGAACTGAAAGAATTAATATTGTTAAAATTTCAATACTACCAAAAGCCATCTATAGATTCAATGCAATTCTGTCCATATTACAATGGCATGTTTTATGGATGTAAAAAACACTCCTAAAATTTATATGGAGCCACAAAAGACCTCAAACAGCCAAAGAAATCCTGCAAAAGAACAAAGCAGGAGGCATCACATTCCCTGATTTCAGGCTACACTATAAAGTTATAGTAATCAAAACAGTATGGTACCAGCATAGAAACAGACATACGACCAATGGAATAGAACTGAGAGCCCAGAAATAAACCCAAGCATATATGGTCAAACAATATTTGACAAAGGGAGCCAAGAGTACTCAAACGGAGAAAAAACAGTTTCTTCAATAAGTGGTGCTAGGATAAGTGGATACTCACATGTAAAAGAATGAAACTGGATCCTTATCTACTCACAAAAATTAACTTGAAATGGATTAAAGACTTAACTGTAAGACCTGAAACCATGAAAATCCTAGAAGAAAACATAGGAATAAGACTCGTTGACATGGGGTTGGTAATCATTTTTTGGATATGACACCTAAAGCATAAGCAACAAAATCGAAAATAAACAGGTGGGACTCCACCAAACTAAAAAGCTTCTGCACAGCAAAAGAAACCTTCAACAAAGTGAAAAACAACCTATGGAATGAGAATAAACATTTTTAAACCATATATCCAAAATATATAAAGAACTCATACAGCTCAATAGCAAAAAAGAAGAGGAAAACAATTTAAAAATGGGCAAAAAACCTAAATAGATATTTTTCCAAAGAAGATATACAAAAGGCCAACAGTTACATTAAAAGGTGCCCAACATCACTAGTCATTAGGGAAATGCAGATTAAAACTACAAGGGGACTTGGGGACATGGTGGGGGAGGGGGAAGCTGGGGCAAAGTGAGAGTAGCATCAACATATATACATTACCAAATGTAAAATAGTTATCTAGTGGGAAGCAGCAGCATAGCACAGAGAGATCAGCTCCATGCTTTGCAATGACCTAGAGAGGTGGGATAGGGAGGGTGGGAGGGAGGTTCAAGAGGGAGGGGATATGGGGATATATGTATGCATATGGCTGATTCACTATATATATGCATATGCCTGATTCACTTTGTTGTACAACAGAAACTAACACAGTATTGTGATGCAATTATACTCCAACAAAGATCTATTAAAAAAAAAAAACAACACAATGATATACTACCTCACACCTGTTAGAATGACCAGCATCAAAAAGACAAGAGAGGGCTTCCCTGGTGGCGCAGTGATTGAGAGTCTGCCTGCCGATGCAGGGGACACGGGTTCATGCCCCGGTCCGGGAAGATCCCACATGCCACGGAGTGGCTAGGCCCGTGAGCCATGGCCGCTGAGCTTGCGCGTCCAGAGCCTGTGTTCCGCAACGGGAGAGACCACAACAATGAGAGGCCCGCGTACCACAAAAATAAAATAAAATAAAATAAAATAAAGACAAGAGATAACAAATGCTGACATGGATGTAATGAAAAGGGAACCCTCATGCACTATGGTAAATTAGCGCAGCCACTATGGAAAACAGTAAAAGGAACACTCAAAAAGTTAAAAATACAACTACCATTTCCACTTCTGGAAATATATCCAAAGGAGACAAAAATACTAACTTGAAAGATATCTACACCCCATGTTCACAGCAGCATTATTACAATAGCCACGACATGGAAGCAACCTAAGTGTCCATCAATGGATAAACAGATAAAGAAGTTGTGAGTACAAATTTCCAGTTATAAGATAAATACGTACTAAGGGTGTAAGGTACAACATGATGATTATAGTTAACACTGCCGTATGATATATAACAAAGTTGTTAAGAGAGTAAATCCTGATTTCTCATCACAAGGAGAAAAAATTTTTTTCCTTTCTTTCTTTTCTTTGTGTTGATATATGAGATGATGGATGTTAGTTAAACTTACTGCAATAATAGTTTCACAATATATACAAATCAAACAATCATGCTGTACACCTTAAACTTATACAGTGACATGTTAATTATTTCTCAATAAAACTGGAAAAAAAGAAAATTTCAATCAAATAGAAAAAAAAGAATAGTTTTCAAAAGAAAAAAAGAAGGCAGTTTAACCTTCAAAAGAGCAACAACTTGGCATGAAACTAGAAATCAACCACAGAAAAGGAAATGAAAAAAAATGATCACATGGAGACTAAACAACCTGCTACTAAAAAAACCAATGGGTCAACAATGGAATCAAAGAGGAAATTTTTAAAATACCTTGAGAAAAACAACAATGAAAACACAACCATACAAAATCTATGGGATGCAACAAAAGACAAATATATATATATATATATACACACACATATATATATATATATAAAAACTGAATCATTTCACTGTACAGCAGAAATTAACACAACATTGTAAATCAACTATACTTCAATAAAGTTTTTTAAATTAAAAAAAAAAATCTATGGGATGCAGCAAAAGCAGTCCTAAGAAGGAAGTTTATAGCATTACAGGCCTTCCTCAAAAACAAGAAAAATCCCAAATAAACAACCTAAACCACCACCTAAAAGAATTAGAAAAAGAAGAAAAAACAAAACCTAAAGTCAGCAAAAGGAAGGAAATAATAAAGAGAAGAAATAATAAAGAACAGAGAGGAAATAAATAAAATAGAGATTTTTAAAAAATAGAAAAATATCAATAAAACCAAGAGCTAGGTTTTTGAAAGTATAAATAAAATCAACAAACCTCTGGCCAGGCTTACCAAGAAGAAAAGAGAGAGGACCCAAATAAACAAAATAAGAAAAGAAAGAGGAGAAATAACAATCAATGCCACAGAAATCCAAAAACAGAAATCATAAGAAAATACTATGAACAGTTATATGCCAATAAAATAGAAAACCTACATGAAATGGACAAGTTTGTAGAAACATACAGCCTGCTAAAACTGAATCAAGAAGAAACAGATAACTTGAATAGACCAATCATAAGAAGTAAAATAGAATCTGTGATTTTTAAAAAAATCCTGGCAAACAAAAGTCCAGGACCAGATGGCTTCATTTGGGGATTCTATCAAACACACAAAGAAGAACTTATACTTATCCTTCTCAAACTCTCCCAAAAGAATGAAAACGAGGGAAAACTCCCAAAGTCACTCTATGAATCCACCATCACTCTGATACCAAAACAAGACAAAGACACTACCAAAAAAAAATTACACGCCAATATCTTTGATGAATAAAGATACAAAAATCCCCAACAAAATATTTGCAAACTGAATCCAAGAACATATAAAAAGGATCATACAACATGATCAAGTTGGATTCATCCCAGGGTCTCAAGGATGATTCAATATATGCAAATCAGTCAGTGTGATACACCACATCAACAAAAGACAAAAACCACATGACCATCTCAATAGATGCAGAAAATGCATTTGATAAAACTCAACTTCCATTCATGATAAAAACTCTCCCCAAAGTGAGTACAGAGGGAACATATCTTAACATAATAAAAGCCATTTATGACAAATCCACAGCCAACATAATACTCAGTGGTGAAAAGCTAAAAGACTTCTCACCAAATTCTGGAATGAGACAAGGACGCCCACACTCACCACTCTATTCAACATAGTATTGGAAGTCCTAGCCATAGCAATCAGACAAGAAAAAGAAATAAAACGTATCCAAATCAGAAGGGAAGAGGTAAAATTGTCATTATATGCAGATGACATGATACTCTATATAGAAAACCCTAAAGATTCAACACAAAAACTATTAGAACTGATAAATGAATTCAGCAAGGTAGCAGGATACAAGATTAACATACAGAAATCTGTTGCATTTCTTTACATTAGCAATGAAATATCAGAAAGAGAAAGTTTTTTTTAAAAACCCATTTAAATCTCATCCAAAAAATAAACCACCTAGGAATAAATCTAGCCAAGCAGGTGTAAGACTTATACACTGCAAACTGTAAAACATTGATAAAGGAAATTGAAGATGATTCAAGGAAATGGAAAGATATCCCATGCTCCTGGATTGGAAGAATGAATATAGTTAAAATGGCCATACTACCCAAAGCAATTTACAGATTTAATGTGAACCCTATCAAATTACCCGTGACCTTTTTCACAGAACTAGAAGAAATAACCCTAAAATTTATATGGAACCACAAAAGATCCAGAATTGCCAAAGCAATCCTGAGGAAAAATAACAAAGCTGGAGGCATAACCCTTCCAGACTTCAGACAATACTGCAAAGCTACAGTGATCAAAACAGCATTGTGTTGGCACAAATGTTGGCACAAAAACAGACATATAGGTCACTGGAACAGAATAGAGAGCCCAGAAATAAACCCAAACACCTATGGTCAATTAATCTTCCACAAAGGAGGCAATGGAGAAAAGACAGTCTCTTCAGCAAGTGGTGTTGGGAAAGCTGAACAGCCACATGTAAATCAGTGAAGTTAGAACACTCCCTCATACCGTACAAAAAAATAAACTCAAAATGGCTTAAAGACTTAAATATAAGACATGACACCATAAAACTCCTGGAAGAGAACATAGGCAAAACATTCTCTAACATAAATCGTAACAATATTTTCTTAAATCAATCCTCCAAGGCAAAAGAAAGAAAAGAAAACATAAACAAATGGGACCTAATCAAACTTATAAGCTTTTGCACAACGAAAGAAACCATAAATAAAATGAAAAGAGAATCTACAGAATGGGAGAAATTATTTGCAAATGAAACGACCGACAAGGGCTTAATTTCCAAAATACACAAAGAACTCATACAGCTCAATAAATAAAAATAAAAAAATGGGCAGAAGACCTAAATAGACATTTCTCCAAAGAAGACATACAGATGGCCAACAGGCACATGAAAAGGTGCTCAACATCGCTAAAATTAGAGAAATGCAAATCAAAACTACAATGAGGTATCACCTCACACCAGTCAGAATGGCCATCATCAAAAAGTCTACAGATAAAAAATGCTGGAGAGAGCGTGGCAAAAAGGGAACCCTCCTACACTGTTGGTGGGAATGTAAATTAGTACAGCCACTATGGAAAAGAGTATGGAAGTTCCTTAAAAAACTAAAAATAGAATTATCATATAATCCAGCAATCCTACTCCTGGGCATATATCCAGAAAAAACAAAAACCCTAATATGGAAAGATACATGCACCCCAATGTTCATAGCAGCACTATTTATAATAGCCAAGACATGGAAGCAATCTAAGTGTCCATCAACAGATGAATGGATAAAGATGTATATATATACAATGGAATACTAGTCATAAGAAAGAATGAAATATTGTCATTTGCAGCAACATGGATGGACCTAGAGATTATCATACTAAGTGAAGTAAGTCAGAAAGAGAAAGACAAATATTATATGTTATCACTTATACATGGAATCTAAAAAACAGCATAAGCAAACATATTTACAAAACAGAAACAGACTCACAGACATAGAAAACAAACTTATAGTTACCAAAGGGAAAAGGTGGGAGAGGGATAAATTAGGAAGATGGGATGAACAGATACACATTACTATATACAAAATAGATAAACAACAAGGATTTACTGTATAGCACAGGGGACTATATTCATTATCTTGTAATAACCTATAATGGAAAAGAATCTGAAAAATAATATATATATACATGTATGCATATACATATATATATGTAACTGAATCATTTTGCTGTACACCTGAAACTAAGACAGTATTGTAAATCAACTATACTTCAATTTAAAAAAAGGGCAAAAACTGACAGCTCAACAGAAACAATGAAAACAAGAAGGTCATTAAATACCTTCAAAGTACTGAAAGAAAACGCCAATCTAGAATTCTATACACTGAGAAAATATCTTTAAGAAATCAAGCCAAAACAAAGACATTTTCAGACAAACACTAACTGAGAACATGTATCCCCAATAGAAAGGCACTAAAGGAAATACAGAAGGATATTATTAAGGAAAAACATTAAATCCTAGATGGGAGCTTACAGATATAAAAAGGGAAAAGAGCAAGAAAAAATCTAATGAATACTGACTGCAAAGAACAATTATAATTATGTTTTCTGTAATTATTAAAAATAGAAAGAGCATAACAGCATAGCATGAAAGTCAGGAGTGTGTAAAAGAAGTTAAAATCTTCTGCCATTTTACAGAAAAAGGTAAAAGTACTATTTTATACTGGACACTGACAAGTCAAAATGCATGGTGGGGCTTCCCTGGTGGTGCAGTGGTGGACAGTCCGCCTGCCGATGCAGGGGACACGGGTTCGTGCCCTGGTCCGGGAATCCCACATGCCGTGGAGCGGCTGGGCCCGTGAGCCATGGCCGCTGAGCCTGAGCGTCCGGAGCCTGTGCTCCGCAGCGGCAGAGGCCACAACAGTGAGAGGCCCGCGTACCGCAAAAAAAAAAAAAAACATGGTGTATGGTAATCCACCCCCCCCTTATCTATGGGGGATATGTTCCAAGACCCCCAGCAGATGCCTGAAACCATGGATACTACTGAACCCTGAGTATAATATGATTTTCCTATACATATATATCTGTGATCAAGTTTAATTTATAAATTAGGCACAGGGCTTCCCTGGTGGCGCAGCGGTTGAGAATCCGCTTGCTGATTCAGGGGACACAGGTTCGATCCCTGGTCCAGGAAAATCCCACGTGCCACGGAGCAACTAAGCCCATGCACCACAACTAACTGAACCTGTACTCTAGAGCCCGCGAGCCACAACTACTGAGCCCGTGTGCTGCACACCTAGAGCCCGTGCACCACAAGAGAAACTACTGCAATGAGAAGCCTGCACACCGCAACGAAGAGTAGCCCTCACTCGCCGCAACTAGGAAAGCCCGCATGCAGCAACGAAGACCCAAAGCAGCCAAAAATAAATAAATAAATTTGTTTAAAAAAATTAGGCACAATAAAAGTTAACAATAATAACTAATAATGAAGTAGAACAATTATAACAATATACTGTAATAAAAGTTATGTGAATGTGGTCTCTCCCTCTCAAAATATCTTATTGTACTGTACTCACCCTTCTTAAGATAATGTGAGATTAAAATGCCTGCATGATGAGATGAATTGAGATGAATGACGTAGGAATTGTGTTGTTGTGTTACACTACTATTGACCTTCTGACAATACATCAGAAGATGGATCTTCCGCTTGGGGTGATCCTGGATCTTCAAGCCATGATGATGCTGATGATTGGATGTCAGGAGAATATGATGTCTATGGTTGGGAATCCCAGGTGGGACACTGCAGGAGGGTGTGAGATTTCATCATACCATTCAACACAGCACACAATTTTAAACTTATGAATTATTTCTGAAATTTTCCATTTAATATTTTCGGACTGCAGTTGACTGTGGGTAGCCAAAACCATGGAAAGCAAAACCATGGGTAAGGGGGGACTACTGTAATCTCTAGGGTAATGTTTAAAATGAATAACTCACCAGGACAAAGATGAAATATTTAAATATACTCAATTAGTGCAAAATAGGCAAAAAGAGAGAAAAAAGAGAACACAAAAGGCAGGAGAAATAGAAAATGGTGGATTTAAAATCAAATATCAAAAAAAATCAAAAAAACAAAAAAAAAATCAAATATCCTAGTAATTACATTGCATATATATGGACTAAGTCTTTCAATTAGAAGACAAAGATCATGAAAACTGAGTTTAAAAAATAGAACTATATGCTACTTACAAGACACACATGAAATAAATATACAAATCTTAAAAAGCTGAAAACAAAATGGTCAGAAATTTTATACTACACACACACTCATGAAAGCTGGTGTAGCTATATTAGAATAAAACAAAGTAGATTTTGATATTAAAAAAAGCATTACTAGAAATAAAGGCATGCATTTCATAATGGTAAAAGTTTCAATTCACCAGAAAGATAGTGTATTCTAAATTTGTCCACACCTAATAAAACAGCCTCCAAACTTATACAGCAAATACTGACAGAACTACAAGGAGAAATACACAAATCCACAATCATCAGTGGGAGAGTTTAACATTCTACTCTTAGTAACTGATGGAAGAAACATACAAAAATGCAATAAGGATATAGAATATTTGAACTACACAATTAAGAAATTTTATTTAATTGATATATTTATGTAGAACACAATATCAAACAACTGCCAAATATGAGCTCTTCTAAGTACACAGGAATGTTTACAAAAATGACCATAAGCTCAGCCCTAAAGAAAGTAGGGCTTAAAACTGTCAGAGGAATGAAATAATACAAAGTATGTTGTCTGACTATAGAGGAGTCAAGTTATAAACCAATATAAAACTTCACTACGAAAATCCCCATATGATTAGAAATTAATCATCATCCTTCTAAATGACCCATGGGTCAAAGGGGAAACCATGATGGAACTTAGAACTCAGCATAGCATAGGAGGTTTTAGCTCATACAACAAGGTAAGAGACATAAAAGCCTTAAGGACTGAAAAGGAGACATTAAACTGTTATCATTCAACAATAATATAATTGCAAACATGAAAAATTTTTTAAAAATAAAACTACAGATTCATTATTAGAATTAAAAAGTGATTTATCAAGGTTGCTGGATGTAAGATCAATATACTAGAATTAATTGCATGTCTATATACTAGCAAAAAGAGTTAGAAAATGTAATTTCTAAAAGATATATCATTGACAATAACATCAAAATAAATAAATAAATACCTAGCAACACACTACATGAGTCATAGGCAAGACATCTACACAGAAAACTACAAAACAGCATTGAGGGAAACTAAAGAAAGCCTAAATAAGTGAAGAGAGATACTATGCACATGGACTAGAAGATTCAGTATTACACAGATGTCAGTTCCCCAAATTGATCTATAGATTCAAGGCAATTATCAATCAAATCCTAGTTGTTTAGGTATATGTTTGCATGTGTTTAACTTGACAAACTCCTCAACTTAGCAAATAGCTAGGAATAACCTTGAAGGAGGAAGAGAAGAAGAAAGAACAGGAAGAAGAGAAAGCAGGGGAGACAAGCAAGAGATCAACAATTACAACAAGGTAGAAAGACTTGCACTGAAGGATATAAAATTTTATTATTAATGTACATTAATTCAGACAGTGTAGTATTGTGAAAAGGAAAAATACACAAATAGAACTAAATAAAGAATCCACAGACAGAGCCATCCTCAAATAGACACTTGATTTATGAAAAAAATGGTACTACAGAGCAGTAATAAAAGGACGATATTGGGCTTCCTTGGTGGCGCAGTGGTTGAGAGTCTGCCTGCCGATGCAGGGGACGCAGGTTTGTGCCCCGGTCCGGGAGGATCCCACATGCCGCGGAGCGGCTGGGCCCGTGAGCCATGGCCGCTGAGCCTGCACGTCCAGAGCCTGTGCTCCACAACGGGAGAGGCCACAACAGTGCGAGGCCTGCGTACCGCAAAAATAAATAAATAAATAAATTAAAGGACGATATTTTCAGTAAATGATGTTGAGTCGACTATCCATAAGAGGAAAAAAAAATTGTCCCTTACCTCACACCATACAGGAAAATTAGTCCCAGCTACATCTAAATGTAAAATGTAAAAAACAAATATTCTATAAGATAATGAATAATATTGTCATAATTTTGGAGTAGGGAAAGATTTTCCTAGGATATAAAAAGCACTTTATATAATGAAAAAGATTGCTAATTTGATTACATTAAAAATAAGGAGCTCAGTTAATCAAAAGTCATCATTAAAAGAGAGAAAAAATAAGAAAAGATATTTGTAACATATGTAACTGACAAAGATTATATAAAGAGGATATACAAATGGCCAATAAATATATGAAAGTGTTCAACTTCATTAGTAATCAGGGAACCACAAACTATAAGCACAATAAGGTACTTCTACAAATCCTCAAATATGACTACAGTTTTGAAAACAAATAAAATTAAGTATTGCTCAAAATGTGAAATATAGACAAAAAGAACTCTCATACACTACTAACGGTAGTACAAACTAGTACAACCATTACTAGTTTTGGAAAACTGTTTGCCATTATCCATTAAAACTGGATAGATTCATACCCTCTGATCCAATAATTCTACCCTAGGCATATATCTAGCAGACATGTGTTCATGTGTGTACCAAAAGATATGGGGAAGGATGTTCATGGCAGCATTATTTGTAAGAGCCAAAAAGTGTGAACAGCCCAAATATCAATTAATAGTAAAATGGATACATAAACTGTGGTACATACATTTGGTAAAATATTTATATATATATATATAGTAATAAAAATGAACAAAGTGCAGTTATGCTCAACCCACGGATAAATCACACACACACAGACACACTGGCACACACACACAAATAATGTGTGATTCCATTTATATAAAATTAAAAACTAGGCAAGAATGATATCTGATGTTAGAAGTCAGGCTATCAAAGAAATGGGAACAAACCGACCCTGGAACTGAAGATAACTGTACTTAAGACAATCAAGATGATGCTGGTCAGACCACCAATAAGCAATTTCAAAATGACTGTCAGAGCTGACTGTTCTGTTTCTGCATGTAGCCCCCTCCCTCCGTCTATAAAAGCTCTTGCCCACTGACTGTTGGCAGGGCGGGGTGGAGGGGGTGTGGGAGGGAGGGAGTCGGCCTTTGGACAGGAGTCCCCCCGCCAACCCCCTTGTGTGCCGGCATCCAAAATAAAGCAAACTTTCCTTTCCAAAAAATAAAAAGAAGGCAGGCTAGTGGTTACCTGTGGGACAGAAGGAGAAGGTAATCATGGTAGTAAACATGGTGGGAGGTGTTCCACATATACTTAAAATTTGTATTTTTTTACATGTCTATAATGCACCAATAAAATGGTTTAAAACATTTTAAATTATGTGGACATAAAATCAATATAATAAAAAGATAAATAAGAAGTCAATGAGGAGGAAGTTAGGACATAAAAGGACTGGTAGGCCTTCTTGTATTTTTAACTTGTATACAACTCAAGAATCCAACTCTCCTAATGTAGGGTTAGATATGTGGTAGACTAGATCAAAGTTTAACCTTGTAGTGCTATCTTAAGACATTCTCGATCTACTTTTGCCACAATCTCGGTCTTGGAAAATTGTATATTGTGCCACATTTTTGTCCTCTAATTCAGATGGAAGCTACACAATAACTTGTGTTCATCTTTGTTACCAAAGGCTAAATTATGTACTATTGGCACACTGTAGCAAGAAAATTGCTAAGTAATTTCTTTCTCCCCCACAGCAGAGCTTTATAGAACAATATAATGGCTATTTCATTCCCAAGAAACTTGTAATTTTTGCATCTTTAAGATTTGTATTTAATGACCAAAATAATTGGGGTAGTTTTTGTTGTTGATAAATACTAATAAACTCAAAAGAAGCAAACATTGTAGATTACCAAATCCTCACTATTTGATCATCATCTTCATATGAGCTGTAAATATTCCCATGTTATTACGTTTTAAAAGCAATAAATAAATTAAATACATATATGTACTGTTAAAATTATGGTGAATTACTAACAATTATTAAATCTAGGTGGCTATATATGTGTTCATAGTGTTACTCTTTAAACTTTTCTGTATTTGAAAAATGTCATAGTAAGGACGGGGGGTAACTTTGTATAATTATATACAATATGACCTCTATTGTATTTTAAAATGCTCATCAAAAAAACTGGAGGGAGGGGCTTCCCTGGTGGCGCAGTGGTTGAGAATCTGCCTGCCAATGCAGGGGAAACGGGTTCGAGCCCTGGTTTGGGAGGATCCCACATGCCGCGGAGCAACTAGGCCTGTGAGCCACAACTGCTGAGCCTGCGCGTCTGGAGCCTGCGCTCTGCAACAAGAGAGGCTGCAATAGTGAGAGGCCCACGCACCGCGATGAAGAGTGGCCCCCGCTTGCCACAACTAGAGAAAGCCCTCGCACAGAAACGAAGACCCAACACAGCAAAAATAAATTAATTAATTAATAAACTCCTACCCCCAAAATCTAAAAAAAAAAAAACTGGAGGGAAATATACCAAAATGTTAATAATGGTCATTTCTAGTTAGTATTTTTTCTTTCTTTCATATTTCTATGATTTTTCTAGAAGCAAATTTTCCTTTTATAAAAAATAAAATTTACTTTTTAAAAAGGAAATAAATCACTGGGAAGACATACAGTGCTGCTGGTCCCTAAGAAAGCATTTCATCTTTGAGCTTCCAAGTCCATAAAATTCTATCTCCACATAATTTTTTTATTGAGAATATTTAGGGTTTTAATGCCACCTAAATACCGAAGATACCCTTTAGTGCATATTTCATTGTCGAAAGCATTGCAGAAAATTTTCTAGTGCTCCAGCTAAAGTTTAATTACAGAACTGAATTGAACAGAACAATGTGGATTTTCAGTTAAGATGATCTAGGATCAAATTCAAGCTGTGCCCCTTTATTATCTGTGTGAACTTAGTGCTGTTACTTAAACTCTCTGTCCTATGCTTCATCTGTAACATTGCAATAAGAAAACTACCTCTCAAGATTTTTGTGAGAATTAACTGAGAAAAATGTCTATAAAACCCAATATGGCCCTTGGTCCATAAATTTTGTTCAACTAGGAGAAGGCTAACATATTAAATGAGATAATAAGCAGCTAGAATAACGTCAGACAGACAGCCAGTGCTGGATAAATAGTAATACATAGATCAGAATGATTAATTTTTTTCCATGATCCCTTGTTTCCTGCACAAAACACGATGGTCAACTAGCATGGTAGTTCCAAGAGAGCTGTTTCCCAGGGCCTTGGACAGAGGCTGGCAGGTAGAAGACAAATAATGACACACTGAAAGGATGGAAGTGTGTGGAGGTATGAGTTCAAGAATGGACTGGAGAGTGAATGAATGCCTTTAGACAGAGACATCTTGTTCAGATAAGCCAAGAGAAGATGAGAGCGTCTCTTCTGATCTCGGTAAGCATAGGCTGAGCTATTCTGAGGAGACAGGTTTGGCTGGCTCTTCCAAGAGGGTATGGTCATGGGGGTAAATGGAAGTGGCTGTCAGTTTGCCAGGCTTATCATATGCTCTGAACAGGCAAATCTCATCATGTGGTTTCTCCATCTAAAACCTGTGCATGGGGCTTCCCTGGTGGCGCAGTGGTTGAGAGTCCACCTGCCGATGCAGGGGACACGGGTTCGTGCCCCGTCTGGGAAGATCCCACATGCCGCGGAGCTGCTGGGCCCATGAGCCATGGCCGCTGAGCCTGCGCGTCCGGAGCCTGTGCTCCGCAATGGGAGAGGCCACAACAGTGAGAGGCCCGCGTTCCGCAAAAAAAAAAAAACAAAAAACAAAACCTGTGCATGGTTTCACTTTGCTGCTAGGATAAAATCCACACTCTTTCACGGGCCCTGTCAGACTTTCTGCTTCTCTCTGGCTTTTCTCCTCCTGTCCCTCCACTACCTGGCTGCATATGACTTTTTCCAGTTCCTAAATACGATCATGCTATCTTCGGCCTCCAAGTCTGAACCCATGCAGTTCCTTCTGCCTCAAACTCACATTTTAGCGGTTCATGATTCACTCCCCTTATGACTCTATCTATCGTGCATATATCTTTCAGGCATCAGCTTTCATGTCACACACTTGAGGACTTTCCTTGACAACTTAACCCTCCCCAAATTTGCCCACCATCAGGGTGAGTTCAAAGGCTCTTCCTGGGTGTTCCCACAGCTCTCTGTATTTTGCTCTACCTTAGTGCTTATTACACTGTCAGGTAGTTTCCTGGTCTTTCCCCCAGCTGGAATGTTCGCACCAATGTCTTAGCCTGTTTTTTTTATCACTGTATCGCCAGTGCTTAGGATAATGTCTGGCTAATAGTAGATGCCCCATAAATATTTGTTGAGGAAATGAATGAATTTCCATATCTAGACTGCATTAAGCTCCATGGGGTCTGGATTTGTGTCAGTTCTTCTAACATCAACACAAAGTATAGTGCCTGGCACTATACTTTCTCTTTCCTATAGTACTCTTCAAATATGTATCAAATGAATAAATTTCATTTGATACTAGTTACCCATTCATACATCACATAAACGCTTATTTCAGGGATCTATTGGGAAGGGATTGGTGTCAAATATTTCTGTCATTTCACCTTTTATTTTATTAGTGCTTCCAACTTCTTGCTTTTACACTCAAATTATCCACTCAGCAACGCTTAAACATTCTCCACTAGCAATGATATAAAACATCAATGATACCAATTTCCATTTTTTTAAATTTACCTACTATCTACCTTCATCATTTCAATTAATACTATTGTTACCACTAAGGCCAATATTATTTGTTCTGAGTTTAGAATAAGCCCACCAAGCACCATCAATACCTCTAACACTTGGCTTTAATCAGGAGCATAAAACAGACACTTGAATTATGTTAAATCCCCTCTGAACCACCTCAAATCACCTTTGGAAAGATGAGTGATGCCAAGAAAAAAGTATTTTCTCAGAATATCAGTATACAACTCCACAGTAACTTGAATAAAAGCTATGCCAAAATATCCATCTCTTCCATTTTCAGAAAAATATTATACAGTTAAGTGGGGGGAGAGGGTAGTCAGGGGCATCAGAAGCTCCATTAGCCATAGATTGCTTCTTTGATTTTATAACATATAAACATAAACTACATAAGGGTTAGTTAGTTTGGTTTTTGGTAAATATATGTCTTTACAATAAACTCAGTGTTTACTTGTTGGTGATTAATTATACCAGTATTCACCAGTGGTTGAGTCTTCATGTCTACCTAGGCTTTCAGGGTCATTTAATTTTTATTTAGTGCCTGAACTGGTAATGTTGAAAGCACTCCAAGCCTTCTCAACAGAGCAGAATTAGCCACTTGGGATTTTGCTGAATCTGAGCCAATCTGCAGCATCACTGACTGCGCACACCTTTGCAGCGATCAGCGTTAGCAGTGTTAAGACCAGAGGCCAGGTGTACAGCAAATGGGACTGGAACTTAACATGGTTTGCTATGATGTCATAAAAGCTTTTGAAATTAATTTTAATTAATTTATTTTTATACCACCTAGTTTCAAAAAGGATTTATGACAATGTCTAAAGGCACAGTAAATTTAATCTAGCAAGATTAAAAAATACAAGTAAGTGAGGCAAATGTGGCACAGAAGAAATAAAGATGGGGCATCACAGAGCTATCCTAATCTTACCTGTGTACTGTAAGCCCCTGTACTCGCTTATTGCCCCAGGAGGTTTTAAATTGGGCCAGTAATGGAACAGCATTTGCACAGCTGGAGGTTTCACCTGTGAAGGCCCATAGGCTATCACATACAAAAGATCCTAAAGGAGACAAGAAGCATATTTTCACTAGCATCATCAAATAAAAATAAAGGTAGCTCATTCAACATTACCAAAGCAGTGAAAATTCTAATGGAGGGATTGAGCTGGTTAATTTCCCTGGAATCTCATCATCCAGATGGGCTTTGCAGATTAAATTATAATATATTTTTTATTATTTTTATGGGTCCTGTAAATAAGCCCCCCAGTAGTGTTCAGATGTACACTATCTTTTAACAAATTCTTCTCTCCTCAGAATAACGTGAAAGAAAGATTTTAGAATAGCATAAAGCCAGTTTGCCAAATACTGCATTTTTAAAAACATTTCCCTAAAACATATTTCTTAATAATTCACATCTCCTATTTGAAAGAAGAAAGTTTCCCAAGCAACATTTCAAATCAAGTAAAACTGTCACATAATATAGTATCTGCTAAATTTCAAGAATAAGATATATCCAATTACATTTTCTGTCAAGCCACTTTGTTCTTCAAGTATCATTTCTGCTCTAAATGGTAAATAATTAACCAGTAAGGAAAGGATTATAAGTTCTACCATACCAAAATAATAAGACATCAATAAATTTGATCTAAACAATAGTTTTAATATGCAAACAATTTTTACTATATTATACAAATTGAACTTGTGACTATGAGTTTAATGTGGCCCCAAACTTACTTTCCAGACTTCTTGTTTATATTTCATGAGGCATTCCAATAATTGACAATGATATACTGTAAGGAAGAAAATATAATTTGAACGTGAAATGTAAATACCAGACAAAAGGTCCTTTAAAATAAACTATATTAGTCTAAATTATATTAGACTTTTCACTCTAGTCATTAAATTAGAAATTACTTATTTTCATATATTCATGCCTTTCAAAAATCATATAAGCCCTTGACTTTATCAAGCTTTATTCCAAGATCCTTGAGAAGTATTTTATTCATCTTAACAAAGGAAATATTTAGAAAACTCCCTAGTAATCATACTTTTATAACATAAACTTATATCAATGTAATCAAGAACTGCACGGGGAAAAAAATAGCCTAATAGGATCATAATAACAGCTTACATTTATTGAGCGTTCATTATGTGCCAGGTACTGAGCTAAGAGCTTTATGTATTATGTATCTCATAACCACCATGTTGCAGTTAAAAAAGTGAGGTTTAGTTTCCTACCTTGCCCAAGGTTGGACAGATAGCAAGTGACAGACTGATGGATTAGAATGGCAGTCTTTTATCACCAACTCCATCTTGTTGAGGAGTCCTTAAAAGCTATACAACAGCAATCTTCTTTGATTTGCCTATGTTTACTTGAGGAATAAAGATACTTTCACCTTAGTTAGATACCCGTTTTATACCTTCCCTAATCTATCTGCCAACCCTATCATGGCACTGAAGCAGGTCTCCCTTTAGTCACCGATGACCTCCATGTCGTTCAATTCTATGGACATTTATCAGTCTGCCTCCCACTTGACTTTCAGCAACATTTAGTACTGCTGACCACCCTCTTTCCTTGACTTCATGACTGACCCTCTCCTACTACCTGTGGCAGACACTGTTGTTGCTACTCAACTGCTAACAACAACCCTTTCTTCCTTGTTCAGCTCCCAGTACGCAGACTGCCAAGCAAGACAATTTCCCAGATTCTGTTGCAGCTAGGGATGGCCATGTGACTCAGTGCTGGCCAGCAAGACCTAAGAAAGAATCTGCTGAGGAGTTTCTGAGACTCATTCTTCCTCTTTGACAGAAGGAAAGAGGCACACCAGGAGACCTTTCTCTGATTACCCTGACTGATCCTATTTTTGATAGGATTTGATAGGATATATTTTTGAAACCTGTTTTTAGATGTAGTTTTGTAAGAATATAATAACCTCCACTGTGGCATATCTTGCAAACATGAGGAGAAGTTCAAGAGAAACACAAAGATGGTCTCTCAGGCCCCTGATACTGCGGAGCTGTCTCCAAGACTTCTTCTTCCACTGGGCCAGTATCTGTTGGAGTTCCTGAAGGCCTGGTCATAAGTCAAATCCACTTTTCATTCTGTGCTCTCTTGTAAGCAATGTCACACTCATATACAGCAATATATCAGAGATACTGCAGGTTCCATTCCAGATCATAGCAAGAAAGCAAATACTGCAATAACGTGAATCATACAATTTTTTTGGTTTCTCCATGTATATGACAGTTATGTTTGCACTATACAAACATTAAGTATATTAATGTATACTTTATATAAACATAAAGTATATATTAAGTAGTCTATTAAGTGTGCAATAGCAATATATCTTAAAAACCAGTGTACACACCTCAGTTTTAAAATATTTCATTGCTAAAAAATGCTAACCATTGTCTGACAATGCAGGGTTGCCACAAAACTTCAATTTGTAAAAAACACAATATCTGTGAAGCACAGTAGAGCAAAGTGCACTAAAAGGAGGTATGCCTGTACAACTTCAGGTACCCTCTATATGCAATTCAGTGAATAGCACTGGACACTTACATGAGGGCTCAAAGTTCATTACTTCTAGCCCAGAACTCAGTTCTGGGTTCATAATTACTATTCCTAATTACTTCCTAATTACTATTACCTCTTTTTTCTGAAGAAACCTGATTTTTTTGCATTTTTGTGTTTTGGATATGTATAACTATTACTGAGGTTATGTGTGATTTTTTTCCACAGTTTTATTAAGATATAATTGACATATGACATTGTATTAGTCTAAAGTATATTATTTTCTCTCAAATGTCTCAAAGACGCTTCTAACATAACATGTCCAAAGTAGACCTCATGATCTTCCCTTAGAAACCTGGTCTTTCTCTTCCAGTGTCTCTTTTTGCAGTGAATGGAACCACCATGCACCCAGTTCAGAAGCCAGAATGCAACCATATCCAATACCTCACCACACCCTATCAGTTTTACTTCCTAAATAGCTCTCAGATGTATCCACTTTTCTCGGCCTCAATCAACCCTGACTTTTACATGCCTACACAAATGCAATGGCCTCCTCATGGGTAAATCTGTATCCATTCCAGCTCCTTCTTAATCCATTCTCAACTGCAGCTCGGGTGACACACACACCACCACTCAAAGTCCTTCAGCACTTTTCCATTAGACTTGGGATAAATGCAGGACTCCCAGAGCCCACGACATCCTGCATGTTCTGGCCTGCAGAAGTCTACAGTCTCATCTCACACCAGGCAGCCCTCACTCTGAGCTCCAGCTACAATGACTTTTCAGTCCCACCTGCTTGCCAGGCTCCCTCCTGACATATGAGATTCCTCTGCCTGGAAACCTCCACTCCCTGATAGGCCTTGTTAATGCTACTCATCCATCAGTCCTCAGACAAAACGTTATATTCCCAGAAAAGTCCTCTCTGACCTCTTCAATAAAAGAAAAATCCCCTTTTATAGGGTCTCATCATAGCACAATGTACATCTTTCGAAGAACCTGTCACAATTGAAACTGGGCATTGGCTGTTACAATTATTTGATTAATGTCTTCTCCTTCCACCACACGATAAGCTTTATGAAGAGAGGAAAGGGGTCGGTTCTGTTTTACTAATTATGGTGTTCCCAGTGCCTGGCACATAGCAGATACTCAGTAACTGTTTGTGGAGTATATAAATGGTCCTCTAGACTTGGAATTTTCTGAAGCCATGACTGAGTTCTCAAGCACAGATGCTCCGGGGTACTTTCTCTTACACGGTGTCTGCTATTCTCCATATGTTTGCTACACGAACCTTGCTCAGAGGAATACACTGACTGCCCATGAACAGACCTAGAGAGCCCCTTTATTTAAACTGCTTCCCCTCCTCAAAAATATACAATGGAGAAAAGACAGTCTCTTCAATAAGTGGTGCTGGGAAAACTGGACAGTTACATGTAGAAGAATGAAATTAGAACACTCCCTAACACCATACACAAAAATAAACTCCAAATGGGTTAAAGACCTAAATGTAAGGCCAGACACTATAAAACTCGTAGAGGAAAACATAGGCAGAACACTCTTTGACATAAATCGCAGCAAGATCTTTTTTGACCCACCTCCTAGAGTAATGAAAATAAAAACAAAAATAAACTAATGGGACCTAATGAAACTTCAAAGCTTTTGCACAGCAAAGGAAACCACAAACAAGATGAAGAGACAACCCTCAGAATAGGAGAAAATATTTGCAAACAAAGCAACTGACAAAGGATTAATCTCCAAAATATACAAGCAGCTCATGCAGCTCAACATTAAAAAAACAAACAACCCAATCAAAAAATGGGCAGACGACCTACATAGACATTTCTCCAAAGAAGACATACAGATGGCCAACAAACACATGAAAAGATGCTCAACATCACTAATTATTAGAGAGTGCAAATCAAAACTACAATGAGGTATCACCTCACACAGGTCAGAATGGCCATCATCAAAAGATCTATAAACAATAAATGCTGGAGAGGGTGTGGAGAAAAGAGAACCCTCTTACACTGTTGGTGGGAATGTAAATTGGTACAGACACTATGGAGAAGAGTATGGAGGTTCCTTAAAAAACTAAAAATAGAACTACCATATGACCCAGCAATCCCACTACTGGGCATATACCCAGAGAAAACCATAATTCAAAAAGACACATGCACCCCGATGTTCATAGCAGCACTATTTACAATAGCCAGGTCATGGAAGCAATCTAAATGTCCATCAACAGAGGAACGTATAAAGAAGATGTGGCACATATATACAATGGAATATCACTCAGTCGTAAAAAGGAACAAAACTGGGTGACTTACAGAGACGTGGATGGACCAAGAGAGTGTCACACAGAGTGAAGTAAGTCAGAAAGAGAAAAACAAATATTGTATATTAATACATATATTGTATATTAATACAAATATTGTACATATATGTGGAATCTAGAAAAATGGTATAGATGATCTTAATTACCAAACAGAAATAGAGACACAGACATAGAGAACAAATGGATACCAATGGGGAAAGGGGTGGGGGTGGGAAGAATTGGGAGATTGGGATTGACTCATATACACTATTGATACTATGTATAAAATAGACAGCTGATGGGAACACACTGTATAGAACAGGGAACTTTACTTAATGCACTGTAGTGTTCTAAATGGAGGCGATACATGTATATGTATGGCTGACTCATTTTGTCGTGCAGTAGTAGAAACTAACACAACACTGCAAAGCAACTACACTCCAACGAAAATTTAAAAATAAATAAATAAATAAATTGCTTCCCCTCCCAGAACGCCCCATTTACCTTATCAATCAAAATTCTATCTGTATTTTAAGACCCATTCTTTGCTCAAGTGGCACAAAGCCCTTCCTGATCATTTCAACCCACAGAGTTCTCTTCTCTGATGAATTAATACAGCCTATAGTATTTATTTGGTACTTTTTACATACTATTTTGCATTGTAAATTAATGACTTATGTAAACATGCCTAATCTTCCCAATGAGACATAAACTCCACAGCAAGCATCATATCTTACATTTCAGGGTAGTTTTCACAATGCCTAGCATGGAGCCATGGACACAGGTGTTCTGCAATGAATTCCTGGTGCCTGAGCAAGAACCCTGCTCCATCCTTGATACACAATCAGCTACAAGGACCAGGCTGCCACTTGCTGTCTCCCCTAAAAGTTCAAAGGATAATGATGCCCTACCCGCTTGATCTCAGAGAGTCCCCTGGTGGATAGCACCTCACTTCTTATGTTTCCCCCATCATAAGATTAATTTGGGGTCCCAAATGTCATTCTTAGTATAGAATAGCTAGCTATACACGTTCCCCCATGAACAGATGAAGATACAGATTAAGAAATAACAGAAGTATTTGATCACAGTGGTTTCCCAATGAAACGTTCAACTCCAAGAAGACAATGGCAGATTGCAGAGATCTGTGTTGCTGTTTACTGAGCAGTGCTTATGATGTGTCAAATCACTATGCTAAAGAAGCACTTCACACACACTTAAGTCATTAAATCCTCACAACAACATTTTAAGGTACTACAGGAAGAATTCCCATTTTATAGATGAGGGAACTTGGTCTTAGGGGAGTTAAAGAACTTGCTCAAGGTTAAGATACCTGGCAATCTGCGCTGAGCTCAGATATGAACCCACACACCCTTAACCTCACGATTCTACCCAACCCGCTCTACTGCCTCCCAACTTAGAAATTAGGACCAAACCCTGATGATGAGACTTTAGTTAACTAACTAGATTCTATGTGAAGGGGTTTTTTTCAGGACATAAAATCTAATAAATATAAATGACATTATGAGGATCCTTTAAGCCAGAGTGAGACACGAGGTATAACTTCCCCAAAAATTTACATTTTAATTAAATGCACGTAATAATCATAAGGAATTTCATATTTAAAGGATGACACTCCAGGCCAAGAAGCATTAAGATTTTAAATGAAAAAAATTGTTTTCCTTATGCTGAGTCAAAAACTCAATTATTATTCATTATGTAATTAAGCAGAAGGCTGAAAACAGGGCCACCAAATTTGTTTACTTTCCAAATGAAAATAAAAACTGAGTTCATATCTTAGCATGTGACTCTAACAGTCAGCCCCCCTTTATGTCAGTTTCCCAAAGTTCATCTGCAATTACACTGATGAATGGAAATCCAACAGAATATATCAGATTATATCTGTCCCACATTACTAGAAATCAAAGAAACACAGATCAAAATGACATATTACTTTTTATCTGTCCATCTCTATACAAATGTTATAATAACACTCAGTGACAGGTTACAATGTACTTTCACGTATAATTAGTGGGAATGTAACGAACGCTTTATGTGCAAGGATATTCATGTGGTGTCAGAGTAGCGAACTCACGAAGTAGTCCCAGTGGTTATCTTTAGTTGTTAGAATTGCAGGTGATTTTTATATTTCTAATTTAATTATTTCTATATATTTATATTCAAGCAATTTCCAGTCAGTGTTCTAAAATTGTGTTCTCAGACATTCTAAAAAGATCAGTAGTCAGCAAGATGACTGCTAATAGCAAGAGGCAAAGGAAATTTATTTCAAGTTGAAAGTCTGTTTTCTAACACATCTCCAGTTTCTATTTACCAAGAGAAGTTCTTCTCACATGAGAATTCCTAGCTTGCTTATTTGATGTCTTATTTAATTATTGGTTCGGAATTACTGAAGCCATCCAAATTTTCACTTACCTGGATTGGATGTGTACTGCATTGCAATCATTAGCATGGATGATGCGGAGAGATTAACGTGGGCAGGAACACCTTCTCTCCTTGAGGAGCCCACTGAAACCAAAATTTTTTTGATTAGACACAATTTATTTATATATATATATTTATATATTTGTACATTTATATTTAGTTGCTACTTTGCATAGACCATGAGAGCTGAGAAGAAACTTGAAAAAAAATCAATAGAAGTTTTGCATAAATAAAACCACAAAATCTGTCCTAGCCTACAAACGCTACAGTAGTCATTATCATAGGCACATTTAGGGAGAATCTTCAAGGAGCACGAGTAATGCCAGAAGGTAATGTAATCATTTTATCAGAATTGTACTTAAACGTGATCTCTGTTTCCAAGATGTTTATATCTAGGTAGAAAAGAAAGAAAAAACAGAATCCTCCATGTACCCAAATATAAGGCATATTGAAGGTTATCCAAATAAGCAGGTAAAAATAAAACGTTTTTGAACACGACTTGAATGTATTAACTTTAAGAGATGCAGATGAAAGAGTCTACTTTTAATGGGTACCATATGCATTTAGTTATATCAATTTTAAAATTAGTTTCAACTCTCACCTATCACTAAACAATTTTATTCAAACCTTCACATGTAACTTCATCATCAGCATCTTAATCACCATGACAATCACTTTTTTAGTCTTCCAGAGCTTACCATCTTCACATCCACCTGAGTTGTTTGAAATACAGCACTTTTTGAATCTGCAAATAATGCTGTTGCTGGACATTTTATCCTATCCCGCAGTATTCAATCACAAAGTCAGTTGGTTTCTTCAAAATTCATCTTTTAGCCGTATAATTGTGATCTCCATGTGATAACCACTTACATACTGCTTTTAAGAGACATCTTTAAGTGGCTTGTTTAGGATGACATCCAATACTGTATTAACTTTCTTTCTCTTTCTTTTTTAATAGAGGGTATCAGGTAACCTCTATAAGCATCCAGAACTATCGCTGATAGGGGTCATTCGGGGTAATATGTTGTCCCCAGAGTACTTTATTATTCTAAACACAGTAACTGAGAAAGGACTCAAATATAAAATGAATTCCTTTTCTCAGGATAATTGCAGGAATAGCAGAAACCTCTCCTTAGAGCTGGGCTCCTGTAGCAAATTGTCAAGAAAGCATGAACAGAACAGTAAACAGTGACTATGACACCCTCAAAAAGTCAACTCTCAATTTCCAACACATACTGCAGAAGACCATCAACATAGACAACAAGAAAAAAGCAGATAACCCTAAAATCTGCTTTATTTTAAAGTATTAAAGTGCAATGTGTGGGAATAGTATCTCACCTACAACCAACAAGAATAAGGCAACTTATAATAAAACACAGGTATAAAAGAATCATTAAAGCACTAATAAAAGGTTTGTTGTACAGTAAAGTAGAGAAGACAAAAAAAAATTTAACATGATTCTTCTTTTTAACGTAAAAAACTGAGCACCACAATGGACAGTGGCTTTACAATAGTTTTACAGAAATAAACAAACAAATAAAACAGATCTATAATTAAGTTCCATTTACCTGAGTTTGCTTTTATTAGTAACTTACTGCTGGGCTGCTGCTAACCCACTAAGCAGGTGATATTCAGGTACACAAATTAGTTTAGTTATACAATATAAATAAAAATTAGTTATTATACAAAGATGTGAGGATCAGCTCACTGCTCTTAGATGTTAAAGCTGATTAATCAAATACGATTAATCAAGGAAAACAATCTTTGTGTCAAATCCTAAAGAACAAGATTCAGTTTCTCTAAGAGTTTAGACAGGGAGGTGGTTCAAATTCAGCTTACAGGGCCCCATACCTAGAGAGTCTAACTCAATCAGTTTGGAAGCAGGAAAGCTACATGTTTAATAAGGACATCAAGTGATTCTGACCAAGTGGGCCTTGGAGCTGCATTTGAGAAGTACTACTACAGGAATGAGAACAAGAAAGGAAATACTCAGTAAGGTGTCCAAGTGTAGGAGGAATAATTGCATGCCCTTGTGTTCTTTCTTTAAGGGGAGAAAAAAGCAAAGGAAAGTGTAGTCTTTGACATACGCAAGGAAAAATAATTATATGTATACTATATCCATTCCTTTTGGGACAAGTGTTTTCACCTTTGTTTAAACTCATTTCAAACTTGTAAACTATAAGTGTTTCTAAAAAATGAAAACTACTTATTAAGGTAGGCTGAGAAGCACTGTGCCTGGAGGCCTTTAAAAATGGGAGAGATGGGACTTCCCTGGTGGTCCAGTGGGTGGGACTCCACGCACCCAGTGCAGGGGGCCCGAGTTTGATCCCTGGTTGGGGAACTGGATCCCGCATGCATGCCACAGCTAGGAGTTCGTATGCTGCAACTAAAAGATCCCGTGTGCTGCAGCTAAGACCCGGTGCAGCCTAAATAAATAAATAATTTTTTTTTTTTTTTTAAAAAGGGAGAGATGCCCAAAATGTCTCAGATGATTTAGATGAAGTTCATTTGGAGAACAGGACAAATGGCTCGGTGATCTCTGCATGTCCCCCCACCCCTACAAATCTACACTCTCCCTCATGAATGGTCAGCCACAAAGTCAAGAGTGCTCCCGTGGCTCCAGCCCTCAGAAACTGGCTCCAATATTTCTATAAACAGACAGCGCCTTGCAATTTCATAGCTTTCTAACAGACTGAACAAAATCACCACAATTCTAATTTAATAAACATGCAGAGGCACACATCATTTATTGAATCTTGTTAAAAAGGCACGAGGCAAACAGATGTGCAGCTTGTCCCCATGAGGGTGTCTAAGGTCAAAGCTACACACGATGGAAGGAAGCAGAGAAGTAATAAAAATAAGAAAATTTTACATTTAATGTTGTGCTCAGAAAATACAATTAAGTTTTAAGACCTATTCCCTGATCTTCCTAGCACCACCAAAACAATCATTACCACCATCCCCTCCTTCTATGAACAATAACAATTTCTTAATCTGTTTCTGCATTTTATAATTCCTAACGTGTTATCATGTATAGCTCTTATATGATTCTCATTAAAAAAAAAGTATATGGGAAAAGCCATCTTATAAACGAGAAACCAAATTTTGCATGTGAACACCAACCTAATTATTAGGACTACAGCCTGTCACTTGACTTCACAGCTAATGTGCTAGTCACTTATTTATTCACAGAGTATTTTTCTTTTCAGTATCCAGACATTGTTCTAGGCCCTTGAGACACAGCCATAAATAAGATAGGCAAGTCTTTGTCTTTATGAAGCTTAAATGCTAGAGCTGTGCTATCCAATATAGTAGCCACATGTGGTTAAATTTAAACTAATTAAAAGTAAACTAAATTAAAAACCTCTCTCTCACTAGATACATTTTCAAGTGTTCAGCTGCCACATGTGGCTAGCGGCTATTCTACTGGACAGCACAGAATTTTATATAACATTTCCATCATTGCAGAAAGTTCTGTGGACAGCACTATTCCAGAGGAACAGGCAAACAAATACCTGTGAAGAAATATAAAGCAGGGCAAGGGAATACGTAGAAAGCAATGGAAGGTCCTATTTTAGCTTGAGAGTAAGGAAGGGCCTCTGGGAAGACTATGATACTTGAGCTGAGACCTGAAGGGAATGAGGAAGCAAATCATGTGACCATTTGCACAAAGGGCTTTTGACACAGAGGAAAAGCAAAAGCTTGGTGCCTTTATGAAACTGCAGAAAGGCCAATATGGACAGAGCAGACTGAACATTAGCAGACACAAGTGATTTAGTAGTAAGATAAGCAGGGCCCACATCACAAGGCAGAGGGCCTTGTGGGCCACGGAAGGGTGTTGAATTTGATTTGTAGGAGTGATCGGAGGCTATTACACGTTTTCGAAGAGGCAAGTGACATGATCTGACTCACATGTTTGGAGGATAGCTCTGGCTTTTTGGTGGACAGCAGGCTGTAGGGGGGCTAAGAGTAGAAGCATGGAGACCAGCTCAGAAGCTACTGGTCTGGTCCAGATGAGAGACAGTGGTAAGAAGTGGTCTGAATTGAAATATATTTAAATAAACCCCTCTAGTCTTATACCTTTTTAAGGGGTAAAGGTAAGGGAATCACCTGGGAAGAAGAAAAACATTCTGATGCCAGTTCTACCATATGACAGAACCATTTCCTGTGCTGCCTGGATTAGCAAGCGGCCTCTGTTTGTGTAAGCAGAGGTAACTGTGTTCCATGGGATAGGGTTTGAGCATAAGATACCTGTGCTGTCAGAAGGTCATATCAGTTCAACATAAAGGGAGGACTAAGACACCATGAACCTGAAGTCTATGTAGCATTAAAATATGTGCAGATTGGTAGATTAATAAAAAGTCATAGAGACAGGATTGCCCATCAACACTGCAGAGGTGTTCTGTCAGGTTCTATGAGATCAAAACCTGACATAGCAATTGCCGTTGTTATACAACACACTCTAGGGGGAAAAAATCCCAAGTCTCAGCAGACGGTCCATTATTATTTCAAGCAATATTTAAGATGATAAAATTTCAGGACAACATGTGATTTTGAGCAGAATGTTGGAATTAGTTGCAATGGGATTTGACATGTCCGTTATTTGACTGAGTGTTACACATTGATATAACATCAGACAATATTCAAAGGTCATTCCCATATGTTATGTCATGGTCTTCACAACAAACATTGTGATGTAGACAAGTGAGGTTATGATTATTCACAAATTTACAGCTAAAGAAACTAAAGTTTGATAAGGTTGAGAGAGTCAGCCTACAATTCAGCCCTTCTGGATTCCTATTCCAAAACATTTCCCACAATTCAATAATAAAGCTCTTAAAGTATAGTAAGATCTACTTTATAAAAACAATCATTAGCTAATGAAACAGATTTTATATATAAAAGATTATTTAAATACCATCAATATCTTGTGTTGGTAGTTTACTGTCTTTTTTCTATTATCTTTACTTATTAGTGTTTGGAAGATCATAGAACATAACACACATCCTCTGTAGTAGCAATAGAACAAAAAAGTGATACAGGGCCAATGGTTTGGAAGCAGA
This sequence comes from Globicephala melas, assembly GCF_963455315.2. Taxonomy (NCBI): domain Eukaryota; kingdom Metazoa; phylum Chordata; class Mammalia; order Artiodactyla; family Delphinidae; genus Globicephala; species Globicephala melas. Next base: position 166,608,243 of record NC_083315.2, on the reverse strand, counting down.
CCTTCAACTAAATCATACAATTGCTTTTAATTCAATGCAAAGATCTAAATGAACCTCTTTTTTTACCTGAGGATGAGTGATTTTTGAGGAAATTTAAGTTGGAAAAGAAACTAGATGAGACTGCACAGTTCAGGATACCAAGATACCGCTAGAAGGCTCTTTCACTGATTTAATTGTTCAGCTTTACTATTCACTTTAAAATAACGTATCCTACATCACATAATGTTCATTTGGGACCCGCTTTTTCTTTTCTCTGCCAAAATATCATCTTCCCAACATCCATATTTCAATTTGGTCCACAAATCACAGAACCTTTGTGGAAAAAGAGGTTTCCATGGTGAAATGCAAATGACTTTTTCAATTCTTAGTAACTCCTTTAATATATAAACAAAGCCTATTGCACACATGTGGAATAAAAACAAGTGTATCTTAATATATACACAAGGAAAGAGTTAACAAGAAAAGGTTATGTCAAAGGAAATTTTTACAATAAACTGCAGTTTGCTCTGCAGCACCTCAAAGGAGTTATTTAAAATAAAAGCACAGTACTTGGTTTAATGACAAAAATGACATAAAAGACATAACTGATATACATGCAAGGCTCTTAAACTGAAGGAGCTGCAATACCTCATTAGGTCCACTTGAGAGCTCAGACTTTCATCTTCTAAGTCCTTAATGATATAATCATTTAACACCTGAAAAACTGTCCATGTATTACATTTGACCTTGTGAATACCATACCAAAGAGATAAAAGCCTTTTTGTCTTAAAGACTTTATCAAGTACTCAGAAAATGCAACATCCTTCATCTCAGGTCTGAAATAAAAATATTCTCGAAGAAGTTAAATGCTCCCCTCTTGTTCTGGTCAGAATTTCTACACACTGAAACAACTTCCAAAAATAAAACCAACATGGGTGCAAACAACAGGCACACATTCTCACATCAATTCAGTTTGACTTGATTAATCTGGAACTCAATTCCCTCCATCTTTGGATCTATGTCCTTTGTTTCTACTCTATGAAGGAATAAGTACAAAAGAAATGCCTGAATCGTTTAATAGAATTTGGCTTTAAAGATTAGTACCACAATTTCTTTTCAAAGATTTAAAGATGATACAGACTGGCTACTGTTGAACTACAGGAATAGTGATGAGAAACGAGAAAGTCAGAACTAGGAGACTAAAACCAGAGCAGCAAAATAAATGAACCAGATCAGCGATTGCATTGGAGGAAGATATGTGCCTCTTACGTAAAATAAGATTGATGTTATTTAACCTAGAATTATTAAGACAGAAATAACCTTAGAGATGGAACATTATTTTCTAAACCTCTCCTTTACAGTAAAAAAAAAATGGAGACAGAAATGACTTGTCCCTACCCTTTAAACGAACACCAAGCTACTCCACTAATAAGCACTAAAATTTTCACACAATTTTTGTAAACTCAACTTATTATTTTGTTCTCCTTAGTTGCCAAGTTCACACATTTAAATAAGTAAGGATTCCAATGTGACTACAAGGCATGTTTGGGGGTCTGTTTCTAATTAAGCAGAAATTAATAATCAAGGGTGAAGAAACAAGTTGCCAGCTGTCACATGCTCGTTTGCTCTTTATAACTTCAAGGGCCTGAAATACGCACTACATCTCCCAAAATTATTAACTTATTTCTAAGAAGGAAGGATACAGTGAATTTACACTCATTGTTAGAAAGATGCAGCCTCACCTGCTATTCTTAAAAGAAAAAAATTTCTATGCTTAAGTTTAACAGTTAACATACTTATTAAAAAAAATACAGGGGTGCTTCCCTGGTGGCGCAGTGGTTGAGAGTCCGCCTGCCGATGCAGGGGACACGGGTTCGTGCCCCGGTCCGGGAAGATCCCACATACCGTGGAGCGGCTGGGCCCGTGAGCCATGGCTGCTGAGCCTGCGCATCCGGAGCCTGCGCTCCGCAACAGGAGAGGCCACAACAGTGAGAGGTCCGCGTACCGCAAAAAAAAATACAACTATGCAATCCTAAGGCTGTATCCATAAGCAAGTACTTGTCAATAAGGATACACAGAACCAAAAAAGAGAACGATCAAATATTCTATTACTTGAACAGTATAATCAGTCTGCTAATTTTTTAAATAGCTATATAATTTAGGCAGAAGTCAGACTCTTTGTTTAAAAGACATGAAAATTACAATTCCATAGCTAAAATTAAACTGAATTGTAAAATAAGTAAATGTGGCTCAAAGGTACATATGTTTACCAACTGTTATTACAAAGCAACAACTTTAATAAGATCATAAAAGTACATAACATTAAAACAGCGAAAAATGATCTCTAGGAATTGAATGTGACCAACACAGGCATTATTATAGAACAAGAGTTGAGGGAAGGAGAGAAGTAAACTAACACTTATTGAACACTAGGCATTGTGCTAGCACTCTATCAACATTCCAGTTAATCATCTCAATTGTCACAGCGACCTTATGAGGCAGTATTATCATTATTCTCATTTTACAGGTAAGAAACAGAAAGGTTAGGTAACTTGCCTAAGCTCACACAGCTAGTTGGTAGCAGAGCTGTGATTTGAATCTAGATATGTTTGACTCCTAAACCCATAATCTTTTCAGATTATCCACTGAAACGTAAATTAATTAATCACCCATTTCTTTTAAAAAATACTTAAATACTTTACAGGACTTTGATCATAAAAAACACAACCCAACTTATTTTTTTCTCTCTGTTATCACATCTGGAAAGCCTGCAGAATTAAGTTTATAAAAGTGAAACAGAATTCATATCGATTCCATGTTTATAAGAGTACCTTGCACATGAGTTGTAAATTTCAGCTTTTTACAAAGTGTTTTCATAAATTTTGACTCATTTTGTCATCACAACACCCCTGTGAGGGAAAGCTGATGATATCATCATTCTGGAGATGAGGTTTCAACTATGTTAGTCGCCCAACCTCACATCATACATCAGATTACAGATAGAACTGAGACCACAGGAGATCTACATATCCTGATTCTATCCATTGCTCTTCCCGACACACCCTACTTCTTTCAGATGCAAAAGATAAGAATTACTACATCAAAGGCAGCACTTTGCTCCACCCTTTTCTCTAAAGTAGCCAAAAAATACCATAATTTATATGGAGGAAATACAGACTGTGCCTTGACATGTTCCTTCTTCCTATCCAATAAGATCAAACTATGTGAATACAACAGTTCTAAGGTATAATTGTCTTTTCATTTCTTTGATGTTCACCATACTATTCATGCTGAAATAACTGCATTTAAATCAGAGCACATGTATACAGCAAGTGATTCCATTATAATCTTGAAAATCTGTAGCCTAAACAGCAAAAGCAATTTCCATTCATACAACACATAAAAATAATCTAGTATTAGGTAAGACCGAACTTACATATAGCCATTGGTAGAAAAGATGTGCTGAGATATTCAATAATATCCTTGTGCAGAAACGGAGGAAAGGTAGCTAAAGTTGATATCATCGTGTAGGGCAAAGTACTCAGAATATCATCATTGAGAAAGGGGAGCAAACACGTAGTTGTATAAAATATTGACTGTCCAAGATCTACAAAACAAAATGAAGTAATCAGTCACTGAATATTTTGCCATCTAACAAAAAATGCTAATTTTACATTTTATGAACTGGTTTAAATTATAAGCAACCATCACTCCCTTCCTATCAAGAGTTCTGCAGAGTGCGTACACAGTCTTTGATGAATGATTGCATTAAGAAATATACAGGGCTTCCCTGGTGGCACAGTGGTTGAGAGTTCGCCTGCCGATGCAGGGGACATGGGTTCGTGCCTCGGTCCGGGAAGATCCCACATGCCGCGGAGCGGCTGGGCCCGTGAGCCATGGCCACTGAGCCTGCGCGTCCGGAGCCTGTGCTCCGCAGCGGGAGAGGCCCACGTACCGCAAAATATATATATATATATATATATATATATATATATATATATATACAGTTGATTCGTGAACAACACAGGTTTGAACTGTGTGGGTCCACTTACACATGGATTTTTTCAATAAATATAGTACCTGTATCTTCATTTTACAGATCTTTAAATCAACTAAGTGTGGGGAAAAGTTTGTGTTCATTTAGAGATCACAATAAGTGGAACCCAAAGAACTAGGGTTTGAGTCCTGATTCTATCCAAACTGTTTCAGCTCCCTGCCCTTAGGTGAGTCATTTATCAATTCCTTTGTTTTTGAGGCAGAGAGAGCAGCAGAGATTGCAGATTTTCAACTGTATGGGGGCTCAGTGCCCCTAACCCCACAGGTTGCTCGAGGGTCAACCATATCTATGATGTGAGCTTTTCCTCAACACCTTATCCATCTTCAGTAGTACTTGGTATTCATATTACTCCCTGATTTCATAAATTAAAAGCACTTTCCAAGTGATTAACAAATCTTGAAATCCTTCCAGCATTCTTACCTCCGTTACATTTTACACAAGATCACTGTGGCACAGCGATGTTAAATTATTTTCTCACGGGAATTTTTAGAAAAGTCAAGGGCAAGACTGGAAATAAAACCATGCTATTTCTGCTCCATCGACCGAACAATCCTCCTACATCTGGAGTCCTGGGCAATGAAGTAATCTGCGTCTTCCAGCACAGCGGCAGATTCAGCACGCACCCAAGAAAGGAAGCCGTAAACTGATACTGCATGACCCTGCGCACTTAGTTATCAATTATCACAGAAGGACGTGCCACCTAATAATAATCTTTCTATCAACATTTTTAAGTGATAGGAACAGTACCTACCTCACTTCATTAGAAGGATTGTTAGGAGGTTTAAATGAGAAAAACGTAAAGTGCTTAACATAGCACCTAATGTGTGCTCCACAAATATTAGATATTATTATGAATATTAATATTGTTATTACTATTACCTGCACAAGGAGTAAAAATAGAGGACATTCAAAAACTCATAACGATTTAGCTTTAGAATGCATGTAAACCAAATCCCATTACACTGAATATATATTTTGATGTCTCTGGATCTCCTGATATACAGGTCATCAGCCAAGACTTGACAATGAAGACTTTTTCTCATTTTCACGTCCATTATAAAAGAAAATTATTAGACTTGTTTGTCTTGTAGCAGATGCACCTTCTTTGTGCTATTTTGATGCCTAATGTTAATTCTGATTATCATTAGAATTAATATGCCACCTCAACAAGCACATCAACTGACAGCAGAGAGGATGTGGCTACACTGTCCACTGGGGAGTGAGGGTCAGTCAACCTTGGGCTCAAATTGATAAAATCGAACATTCACAAGTGTATTCCTAAGAACTGACTGAGCCTGTGCACATAAGACACCTCAGCTGCCTTTTAGCCTAGTTACAGAATATTGGCACTGAAAGGAACCTGAAGCCCCCCTGGAATATTTTTCAAATGAGGAGACTGAGGCCCAGAGAAGGGAAGTGATTGCCCAAGATCACCTGAGAGTTAGTAGCTGAACTGCAACAAAAATGCAGCTCTGGGGCTTCCCTGGTGGCGCAGTGGTTGAGTCCACCTGCTGATGCAGGGGACATGGGTTTGTGCCCCGGTCCGGGAAGATCCCACATGCCACAGAGCGGCTGGGCCCGTGAGCCATGGCCGCTGAGCCTGCGCGTCCGGAGCCTGTGCTCCGCAACGGGAGAGGCCACAACAGTGAGAGGCCTGCGTACCGCAAGAAAAAAAAAAATGCAGCTCTGCTGGGTACAGTGCAAGTGCAGTGGTTCTCAAACTTGGTGTACAGAAGAATCACCCAGAGAGCTAGTTAAAAATTCAGATCCTCAGGACCCACCCCTCAGTCATTCTTATTTAGAAGTTCCAGCTTGGGAACCAGAATTCCACGTTTCGAACTCCCTCCCTCGGAAAGTCTGATGTCATTCAGATCAAAACAGGGTTGTATTGGTTTTTAACCTCTAAGGGATGGTCTAGTGAGTTTTTCCTATCTTCTAAGATCTGTTATGCAGAACACAGCCTATAGATAACAGTAAAGAGGAAGGTCACAAAATAGCTGTGGGTAAAAGAGCAAAAATACAAATAATCCCCCCTGAAATTGTCACAATTTACACATTAACTGCAGTTAAATGGGCTGTGAGATACCAAAGTGAATGCTTTTATCTTAATCAAGGGGCCCTAACTCAGTGGCCCATCCCAAGACCAGGCAGGTAGTCACAAAGGAAGAGCACTGACAAGTTCACCACCATGGCAAGCTCCGGGAATATTACATTCAAAGAGTCATCTCCTTTAAGTTCTGAGCTGGGATAGGATCAGAATAAAAGTGACTAGACTCAAACAGCTACAAAATTGTACAATAAGCAAACTCACAAGTTTCTACATTTTTTTATATTCACTGTTATACAGAATTGTAAATATAAGAAAGAACAAATTAATAATCATTATTTCATCATTCTTATAAAAGAAGATTTCTCTTTTAAGTTCAGAACACATCTTACTAAATAAACCATTAAGCATTCTCTTAGGAAAGTTAGCCATAATTAAAAGACAAAATAACCTCCACCACCCACCCATTTCTGAAATTCCAATTTTTTGGACAGTGAAACTTTGGTTATCATACCTCCATGGACCAAATTATCAGTGCTTTAAAGTTAAGACAACTGGTGTATTAAAAGCTCATTTGCTGCAAAAGTCATTTTTCTTACTGTATGATTTTTCATTTGATTCTCCCAAATATAATATTGAATACTTAAGCAGTAGATATTATTGTGCTCCTTTTTATGGGTTAGAAGAAATTGGTAAGCATGCAAGATAATGAAATTTACTAAAGACACACAGTAGAAAGAGGAAGAGTTAAGAAAAGAAGCATGCTCTTAGGCTTCTGTCCTAAAGCACCACTAAGACTGTGTAGTGTATACCATACACGGCATGCATATACTATATATGGCATATAGCACCACTATACACTGTACCACTTGGTCAACACTTTCTAATAACTATTGATTGTTTGTTAAATTTGGAAGAGTTCTTAGAGATTTCTTATTATCTAACCTCCTGGGTTTAAAGACAGGAAAAATGAGTCCTGGAGAGATTCTGTGATTTGCTCCCAAAAATCACAGAATTAGTCAGTGGATATGACGTGCCCTTTAAGCTCCACCTCATACATTTTCTGCAGGGCAAGTTTTTAAAACTTAATCCCCAAATCGTAATTTCAACCAGAGTCTCCCTGATAAGCAGATCAGGGGAGAATAGGTAAGTTCCTTTTATAGTCTTCCTCCTTTCTCAAGCCCATTTCCCCCACCCATGGGGGGACCCACTTGGGTAACATCCCTCTGGCCATAAAACAGCAAAAAATGATAACAAGGGAAACACTATAATTAAGTTTCAGTGTAAGAAAGGTTTTAGCCACACAAAGACCTTTCAAGCAATTTATTATAATAACAACAACAGTCTCTAGCATCTATAAACATACATGTACATTTTCAAAAGTTTTGATTAAATGCTCACCATGTTGGCCATGCTGTAGTAAAGGAACTAGATCCAGGAGAGTCACCAAAGTCACGTAGAGGCCTTGATAGTCCAAAGAAGGGTAGTCTGACAAGTGAGCATCACGACTTTGCAGGCCACGTTCAGAGGGAGCATCTCGCAGGACGCTGTAAAGGAGGGAGCGAGTAACAGTAGGGTTGATGGAACTGACCTGCGGTCTTAGAGATGGGGTGAGTGGGAATGGCACAGGAAAAAGACACATGGTCATGGGCACTGTCAAATTGGAGGCATCTTGGTTTTCCTTCTTCCCTGTGCGGGACAAAATGCTGTTGGGGGGACAAAGAAAAAAAAGAGACAACAAAGACACAAAGAACAGCACATTACATTGAAATGACACTCTAAAACAAATAATAAAACACCAGATACATCCCACATGAGATGCAATTGCCACACCAGCAGCATCTACAAATCTAGTACGGGTCGCAGAGCTTCATGCGCAGAGATACCAATAACGTAAGGCTTATTTTGTGGAAGTTGCATTGCATCTCATGTGTTATCTGGCTAGTAAGGAGCAAAAATATAAAAATGCATGTTTCAGTGCCAAACCCATGTTTTACAGTTTATTGATTCGATGAAGGCGAGGTTTCCGGAAAGGAAGAATGATGGCTTTGTCTAATGAGTTAGAGCTTTCATTGCTAATTAAAAGGAGCTTTCAAAGCAAAGGAAGTTTTCAGCAAGACTGTCTTAATCAGGTAAAGAAAAACTTGCAAAATATAGGTATGGCACTTGCAGAAACATGTTTTAGCAAAGAATAAACATGTGTGTTTATTAAGAGAGTCTTAAAAATCACATGTTTATTGCATCAAAATAATGTCTATATGTATATTATGATACTGTTTCATGACATTCTGTCAGTATCATTTGAGATAATGAAGTTTAAACAGGCATATGAATTTAGAAATAATACATATTTCTAAAATGTTAGCTAAACTACATTGGAAAAGCTATAAAATAATATAGAGTAGATGGTCCATAGCATATGTTTGTGAACTAATGATAATGGTTATTTATGTGTGTTTTTTAAATTTTGCATGTTGGGGAGGAAACATTTTATTTTATGAATACAAACAGAGATTTTTTAAATAGTTACCTTCAAAATTCTAAAGACTAAGCAAGCAGTATCTGTCATATAGCTGCACGTCATACAATAAGATCTCATATATATATTACTGCTGCTACTTACGTTATTATTCAACAAAACTCACTAAAAACTAAAGGAAAGATAATTTACAAAGTTAAAAAAATTTTAATGGAAGTAAAAAGAAATTCTTAAAAATAAATTGGCTTTCTTTTAGCACTAATTTTTAAATAAAAACCTTTTAGTAAAAGCAATAAAGCAGAAAAGTTGCTAATTTAAAAATAGAAGAAATGACTGCTTAGTCAAATGTTTAGTTTTTTTTAATTAGGTTATACTATTTAATCATTAAGACATTATAATGGTAATATCTATACATTATACTGGTAATATCTGCTGCACTTACAAAGTGCTTTGATATAGTACACTTCGATGTTAATCAAAATAGATAACAATTTATAAATGTTTCATTACATAGAAATAATCTTATCTTACACTTATTCTATGTGCATCAAACATTACTAAGTTCTTAGTTAATGATATTACATTTACAATTTTACAGTGGTGTGAAGAACTGGTTAGTGTCAAGCATGCTCGCTATTTCAAATTTACATTTATTTTTATTTACTCTTAGTGCAAAATATGTTACAATGTAAGAAAAATGACTACATGCTTTTTATTTGCCATGTGCCTAATTTACCTCGATTTCCTTTGTCTTCTGTTACCCAATGTCCAGGGAAAAACAATTAATAATAATAAAAATAACTTCAGAATAGTTATATAATACTTCTTAGCAATAAATAACTTAAGATTTAGTGTAACTTTTTTATTTTTAAAGGGATTTAATTTACCTTTTTTGTGTGTGATGTATTTAACTTTGTAAGCTTATACTTTACAATGGGATAATATCAACATTCCAGTTACCCCTGCCTGCCTACATCTATTATAAATACCATCAGATTTTCCATCAGACTTTATACTTTCCTCATATAACTCAATTACTCCTAAAAGTACCCCCTTTAAATGTTATATTCTTGATAAACCCACTCACCAAAAATCTGTTTTAAACCTGTAGGATTTTATCCCACTGAAAATTCCCTTAAAATCACAACGGATGTAAGTCAGAAATATTATTTCCCAAACTTCAGCCCTAAATTAGCCTACTACCAGCATCCTTCTAAAATTGCAACATGTGGCTCTTATAGAAGTGGCATGGAAAAACAATACTTTGCCTTAGAGAATAAAATTAGTTGTAGAGCATACATTAATGCTTTTCTCTAAATTAAGTACATTGCTCTCATCAAACTTTTCCTTGGTGGGGGAAATATAGCACATTATTCTTTTCAAATACACAGTAGTATTTTTCCAAAGTTTGATATAATTTAACAAACATTAGTGAAATCAACTTTGGAGGCTCTACATTGGTATTTTTCCCTTCCTGTATATGCAGGGTTTCCAAATGATAGCAGCACCAACTTCATATACGTAGGGAAGAAAAAACGTCAGCACTGAAACAGTAAACTTCTTTCTCACTGCTTTTAGATTTAATAAGTAGGTGAGGTTGAGAAAAAATGGCTGAAGATGAATAATCCATGAAACCAGTTTTAAATTACCATTCATGTTTCAATGTAAGGAAATGTTTTCATTTGTGCAAAAACTTAAGAAGGGCTCATGAATAAATGTACAATGCATTGTGATTTCATGATGTTTTGTGAAGTTTATTCATTAAAAAAAGGAAACTTATTTCCCCAACCAAAATGTCTAACTTGGGAATGATAAAACCATCTTCCCCATCTGAGATTCTTTCCCAGAGGTCTGTACACCCAACCAAAAAGAATATTAAGAATGCCCTGCTCAGAAGAGTCTGACCCAGCAGACAACTCTTCACCTTTCCTCTTCACTCCTGAGATCCTCTTTACCAAGCATTTACTTCCAACATCAAGAGAAACCAAGAGAAGAGGAACACTGTGGGTGTGGGGAAAGATGAGGAGTCGCCCTGAGGTATCTATAGCACAGAAAATTAATACGTCATATAAACTTTCTATAAGATTATGAACTTTGCCATTTGAATTAGATCTATGCACTTCATAAAATTTACTTGATTATGCTGTGCGCTAAAGCTACTCTGTGGACAATAAATCAGTCATTTGAAGGTCTGTATTTTGTTCCTAAGCCATTAGAAATTAGAATTCAATTAAGATTATCGAATTGAAACTAGAATCCCTTTAAAAAACATATTAAACATTTACTAAAGAGTTAGCAGCAAGTAGCTTTCCCCAAACTCAATGACTTTTTTAAAAAGATTGTATGTGCTAGCAGTTCGAATGGCACCAGAAGAGTGATCTGGGGGAAGGAATTCCAAAAGAATGTTTGAAATAGGAAGACTAGAAGAAAGCCTTTAAATGTTCTCCCAGATAAAAGGCAAGATCCCTATAGAAGACCTTAGATGTTTAAAATATGGTCCAAGAATGCTTCTAATATAAAATGGACAGATTCCTCTGCAGCCATGAGGGGAGATTAAACTAGATGATCTGCATAGTCACTTTTAATGCTAAAAGCAAACAAAAAACTAAACTCTGAAGTTGTGTATAAACTGTGTGTCCATTGCCACACTTAGATCCCTACGAAGTTGAAATGAGGACACCTCAGCACTCATACAAAATCTTACCCAGGACCCTCGGTCACTGCTAGATTAAGTAAATACTCTAGAATAGTTCTTGTGATGGATGGAATTTGGACTCAAGTCAATTCAATTCAACAAATACTTACTGATCCCCTTCTAAGGACAGAACATTGCTCTAGACTCAAGGTCTAGCAAGCTGAGTAACACAGAGGACTTGCCTTATGCTCACCTAGAGTTTGGGGAACCTCCATGAACTCTGAGTCCAACAATAAACTAAGTGGACCTATGTGGACTGTTCAACTGCTGATATAGTCAATTATGGTCTCTATATTTCTCTGCAAATAATCTCTCCTCTCCTATGGATTAAATTAATTGAAGTTAAACACCTAGCCTAATCTCTGCCTTTGAAAATATGTACAAACCTCTACTGAAATCAGAGAGAATTACGTGCATGCATGAATACCAAAGGACTATTACTCTAAAAATGCAATTGTGACTTAAATGATGCTGTTGGAACTTCAAGTTGCATATTTTAACCAAAATAATTTTAACTTCATTGAGAATACCCAAAGAGAAAGACAGAGGGTTACTCTGTGAGAATTTAATGCTTTCTTGTTTCTTTCCAAGAACCTGAATTCTGAAAGCAAGAAGTGCTTCTGAATGTATATAATAAATTATATAAAATGCAAAGGAAACCATCTTGTTTGTAAGTAGAAAGCATTACTGTCAAAGAATTTTGGACACCAAATACTTAGACCATCTTATTTGTCTTGAACTTTCTAACAGCATAAGTAAGATGAAGAATTATAAATATGATTATAACGGATGTATAAACCAACAGTGAGAATGATGAAAATGACCATAACTTGGTCTAATACACAGGACAATAGTTGTAAGTTCTGCATTACTGGAATTATAGGAAAGTAAACAAAAGAGATGAAAACTTTTTTAAAACTGAGGTAGGCAAAGAGAAGAAAGAAAATGCATTGGGTTCAGCTCAAGAGTTGAACCTGTGAGTATTAAAGTCCAACCAGGGACTTGTTACATTCCTCAGTGTCTTCTTTCTTCCTCCCACTTGATGTGTGTGTGTCCTATAGGCTGTCAACTCTGCTCTGACCTACTAGCCACAACGAATTGCTGAGTGGGAGATAGCGCTAAAACATCTGGGAATTGAAACACTGTCCACATCACCTCAGGTATAGCTCAATTTAACTTTCAAAAGGATGGGGACTTCTCTGGCGGTACAGGGGTTAAGACTCCAGGCTCCCACTGCAGGGGGCATGGGTTCAATCCCTAGTCAGGGAACTAAGATCCCACAAGCCAGGCAGCACGGCCAAAAAATGCAGCGCGGCCAAAAAATAAAGATGGTAAATCTTTGCACCAAGCACTTCCTTTCCTCCCTAGATCTCAAAGAGAGCCAAAATTATACTCTATGGACTCATAATGGATGCCAGCATTCCCAAAGGCCAAACCAAGTTTTTACTAAGAGAAGTGGATTACGATAAGCAGCAATAGTAAGGAGAAGCAGCGTAGCCTAACCGTTCAGAGCGTGTGCTGTGGAGTAGGACTCCCAGGGTCGAATTCTGGTTCCAACGCTCACCAGATACGTAACTTTGAGCAATTTAACCACTCTGGGCTTTAATTTCATTATATATAAAATGGGTATAATAGTATACTTATTTAATAGAATTAATATGAGGGGTTAAATGAGATGACACATGTAAACTGCTTAGAAAAGTGCTTGACATATCATTTCTATTATGTATTATAATATAATATTGCTATGATAATAATAGCTATTGGTTAGTACTACCATTTGTTGTGGCTGTTGATATTGTCTCCCTTTGAAAATAGACTCAATTGCATAGAGTCTTTCCCAACAGCACCTGAATAAACTATTTTAACACTAGTTTTACCATTAAAATGCTGGCACCCATGATCATATTCTAATGATTCACTGCTCAAGAAAATGGAATCCTCATGTCTTGCAAACATGACTTCAATATCCCAAATTTCTTAATTTTTTGGCACCATGACTAAGACCTTAGCAGCAAGTTTCAAACTGCCAACTAGAATGTCACAGTTTCTTTGCAAATGGAATTCGGAATTTGCTTCCTACTGAAAAGTGTCTCTCACTTAGAGAGCTTTCAGAATTTGTGATAAAGGAAAGTGTTTCCCGTTGAGAACCCTGACCTCAAAGACAAAAGGAGAATTCAAGAGGACAGAATCCGGATGCCTTGGTACCTTACCGGATTATTACTGTGAAAACTGAGCTAATTATTCCACTGCCATTGGAAAAGAGAAATGTCCTATAACAAGGTCCTAAACTTACTATGTAAGTATGAAATCTACGAATCTGATCAACAGAATCCCTTTAACATAGAACAAGGACACTAAGGGTTCTAAAGAAGAAGAGACATTCCAAAGAATAAGAACACAGAGATAGTGGCACTGAAGACTAGGAGCTGACTTGATCTAGTGAGGCTTCTTTCTACAAGGCATTCAGTCCGCCCAGGGCAAAGCCTTAGACTGCTGGGAACTCCAGTGCCACTACAGTCGTTCTGAGCTGGTGTTCTTTCCCTAATGCCTATCTTACAAAACTTTTGCTGTTATATAGCTGAAAGAAACGTGTTTCTAAAATCAGATTTGGAGGGAGGAGATCAGGATAATGGAGGAGACCAAGCCTTAGAATTTAATGGAAAGTGAAGTGTGCTCTCACCCCTTCGATGTCATTTCCCCGACAATTGAGTCTTTACCTGAAAGGCTCACCTTTGTCTGCCTGTTTTTCCTAATGAGAACTCTGAGGCAGATGGGTCCTCCCTGTCTCTACCTTATAGTCAAAGCAGACAGTATAAAAGGGTGGCCATGGTTTTGTTTGTTGTCCTCCATATCGATTGTAAAGCATATTGAACACTTGAAGTGTTACATGGATTAAAAATAATTGTTATTATCATAAATTATGCTTCGAGAAACAGGAAATACTACTGATGAACTTAAAATGCTTCGTAATTCTGATTTTCTTTAAGACCATAAGTGTTTCCTGTTCTTAATTTTAAGCAAATGTAGGTTCTCCTTTTAATTCCACTCTATATTAGTGCCAAACATATAACTTTTATCACTATATAGATCTCTTGAAAAGGCGTTCAACTGAGGAAAGCAGGCAGTAGCCATTTTTATCAGTTAGGCCTCTGATCTCATCTGCTATATACACCCAGAAAGCTTGAGTCCAGACTCTTCTGGCAGAGCACTAGAAAACATAAGGCCCTTCAAGACTTTCAGTTCGATAAAAATTTAGGTCCCAATCAATTTAGTAGAACTACCTAATAATTCTTTCAAAGGACAGGATATTTTAAAGCTTACCTTAACAAGGTCTGAGAAAAGTATTTCAGGGTGTTTGCAATATCTGTTCCTGAAGGTACAGGATAAATGTTGTGGAGAACTCGGTTATGATATTCCTGTAAGTACCGGATCTTGGAAGCAACTAGATAAAAGCAAAAAAAAAAAAAAAGAAAAAAAAAGAATCATCTTATAATATTTATTAGGCATACAGTTTTTTTTTAATGATCAGATACAGGAAGTTAATCAGTATTTTAAGGAAAATATGTACATTTTTACTGGAATTCCATGATGGAAACAATTATAAAAGGCCTTTAATTTACTTATAATTGTATTCCACACACAAAATTAGCTATAGTTATCTGGCTTAATATCCTAGTCACAAATTAGCCATTACTTTTTATCACTAAGAAAGGCAGTACTCCAAATCATCCTATAATCACCCCCAAGTTAACTTATTATTAGCAAAATAATAATAGATATATATCTCTGCCACCAGAGAATTATATTTAATAGTGCTTAACTAAAACTGGAGAAAACTCAAAAGGTCTTTCAACAACACTAAAACTCCTGAGACATAGGGAATCCGTTGCATAATAGCAACAATCAAAACCAGATTTTTAACGCAATAAGGGATCATAAAGTGTGTTTAGTGAATGTTTGAACTGTGAGAATTGTTAAAGTAGATTAACTTGGTGAGTGTTAAGTAAGAATGCAATGACTGTGTGGTAACAAATTACAAAAAATGAATGTCACATTTTTCTTCCAAGTAATTTCATAAATTAGGAGACTTCCTAATAGCTTTCTGAGCTTGGCTGCCCAGATCTTCTCAAGATTCAAGAGGGACTAAATAGGCTTATTTACCCTCCTAGACCTACCTGGAGTCACCAGCATTGTCCACATTCCTGACCTGACCTTTGACCTGGCAGCAGTGAATGGCTCAGTTCTAGTCATTCCTCTTTGCAAATCCCAAGGGGCCATGATGATCAACGTCTCTCAGGTCTCCTCTTCCACAGAGCTCTCAACACTGTCCATTTGTCCTTTCAATCTTTAAGGCTACCAAAGGAGCCTTTTTAGGTGGTATGGCTCACTGTCAGCAGTTAACAGAAGACATATCAAGTCCTGGAGAAGCACGGCCTTGCTGTTCCCAACAGCCCATGGAAACAAGCTCCTGGATACACTCTAACTGAAATGCTGGCTTAAGCAACTTGAAGAAAGTCAAAATGCTTTTGATAGGCATGGGATGTAGAATCACAGAATGATGAGACAGCAGAACTAGAAGGACCTTAGTTAGAGACCTTTGCCCATAACCATTTCATTTTAAAGGTGGGGAAAATGAGGCACATAGGTAGTCAACGGCCGAGCTAGACTAGAACTTATGAACCCTGACTCCCATCCAGTGCTCTTTCCACTATGATATACTCTAGAGCACCATCTGAAATGAAGTCAGTATGCAGACAGATAGTGGGTGTTCACTGCATGACATCAAAGCAGTTTTCAGCTGTTATTAGGTTAATTATAGATTCTAAATCTCAAGTATACCATTTATCAGATTTGCCTTTTTTCCCTCCTACTATCTGCACTGTTTCCATAATATGGTTAGCATTTTCCACACAAATAAGTCTACATTGTAGATAATAACTATATAACTTGAGTTTATATAGCACATCACCTCTGAAGAAAGCAACAAGTTTAAATCCATTGTCTCAATTAACCCCAATAAGTGTTTGGTTGTAAATAATTTTTTTCCTGAGATGATAAAAATTTAGGTAAAAGTAGATGATAGTTGAAAATGTTTCAGTTACATAATCTGCAAAAATCCATTTTCTTCTCCATGTTTTTGATCTGCCATTCATCATCCTTTTTAAAATTACATTACAGGGAACCCCTATATTAATACATAGTTCTGAGATCCAAGAATTTGAGATATGTGCTAGGCCAGCATACACTTTCTGCATACCCGCCATCACAATAATGCTTTGTTACTGTGACTTTTCTCAAGCTTTAACATTCAGCAGGTTTCTGTCGAGTATTTCAGGAATACCATTAATCATTCTACCACCTTAAAAAGGTGTTGATAGTGTAGGTTTTGGACAATAAGCTCAAATGAGGAGAAAAGTCATAGATCCCCCAACTCAATGCTTGCTCGTGATTCAAGAACTACAAAACTGTCACTACACAAAGACAGTGAGCATTCGAAAACGTGAAATGAACAAATGTGCTTTTTACAGTTCCTTTCATTAAAACGCAGCAAAGACTCCTTTCAATGGGTATCCAAACATTCAAGGGAAAGCACAGAGTCACTCCCTTCTTTGAGATCTTTTAACATTTTACAAATGTTACAATGTATTGCCTTTGTTTACTTACCTGTTTATTTTTCTTTACCAGGTTGTAAATTTCTTGAAGGCAAAAACTATACCTTATTCATGTCTCTATCCCAAGCCTAACACACTGCCTGGCACTTAATAGCAGGCACTCAATACATTTGCAGGATAAATGAACACATGAATTATTAATTTAATAATAGCACTATCACTTCGGGGTTTTTTGCATATATACCTGTCTCCCACACTAGATTGTGGACTCTTTTTATCCCTAGTGCCAGACATCTAGTAGGTGTTCAATAAATAATTGATGAGTGAAGATGGGGAAAAAAGGAAGAAAGAAAGGGGGAGAGAAAGAAGAACAAAAATAGTGGTGAGTAATCATTAAAAACAATTTTTTTTTTATAGAACCGGTTAGAAAAATGTTCAAGCTAATTTGTTCATTGGTGAATGCAACAAAATCCTAGCAGTCACTGATTTATTTAACTTTCCTGTTTTCAACTATTTAAGAACAGCCAGAAAGGTCCCTGACATACAGTAATTTGTAATTGTGCTGAGGATGTGAATGAAATTCATTTACATTTCAACTTTGCATACAAGAGATGGTTGTTTGAGCACACAGCAACCTCGTGGCAGCAGAGGGTTCATATGTAATAATTTACTCCACCCATACGCCTAAATATTGCTGCAGAAACTCAGATAACTGGGTTGACTGGATGTAAACAAATCGTCTCCAATCTCACCTGACCCTAAAGTTACATTTCTCTACTAAGCTCCTTCTTCTACCCTCTTCAGTCACTGTTTCATCTTTCTCCACACTTTTCAAGACTACCCCTACGGCCAGTTTTTTTCCCTTATACTTTAAGAAAACAGAAGCCATCTGCTATAGACTGAATTTTGTCCCCCAAAATTCACATGTTGAAGTCCTAATCTCAAAATGTGACTGTATTTGGAGATCAGGCCTTTAAAGAGGCGATTAAGTTAAAATGAGGCCCTTAGAATGGGCCCTCATCCAGGCTGACTGGTGTCTTTAAAACAAGAGGAGATTACAGCCCAGGAGAGACACCAGAGATGTATGTGCACAGAGAAAGGGCCATATGAGGACACAGTAAAAAGTCAGCCATCTGCAAGCCAAGGAGACAGTCCTCAGGAGAAATCAAATCTGCCGACACCTTGGTCTTGGACTTCTGGCCTCCAGGACAGCAAGAAAATTAATTTCTGTTGTATATGCCATCCTGTCTGTGATACTTTGTTATGGCAGGCCTGGCAAACTGACTAAAATACCACACTAGAGGAAGTCCTCTAAGAGTATAAGTAAAAGCTAAGAGTCTGAGCTCTGAAATCAAACAGCTCTGGACTAAGAATTTGGTTCTCTCTCTACTCAACCCCAGTTTCCTCATCTGTAAAATGGGGATAATCACACCAACTTCATGGGGCTACTGCAAATAATAAATCACTTACTGTGCTACTAACTTAGCATATACCTAGTACATATTCAACATACAGTAAATATCAAACATCAGTCCCACCACGAGTGCCCTCCATCCATCAGTTGTCTCTCCTACATCATTAATTTCTCCCTCCCTATGAAATTATTTCCATAACCATTCAAATAAACTCTAGAATCTCCTTTGTCAAAGGGAAACAAAAAACTTTCCCTCGACTTGACAATCCTTTCCAGCTATTGGCCTCTCTTTAGAGCCAAGATAATAAAGAGTTGTGTACACACTCTCATCTCTCCATCATTTCTATTCTTACTTCTACTCACTCTGCAGCCTGGCTTCTACCTGCACCACTGCTCAGAATCTGCTTTTTCCACCATCGTCTAGAGTCTCTATGTTGCCAAATCCAATGGGCACTTCGCAGCCATCATTTTACTAGACCTTTCAGCACATTCCATCCCTCCAATCCCTCCTTCCTTGAAACTCTCTCGTTGGTTTCCCTGACAACCACATTCTTTTAATCTTCCTCCTACCTCCCTAGTGTATCCCTCTCAACACACTTTGCCACCTCCCTTATTACTTAAAGTTTAAATGTTGGAATTCCTCAGGACTCAGATTCTGTGCTCCTCTCTCTATACTCTCTCCACAGTTCCATCCATCCAAAGGGCTTGAAGCACCATCTGTACCAACTGCTCTTGAATGTATATCTCGGGACTTCCCTGGTGGTCCAGCGGTTAAGAATCCTCCTTCCAATGCAGGGGACGCGAATTCGATCCCTGGTCGGGGAAATAAGATCCCACATGCCGCGGGGCAACTAAGTCCGCGTGCCACAATTACTGAGCCCATGCGCTCCGGAGCCCGCATGCCGCAATGAAGAGCCCACTCGCAGCAACAAAGGACCCCGCATGCCGCAACACAGATCCCGCGTGCGCAACTAAGACCTGACGCAGCCAAATTAATTAATTAATTAAAAAGAAAACTACACTGAAAAGAAAACTGTATATCTCCATCCCAGATGGGGATGGGTCGCTCTTCTGAGTAACAGACCTTATCTATTCAATTTCTCTTACAGATATTACGCAGCAAACATGTCCAACACTAAACTCTTATCTCTTTCCTCACCACCATCCATGTATTCCACCAAGTCACCCCAGCAAAATGTCCTCGACAGCTCCTATTCCCTCTCCCCCACTCCTTAATCCAATCTGTCACTAAGTCCTGTCAGTGCTACCACCAAAATACACCTCCAACTGTCTTCTGTTCTTTATCTTCACTGTCATCACTGGGCGCCATCATCTCCCGATCAATTCTAAAAGCCTCCTTACTCACCTTTCTGCTTATTTCTCGCCTCTCTCCAGTTCTTTCTCCTCAGAGAAAACAAAGAGATATTTTTTAAATATAAACTGTTTCATGCAAATCCCTCAGTGGCTATCCATTGCACTCAGAATAAAATCCAAAATCCTTAACCAGGTCCCTGCCTATCTTCCAACCCGTCATACCACAAAGGCCAGACACATTGGCTCTTGCCCCAGTTTTTTTGAACACACAAAGCTATTTTTTGCCTGAAAATCTTTATACGTGCTTGTCCCTCTTCCTACTATGCTTTTCCTTCCATATTTTGTCTGTCTAACCCCTTCTCATGCAACAAGGCTGACTTTTCTTTTTTTTTTTTCCCATACGCGGGCCTCTCACTGCTGTGGCCTCTCCCGTGGCGGAGCACAGGCTCCGGACGCGCAGGCTCAGCGGCCATGGCTCACGGGCCCAGCCGCTCCGTGGCACGCGGGATCCTCCTGGACCGGGGCACGAACCCGTGTCCCCTGCATCGGCAGGCGGACTCTCAACCACTGCACCACCAGGGAAGCCCAAGGCTGACTTTAAATGTCACTTCCCCATGGAAGTCTTATGTCTAAATTGATTCCCTCTCCTCCACCCTCATTTTCCTCTCTCACAAAACCCTATTCTTTTTTTCACAGTAGTTAGCACAATTCTTAGTTATATACTTATTTGGGTGATTGTTGACTATCTCTCCCAAGCGGACAGTAGGCTCCAAGAACTATGTCCCCTGTTCACCACTGTATATGCCCAGTGACTAGTGACTAGTGGGTGCTGAATTTGCTGGATCCTAGTAAGAATGAAAGGAAGAGCAGGAGGGAGGTAGAAAGTGGCTTTCTGCAGTGGTTAAACGGGTTACACTTTGCCTCTTTATGAAAATAGCCAAGGAAGCCAAAGGTTAAAGCTGTGATGAAAATGAAGAAAACATGAAAGGGGGGTCTAAGAAAGGGATGATTTTTATCCAGGCAAACACAAGTCTAATCTCTGCTCTCTGCTTCTTCATTGCTCATCCTATCCCTACCATCTTGGAAACTGCTACATCTTGAGAGAAAGAGCCATGGAAACAAAATTCAGTCGTTCATTTTAGGCATAGATAGAAAACTACAAAAATACTTTAACAAAAATAAACTAATAACTTGTTTTTCTTTAAATCTTAAGCATTTTCCTACGTCTCTAAATATTTTAATTAGGAATTCATTCCTATTTTAAAATTTTTAATTATCTATGCTTATTACCATAAAAGTAAAAAATTCGGGTAAGAAGATAAAAATTACCTGAAGGCCCACTATTCTGAGACAACCACAGATAACATTTTTGGTATATTATCCTTCCTGAAAATTTTCTCTTCATAAATATACATCTACAAAAATGGAGTTATACTGTATACAGATTTAGAATCTGCTTTCCTCACTTTCTATATCTGAAATATATTTCTACATCATCATTTCAATAACTTTATAATTGTCCTTTATGTAAGTGTATCCTAATTTATTTACCAATCATCTATTTGTGAACTTTCGGGTTATTTTTACTATTCTATTCAATGCTGCAAAGAATATACTCTTAAATATGTGCACACATCTTTATTCCTTAGAATAAATTTTTAATTGTGTAATTGCTGAGTCAAACAGGAAAACTACTCATTTTAAAGCTTTCGGTAAGAACTGAGACATTACCCTTCAGAAAGACAGTATCTCTTTACATACCAATAGTATATGTATAACTAATAATGAATAATAATGTTTATTGAATGTCCACTATTTATCAGGCACTCTATATACATTATTCTTAATATACATTATTTTTAATCCTCACAATAACTTTTCAAAGTGGTTATTATCATCTCCACTTAAGCTGAATAAACCAAAGCTCAGAAAGAGTAAATGACTTGCCCAAAGGCACCAAGCTGGGAAGTAGTAGAACTGACAGTTTAACGGGTTACAAGCCAGGCTTCTCCACCAGGTCACATGGTTCCTTAATGATTCTTACTAGTTTAATAATATTTAATTATTAAATACGATATAGCATGAAATACTGACATTTCTCCTATTCTATTGTTCGACATCTAGGTTGTTTCCAATATTTCATTAAGTAACACTAGAGTGAACAGACGAAATATTAGACTAAATCTGTTTATTTTTTTAGGAAATACAAAATGAAACTTGCTTACTTCACCAGTCCCACACTTTTCTGCCTGAAAAAACAAATCCCTTTAGTCCTTGAAGACCCACCTTCAGAGTCACACCATTCAAGAAACCTTCTAACTGACGCTTACCACTGCCTCCCTTTCGGAAGACTTAAAGCACTCGTTATCTGCCTCAAAAATTTTGCCACTTAATTATATAAATTTTTCACTGATAATAAACTGTTCTGGACGGTTCTAAATGAGTTTCATGTTTGCAAATCTAGTCTCCCTAACAACACTTTAAGATCTTTGAGGACAGAACTCATATATTATTTGTAATGCCCTTAGATCTTGTCACAATGCTGGGCACATAACAGATGGTCACGTTAACACAGGGGTTGAAAGGAATTAAAAGTTTAAACGTCAGCTATCTTACATCTTATTAACGTCCTCTAGATAAATTCTTTAACATTCTAGTATCATTTACACAAATAAGTAATTTCCAGATAAAATTTGTTTCTACAACATGTAATTAACCCAGAACTCTTTTCCTGATTTATTTTCCCCTCATCTCTCACTCAAAAGAACTCCAAATAATCATTTCACTTTATATACTCCAAACATTTTTATAGGTTCTTCATTATTTTTTGCAGTATTTACTCATTTTTTTTTTCTTAGAATAGGCCACTTATTGTACTTTTCCTGACTTGGACCCTAAACATGCTGGGTAAATGTTGTGGAGCCATCACAACCTCTTGCAGAGAACTCTGGGAAGCAGTGAGTTTCCACCTACAGCTATGTGTGAGCCTCAGGGGTTCTTGTTTGCTTGTCTGCTTGTTTGTTTGCTTGTTTTGTTCTGTTCCTTTTTTGCCAAGTGAGAAATTAAAATAATACTTCCTCCACATTCTTTGCAAAAGTTGATTATTAACGTTGTAGATTTGGAAGCATATATCTTAAATCCATCTTATTTTTTATTGGTTTCCTCTTCCACTCCATAAAGTCTAAGACTTTATGGATTTGCTGTGATTGCGTCCTTTTAAACTATTCATCTTCTTTTCAGTTTAACCTTTCACTGAGAAATGACAGACATAAACACAGAGTATTTGGACATACTTCACAAATTTGGATTGCTATAAATATTCACTTCAGTGGTTAAAGTAAGAATTATGCCTGGTTCCTTTTTCACGTCTTTTTTTATTAATTTATTTTTGGCTGCTTTGGGTCTTCATTGCTGTGCACGGGCTTTCTCTAGTTGCGGCAAGCAGGGGCTACTCTTCGTTGCGCTGCGCGGGCTTCTCATTGCAGTGGCTCCTCTTGTTGCGGAGCACAGGCTCTAGGCGTGCGGGCTTCAGTAGTTGTGGCACGTGGGCTCAGTAGTTGTGGCTCACGGGTTCTAGAGTGCAGGCTCAGTAGTTGTGGTGCACGGGCTTAGTTGCTCCACGGCAAGTGGGATCTTCCTGGACAAGGGCTCAAACCCGTAACCCCTGCATTGGCAGGCAGATTCTTAACCACTGTGCCGCCAGGGAAGTCCCTCATTTCTTCTCTTGATTAGAGCATCAGACGCCTTAATCACCCTACATATCTGTCCTAACTTACTATTTTTGTGTCTCTCAAAGTGTTTGTCGTGTCCAATAGATTCTACTCCTTGGCCCAATTGGTTCTATCTAGAAATAGTCTCTAAAATCTATTCTCTTCTCCATCTACATTTACATCACCTTAATTCAAGCCTGCATATCTCTTTCCTAGATTACTGCTGTCACATCCAGACTGATCCCCTTCTGATCCTTTTCTTACATGACATCCGGAGTAATCTTTCCAAAATGCAAGTCTTCCTCCTTTCCTGCTGGTTGAAATCCAGATAATTAACTCAGCGTATAGAGTCCAGCATGAATGGATCCCTGCTCATCTGTCAAGCTTCATCTTCCGTCTTTTCACTAAGTACCACACTTCAGCCATAATGACTTGCAAAAAACCCCGACACGACGCTCTCACCCTTCCATGGTTTTGCATACACTATTCTCTCTACAGGAATACAACCCATACTTCTCTGCCTGGCCACCTCCTAAGAATTCTTCATATCTCAGCTATAACCACTTCCACCGTAGACAACTAACCCTCCCTACCACAAGCTGCATTAAATGGTCTCATTGGCACTCTCACAGCACACAGGGCTTCGCTCTATCATAGCCCTTATTGCCACATGCTATTGATATAATTATTAACTAACGGCCTCCTCCACTGCTCTGAGCCTCAATTTCCTAACCTATAAAACAGGGATGATGATATCTCTCTCGCAGCGTTGCTAAAGGATTTAAAATATTACATACATAAACTGTTTAGCACAATGACTGGCACATAGTGGATAATAAATTGCTACTAAAATTAGCAGTTACACGTGAGATCCTTCTGCTTCCCCCTTTCCAGTCCAATACTCTGGTCCCTCGAAATGGAATGACTGTAGAGTAAGGAAAACACAGCAGTGATCTTTCATCAACAAAATCAAGCATAACCCCCTACCCACACACACACACACACACACACACACACACAATATAAATACTGCGTTTGGTACTAAAACCCAGTTCTATATTCAGAAACTCATCTTTTTTAAAGAATAAATACAGCTAATAATAAAGATGTTCAGAAATGGAGATGTGGGGAGAACAATGCAGCAACGCATGGCTTGGGAGTTCTAATGAGGAGCCAGAGTTCTTTGCAAATCCTTGATCAAAGAATGATCCTCCCTCTTTGAGGAAGGTCACCCTCTTGAACTGAAACCTCCTAAAAGTAACAAATGAAGGGAGACGGGAAAGGATACACATATTTAGAGAGTCAAACAGTGAAATCTCCCCTCAAAAGCAAAAAGATGTCACATGTCACAAATCTCATTGTCAATTCTTCCAAATATTCGTGTACTTACATGTATAACCTTCAGTGAGTTTTACTTCCAGGAGACAAACTTTATATGGCACTTTCAGCAGACAGGAGAGGTCAGCGAACACTCCCATTCTTGGGCAAGTGACTCCAACACCACCATCATCATCGTCATCATCATCATCACCATCAATCACACTTGTATAGCCATTTACATTTTTCCAAGCATTTCCACATACATTATTTGTTACATTTTTTGAACAGTTAACTTGTGAAAAACAATACGTCAGGAGTTCTAAGACATTTTTGACATTGAGCAAAAGTTAAGCATCAAAGGTGAAGGGAAAGATACTAGTGTTCTTATTCATTCATCAGATATTGTTGATTGAACACTCACTATGTGCTAGGCACCTTGAGGCATGGGTAAATCAACAATAAAAAAAGACATAATCCTCATCCTCTGAGTCACAATCACAATAATAATTCTAAATTCTGAGTGTTTACTTTGTGCCAGTGAACATAAAAATAATAGTTCTTTTTTAATAATAATTATTATTATTATTATTGCCATATTACCAATGAAAAAAACCAAGGCTTAGAGAGGTTAAGTAATTTGCCAAAGGTCACACATGAGGTAAATGATAGAGTACTTACATGTCACCTATAAAGAGAAACAATTGAACAAACTGTGGCCCACCATACATTTTTTAGCATATGTTTAAAAACACATAGATACATAAAATCGTCCAATGCTTTCACGCATGAATTAGTGAGACCTGACCGCTTGCCAACTGGAAAACCTCTTAACATGGAAAAACCTCATTTGTCAGAAATGGGGCACTGGAAATAAAGAAAGGGGGAAAAACAATTTATTCAAGTGAAAACTGAAGATTCCTGTTTGGTTCCTATTGCACTGTTGGTCCTGAGAGCTTGTGCTAGGAACTGTGAAAGTCAGATTCATTTCATATTGTGATGGAGAAAGTGATAAAGGCAGTGAATCTTCTTCAAGTTGAGTGTTTGTTGGATATTAGTAATATTTGAAATGGAATATGAATCTCTATTTTATTTTAATACAATCAGGTTAGGTTATACAAGTTTGTTTTTAGAAGTTTACTAGATAGCTTCCTCAGATCAAGATTTTGAAATTGAAGAATCTAAGAGGCCAAAATTTAAGTACCTCACATCCCATCTGAAGAGTTACTCACAAGCTTGTACTTTCTTTCTGATGTGATGAGACCTCTGAATACTGTACTTGAAACTGCAAGGACGGGGGGAACAAGAGTATTACTGATTTGTTCAAGGAAGTATAAATCTAGACATACGGCTTTAGCAGAAGAAAACTAGAGAATATTTTAACTCTCATTGCTAAACTGTACTGAGCTGTCTATAAGCATAGATTTTTGAGGAACTGAGGAGATATTTGGTAGAAATTTCAGAGATATGCCAAGGTTGATGAGTATGAATCATTCTTTAAGTTTCTACATCTAAGTGCAATACCCAAGACATATCTGAATTATCAACCATCTATCCAATCAGTGTGGTTCCACCTCAAAAGAAAATGATTGTACCGAAAATAAATTATACTCCTTAAGAATATGCAGATATCGTGCAACTGTCTAAATAAGAACCTGACTTACAGACAGCGCTGTCCTGAAACTTAAGTGTCTGGTTACATGGACAAACTCAAAAATGTCTGGGATCCTGTTTTCCTGATAAAGTACACTCTCTTCCATGACAGTGCTACAGTCCAAATTGAGATTCATGATCAACCTGCAGTTAAAATTCAGATGTGCTGTGACTCAGAACATACTACACAATACTCAAAAACAATTCAGTCCATCACACAACAACATTTTCTCTAAACTGATCAAAACTGAACACCAGTTAAATATAAAATGATAACTCTTTAGAGACTCTTTTTTTAAGACTCTTAAAAATATAACGTCTCCTTAGTATTTACCATGTGCAAGGCAATGCTCTAAGCACTTTACCCTTTTAACCCTTGTAAGCCTCACAACAATCCAATGAGGTAGGAGCTATTTTATTCCCCTGCCCTTCTTTTTGTACATATGAAAAAACTGAAGGCATTGCTATCAAGTTTAAAAATTCAGGCCTACATGTAATTTGTACTTTCACTCATTCAGCAAATATTTACTGAAGGTCAACTATGTGCCAAACACTAGGGATATAACAATGCATGAGAGAGCTGCAGCCCTTGATCTCATGTTGCTTATGATAAAGTGTGAAAGATGAATGGAAAGGGCAAAATAAAATTGCTTTAAAGGTCTATAAAGATATGGGAACTAAAATAGAGAATAAGGCAAAGGATAAGGAATGCCTCCTTTACATAGGATGGTTTGGAAAAGCCTCTCAGAAGAGATTATATTTAAGTTAAGACATAAAAAATGAGAAGACAACAGCCATGAAAAAGTGGGAGAAAGTTTCTAGGTTAAGACCACAAAAGTGAACACAAGCATCTAAATCACGCGTACTTGAAATGCTACCAAACTACAGTAAAAGATTTTTTTTAAGACAAGAAGAAAGGGACAATAAGCAAGAAGACACACAACAACATAATTCTGGAAGCTTGAAAACCAATAGACAAGTAGCCATTGACTTGGCAGATCAAACAAAGTCAAATCCCAGGCCAGCAGTGAGGAAAGCTGAGAAACAACGATGTGCATCTCAGAATTCTCAAAAGGCATGGAATTGGCAGCACTGTTAGCTCTGGAACTGCGGGGGTGGGAGGCTGGGGGGTACGAATAGGAACTTTTAAAAAGAGAGATTGGTTGAAAGCTGTTTAAGAAGCAATTGGGGGACTTCCCTGGTGGCGCAGTGGTTAAGAATCCACCTGCCAATGCAGGGGACACGGGTTAGAGCTCTGGTCCGGGAAGATCCCACATGCCGCGGAGCAACAAAGCCCGTGCGCCACAACTACTGAGCCTGCGCTCTAGAGCCCGCGAGCCACAACTACTGAGCCCATGTGCCTAGAGCCCGTGCTCCGCAACAAGAGAAGCCACCGAAATGAAGAGTAGCCCCCGTTCGCCACAACCAAAGGAAGCCTGCATGCAGCAACGAAGACCCAACGCAGCCAAAAATAAATAAATAAATATTTTTAAAAAGAAGCAATTGGATCCCTAAATTCTCTCCCTACCTCACATCCCTGAGGGAGCACCTCTCCCCAACTCAGCAGAGCTGAAGTTTATTGTCTAAAGAGAATGTACACCAAAGGGTCTCTGGAATGGAAGAAACTAAACACAATTGAAGACCAAGGTAACCTACTTAAACACAAGGAACTGGTGGTTATATGAAGTGTGAATACTGAATAGAGAGTAAGTCAAACTCTGCCCCCTCCCCACACACACACCTAGCAGCCAGACCCTTACTCTTCAAGCTGTAGACTAGAAGCCTCTTTTTTTCTCCTTCCTTCTGTGAATCTGACCAGTCAAAGAGGAAAGGCCTAAAGACAGACAGTGACATCAGGGGTTCCCCCAGTAAATGGCCCACCGACACGCTCAGGTCAGCTCCTTAGTCCCAACCCGTAATCATGAGTGGATAGCAAAGGACGTCCAGCCCTCTAAAAAAAAGCTAGCATGGAAGACAAACGGAAGGAACAAAACATCAACTTGGAGAAAAAGAATCTATGTAAGAGAAGGAAACCTTTTTAAAAAAACTGTCATTAATATCAGAAATATGAGACTCTATCCACAAATGATAAAAAAGCAATATACAGAGAACAAAACAAAACAGAAAACAGTTCTTAGAAATTAAAAACATGATCCCAGAAATAATCAATACTCAATAGAAGGGCTAGAAGATGCAGTTGAGGAAATTTCCCAAAGTACAGCAAAAAGAGAGACAAAATAAGAAACGATCAATCCTAGAGCTCTAACATGAGAATAAAAGGAGCTTCAGGAGAAAAAGCAATAGCAAAACCAAAAGGGTTAAAAAATTAACATGGGAATTCCCTGGAGGTCCAGTGGTTAGGACTCCGTGCTTCCACTGCAGGAGGCCCGAGTTCAATCCCTTTTTGGGGAACTAGGATCCCACAAGCCACACGGCACAGCAGAAAAAAAATTAACAAAATTATTTTTTTTAATTTAGAAAATGGCAGATTAAAAAGGTCCACCAAAATGAATAAAAATAGACATATAACAAAGCGCATCTTTATGAAATGTCAGAAACTTGTGACAAAAAAATTCAACGTGCTTCTAGAGGTTTTTTTTTTAAAGCAACATCACTTAGGAAAGATCAGGAATTTTGGACTTCTCAAAAGCAACACTGGAAGCAAGACAATAATGAAACAATGCCTTTAAAACCCTGGGAGAAAAATGATCCTCAAAGTAGAATTCTATATTCAGGCAAACTATAAATCAAGAATAAAGACATGTTTATACATTACTGGTTTCAAAAAATTTATTTCCCATGCATCCTTTCTCCTGGGAAAGACCCAACTGTGCATCAGGCATAGACAGCAACCGGACAAGATCAGAGCACTGTGGTCCAAGACAGAGTGTTGAAAGCTGTCATCACAAAGAGCCCCATACCTATATACAGGGTTGTTTTGTTGTTGTTTTTCTTGTTTTTTTAAATTTATTTATTTAGTTAGTTATTTTTGGCTGCGTTGGGTCTTTGTTGCTGCACGCGGGTTTTCTTTTTTCTAGTTGCGGCGAGCGGGGGCTACTCTTCCTTGCAGTGAGCAGGCCTCTCATTGCGGTGGCTTCTCTTGTTACAGAGCACGGGCTCTAGGCGCGCGGGCTTCATTAGTTGTGGCACGTGGGCTCAGTAGCTGTGGCTCACGGGCTCTAGAGCACAGGCTCAGTAGCTGTGGTGCAAGGGCTACGTTGCTCTGCGGCATGTGGGATCTTCCCGGACCAGGGCTCAAACCCGTGTCCCCTGCACTGGCAGGTAAATTCTTAACCACTGTGCCACCAGGGAAGCCCTATATACAGGGTTTTTAACCCAAGGCGGAAGGCCTGGGTGAATGTGCCCCAGACTCTTATTTGTTCTCGAGCCAGCAAAGCACATACTCTCTTCCACAGTCTCCTGGAACAGCTAAGAACACTCATTTTACTCCCAAAGAAGTGTTCCTTGACCTACTTCTAAGGGCTGGGGGTAGGTCATGTTGAGCTTAAGCAGAAAATACAGAGTAACCCACTCCCCAACCATATTTTTGCCAGAGGTCCAGTACCTGGCTCACACTTCTGCATCTGGCAAAAGCCCCAGCTGTCTTGTTTTTCTGGACTCACTCCTGACCTTGCTCAGTGATGTCCCTGGAAGGGACTCTCATGAATACTGAATTCGGACTGTTCTCCAGAGACTCTATTTAGTTTCTCTTGATGTTATGAAAGAGGACATAAAATTATATATACAGATTCAAAAATAATATTAAATGGATACTCATGTACCCACCACCCAGATTAAAATATGGAACATTTCCTGTATCTTATGCGTTATCTATCTCTAATTTCATCCCTCTCACTCACCATAAAGGTAAATACTTTTCTAAATTTTCTGAATCATTTCTTTGCTTTTCTTTACAGTTTCATCCCCGGAGCATGTATATAGTGCATATAAACATTATACTATTTCATTTCAGAAAACTGAAGAGCAAGCCTAAGCCTAGTGGTATAAGGAAAGCTCAATATTGCCATTGATTAGGAGGCTCCCATATTTACAAGTTCTGGTCATCTCCTCTTAATGGCAACAGGAAAAAAGAAAGGACTAAAGGGACTGCTGTGACTTCATCTTGATACAGACGTAGAGAGTGGGTGAGGAGTCACAAGCCTGGTTCTAAAGGCAACAGCCATTTATCCAAGAAATGGATCTTAAATACCAGAGAATAGGGTTTTTAAAAGAGTCATGTTAAATACCCTAAAGGAGGAGGATTCCAGGAAGAGGGCAATGGCAGCAGCATAGGTTGCGAAGCAACCCAAGCCCCTCCAATAAAAATGGAAAGGTCAATGAGGGTGACAAACCCAAAGACTGGCTGACAAAACTATCTACAACAAAACTAGGTGACAAGGTAGCCCCATGAACCAATTACAAGTGGATAGGGACAAACTTCTGTTAGCTACACTTCCATGCAACATCAGTATCCATGTTGGAAGATACACAGGGAAGACACATAAGGGCCTCTGATGGTCCTCTGGTCAAAAGAACTCTCAAATCATCCACAGGTACTCACTGGAAACTGTGGTGTCCCAATCTGAAAATAGAAATCAAAGCAAGGAGGGAGTTCTTCAGATGATAAGATCTGATAATGATGGAACAGACTCTCAACCCTAACAAGTAACAAGCCGAGCCTAACCTCGAGATAAAGCTCTGTCTTCAGAAGAAACTGTGGGGAAGAGAATCCCAATCCCAAGAGAGAACAGTGTAAGGATATTAGATGCAAAGGAAGTCCAAATTAAAATGGGAAAGAAAACCAAAGAAAGCAGGTCTCAGAAAGTACACGAGTATATTGTTTTATCACTCTGCCCAAAAAATAAAAAATGAAAGAGGAGCCCTAAAGTTATCCTGAACC
Organism: Globicephala melas; assembly: GCF_963455315.2. Taxonomy (NCBI): domain Eukaryota; kingdom Metazoa; phylum Chordata; class Mammalia; order Artiodactyla; family Delphinidae; genus Globicephala; species Globicephala melas. The sequence continues at coordinate 166,577,063 of NC_083315.2, read as the reverse complement.
ACCCCCTCTGTCTTTAAAAATTGTAGAAAAACCTATTTCACTTTAAAAATGAGCAATGGAAAATCCCATATGAATTTATCATAAGAGAAAGAGAATAAGAAGCAGAGGCACGTGCACTAAGCAGATGAAAACTGTAACCCAATACTTCAAAGCAAAAGCTAAAAGAAATTAAGAAAATGATTGAAACTGTGTTGTTAACACACTGAAATTAGAAGAGACTAAAGAAGAGATTGTGACAATCAACGTGAAAGAACTATAGAGAGAATTAGAAATAAAAGAAAAATATATTTTTTAAATGAAGACTAAACCAGTAGAAACACAGGAGTAAATAAACGCAATGGGTGATGCTTAAGAAAGATAAAGCATGGAAAGGAGGAACTCTTTAAAATTAAAAAGAAGGGCTTCCCTGGTGGCGCAGTGGTTAAGAATCTGCCTGCCAATGCAGGGGACACATGGTCTGGGAAGTTCCCACATGCCACGGAGTAACTAAGCCAGTGTGCCACAACTACTGAGCCTGTGTTCTAGAGTCCGTGAGCCACAACTGCTGAAGCTCGCACACCTAGAGCCCGTGCTCCGCAACAAGAGAAGCCCCCACTCGCCGCAACTAGAGAAAGCCTGCGTGCAGCAACAAAGACCCAATGCAACCAATAAATAAATAAAAGAATCTGCCTGCCAATGCAAGGGTCATGGGTTTGAGCCCTGGTCCGGGAAGATTCCACATGCCGCAGAGCAACTAAGCCCGTGCACCACAACTACTGAGCCTGCGTTCTAGAGCCCAGGAGCCACAACTATTGGGCCCACGTGCCACAACTACTGAAGCCCACGCGCTTAGAGCCGGTGCTCCACAACAAGAGAAGCCACCGCAATGAGAAGCCCGCGCACTGCAACAAAGAGTAGCCCCTGCTTGCTGCAACTAGAGAAAGCCTGCGCGCAGCAACGAAGACCCAACACAGCCAAATAAATAAATTTATAAAAAAAAAAGAAAAGAAAAGAAATGAAGAGGCTCTAGGTTATGATAAAATAAACCTCTACCTACAATCCCTCTTCCTCTCACAGAAAACAACTAAGAAGCTTGTACATAATGAAAAAGCAACCCCCTGAAGGTACAGGAGAATGAGCAGAAGCAGATAGACTCTGATAGGGGAATTCCAGCTACCAAGGAGGAGGGAAGACAGGCAACTATACCAGCAAGCTCCTGTCTCCATGGGCCTGGAGCTAAGTGCAGCCCACGCAGTGTGCACAGTGGTGAGAGCAGACATAGAAAAACCCACAAGCTTTCTGGCCTGGGCAAACAGAAAAGGAAAACTGGCAAACTGTGAATGTTGAAGAGAGTAGGGGAATCTACCTCCCTGACTGACCCCTGAACCACACGAGTACAAAACAGACTCTAAGCAGCCCAGCAAAAGGCAAAAGATTTGAGCAGAGTAAGGATTTACTGCATAAGCAACAGAGTTTTACGGTTCAAGTCCAGCCAAGAAAATGACCCATTAAAACAAAGGAAACACTATTTGCCAGTGGGAAATAACAGAATCCAAAGTTTTCACAACTTTACATTCATAATGTCCAGGACACAATCGAAAATTAGCCAACATATGAAGAAGAAAGAAAATAAAACACATTCTCAGAAGAAAAGAAAATCAAACTAGTTTGATCACTAAATGAAACAGAGGTTGGAATAACAGACAAGGTATAAGCAACTACTATAATATCCTCAATGAAGTAAAACAAAACATGCTTTCAATGCTTGAAACTCTCATTAGAGAAATGAGAAGTCCCAGCAGAAAAATAAAAATAATAAAAGAAGAACGAGATGAAAATTCTAAAACTGAACAACATAATTTCTGAAATAAAAACGTGACTTGATAGACTTAACAGCCAAATGGACATGACAGAAGGAAGAGTACATGAACTTGAAAACAGAGCAATAGAAAGCATCCAAGGTGAAGAACAGACGGAAAAAAAGGTTGAAAAAAACAAAGTGATCAGGGCCCAGAAACCTGTTAGATAACATCAAACAGTACAATTAAGGATATGTAATTGGACTATCAGAAAAGGAGAATGGAAAGAATAGAGCAGAAAAAAATGTTTAAAGAAATAATGGCCAAAGATTTCCCAAATTTGATAAAAGACAGAAATTTTCAGACACAGAATGATAAGCAAACAACAAGCAGAATAAACTCTAGCAAACTATGCCAACAGAAACCCATAGGATATTCAAACTACTGAAGACAAAGATAAACAGTATATCTTGAAAGCAGCGAGAAAAACAATATATTTTATACATATTATGGGAATAATACAACTGATGGCTGAATTCCCCTCTGACACCATGAAGGCCAGATGGAATAATACCTTTAAAGTACTGAAAAAAACAAGAAAAGCTGTCAAAGCAGAACTCTATATTCAGCACAATTATTATTCAAAAATAAAAGCAAAATGGAGGGGATGAATTGGGAGATTGGGATTGACATATATACACTAATATGTATAAAATAGATAACTAATAAGAACCTAATGTAAAAAAAAATAAAGCAAAATGAAGACATTTTCAGGCAAAAGAAATCTAAGAAATTTGGTCATAAGCAGAGTTGCAGTTACAGTTTTTGGGCTGAAGAGAAAAGATACCAGATAGAAACTTGGATCCTCAGAAAAGAACGAAGAGCATCAGGAATGGCAAATCTCTTGGTAAATACAAAAGACTATATTTTCTTTTTCCTCTTAATTTCCTTATTAACTATACAATTTTAAAGTTATAACATTGTCCTGTGTCGTATATAACATATGTGTATGTATTACATATAACTATAAATTAAAGAGCGATATGAGACTATAAGGTTGCAAGGTTTCTATATTTTAAATAAAGTAGTACATTAACTGCAAATCAACTGTGAAAATTAAAGGTACGTTATAATTGCTAGGAAGCCAATAGGAAATTATAAAACATTAAAAGAAAATGGATGGAAAATATACACCACACAAACAATAAACAAAAGTAGGCTGGAGTAGCATTATTAATATTAGATAAAACAGATTCCAAAACAAACTACATTAACAAGGATAAAAAAGACACTTCATAATGTTAAAATGGATGACTCAACAGGGAAACATAACAATCATAAATGAGTACCAACCCAGTATCAGAGCTTCAAAACACAAGAAGCAAAAAATGACAGTTTTAAAGGGAAAAATAGAGAGTTCCATAGTCATAGTTAGAAACTGCAATATGCTTTTATCAGCAACTGACAGAAAAACTAGACAAAAAACAGCAAGGACATAGACGATTTGAACATATCAACAAACAACTGCAGAATATACATTCTTTTCAAGTGCTTATGGAATGTTTACCAGTCAGTGTAGACCACGTTTTGGGCCATAAAACAAGTCTTAATTAATGTCAAAATATTGAAGTATATAGAACATGTTCTCTGACAAAAGTGGAATTAAGTTAGAAATTGAAAACAATAAATAAGATAATCGGGCAAAATCCCAAATATTTAGAAATTAAACAACACCCTTCTAAAGAAACTTTGGGTCAATGAAAAATATTACAAGATAAATTAGAGAATATTTTGAACTGAAATATAATAAAAATAGAACCTATCAAAATTTGTGGAGTGCAGTTAAAGTAAGGCTCACATGGAAATTTATGGATTTAAGTGCCTATATTCAAAAACAAGAAAGGTCTCAAATCAATAAACTTTCACTCTAAAAAGATGGAAAAAGAAGAGCAAATTAAACCCAAAGCAAACCAAAGGAAGGAAATAGTATAGATAGTGACAGAAATCAATAAAATAGAAAACAGAAAACAATCAAAATCAGGGCAACTAAGCCCACGAGCCTCAACTAGAGAGCCCACGTACCACAAACTACAGAGCCCACGTGCTCTGGAGCCCACATGCCACAACTACTGAGAAGCCCGCGGGCCGCAGTAAAGATCCTGCATGCCGCAACTAAGACCCGACCCAGCCAAAAATAAAATAAATATTTTTTTAAAAAGAAATAAAAGACAGACATAGCAACAGATTCTACAGATATAAAAAAGGGTAACAAAGTATTATTACACACAACTTTAAGACAATATATTGACAACTGGACAAATTTGTCAAATGGTCAAAATAGACAAATTCCTTGAAAGACACAAATAACAAAACTAAGAATAAATTAAAGCAAAACAAAAACTTGAAGAGTTCTATATCAATTAGATAAATTCAATTTAAAATTTAAAACATTTATTAAAAAGGAAAGAAAAAATCTTCAGGCTCTGATGGCTTCAAATGTCAATTTTATCAAAAATTTAAGGTAAAATGAATATCAGCTCTATACAAACTCTTTCAGAAAATGTAGAAAAAAGGAACATTTCCTAACTCATGAGGTCAATTTTACCCTGATCTGAAAACCAGACAAAAATATTACAAGAAAATAAAACTGCAGACCAACATCTCTCATGAGCATAGACACAAAAATCCTTAACAAAATACTAGCAAATAGGGAGTTTCTTGGTGTCTAGTGGTTAGAATTTGGTGCTTTCACTGCCGTGGCCCAGGTTCAATCCCTGACTGGGGAACTGAGATCCCACAAGCCATGCTGTGCAGCCAAAAAGAAAAAAAGTAGCAAATAGAAACCAACAAAATTTTACAAGGATATACATTATGACCAAATGTGGCTTATTTCAGGAATGCAAGGTTGTTCAATATTGTGAAAGGCTCAAAGCTTTCTACCTAAGACCGAGAACAAGGCCAGGATATCCACTCATACCACTTTTAATTAACACTGTCCTGGAGGTCCTAACCAGTGCTGTAAGACAATGAAAAGAAATAAAAGGCATAAAGATTTGAAAGGTAGATGTAAAACAATCTTTATTCACAGATGACATGATGATGGGGTGTGCTGAAAACCTGAAGTAATTCCCAAAAAAGCTACTAAACTAATAAGTGAACATTGCAGGGGTGCAGAATATAAGATCAACATACAAAAATCAATGGTATTTCTCTAAACTAACACCAAATAATTAGAAAATGAAATTTGAAAAACAACTACATTCACAAAAATGCTTAGGAATAAATTTAATGAATGACATGACAACTACAAGACATTACGAAGCGGAATTAAATAAGATCTAAATAAGTATACATATATATCATTCCAAGGATTGGAAGACTCTATGTTGTTAAGATACCAATCCTCCCCAAATTGATCTATAGACCAAAATTCAAATAAGCTTCTTTTGAAAAAAATGACAGGTTGATTTCAAAATTTATATAAGAAAACAGAGAACCTAAAACAGCTAAAATAATTTTGAAAAATAAGAGCAAAGTTGAAGGACTTACACTACTCGATTTTAAGCCTTACTATAAATTTACAAAATAAAAACAGTATGTCACTGGCATAAGGATAGACATATAGATGGATAAAGAGAATTGAGTCCAGAGATAGACCCACATATACACAGTCAATCAATTTTCAACAAAGGTACCAAAGTAATTCAATGGAGACAAGACAGTTTTTATAAGAAATGGTGTTGGGACAACTGGATATTATTCGTGGAAATAATGAATGTCAAGGGGCTTCCCTGGTGGCGCAGTGGTTGAGAGTCCGCCTGCCGATGCAGGGGACACGGGTTCGTGCCTCGTTCTGGGAAGATCCCACATGCCGTGGAGCGTCTGGGCACGTGAGCCATGGCCACTGCGCCTGCGCGTCCAGAGCCTGTGCTCGGCAACGGGAGAGGCCACAGCAGTGAGAGGCCTGCGTACTCTCCCCACCCAAAAAAGAAAATAATGAACGTCAAGCCTCACCTCATACCATACATAAAAAGTGACTCAAAAATGTTCATTGACCTAAATATTAGAGATAAAACTATTATATTTCTAGAAGTAAACACTGGAAAAAATCTTTATGTCATTGAGTTAGGCAAAGATTTCTTAAACAGGAGACCAAAACACAAATGATAAAAGAAAAAATTAATAAAAATGGATTTCATGGTTTAAAAGTTTCACTTCTCAAAAGTCATACTTATGCAAACACAAAGGTAAGCCACAGAGCAAAAGCGAAATTTTTCAGAACAAAGGCCCTCTATTCAGAATACGTAAAGAATTCTTACAACTTGATAAGAAGACAACCAAAAAAAGCTAATAAAAATGGACAAAACATTGGAACAAACATTTCCCAAAAGATATACATATGGCCAATAAGCACATGAAAATATGTTCATCACTGCTAGTCCTCAGAGAAATGCTAATTAAAACCACAATGAAATACAGCTACACACACACTAGGATGACTAAGTTAAAAAGACTGTCAATAGCAAGTGTTGGTGAGGATGGGATATGGAGCAGCTGCATTGCTGGTGGAAATGCAAAACATTACAGCCACTTTCAAAAACAATATGGCAATACCTTACAACAGTAAATACCATATTGTCAAGCAATTCCATTCTTTGGTATTCACCCTAGAGAAATAAAAACATATGTCCCCATGAAAACATGTATGCAGATATCTTAGCAGCATTATTCATAATGGCCAAAAACTAGAAACAATCCAAATAATAGATACAAACCATGGAACACTACAGAGCAATAAAAAGAAACAAAATATTAATACATGCAACAACATGAATGAATCTCAAAAACATTATGCTAAATAAAAGCAGTCAATTAGAAAGACTATGTATTGAATGATTCCATTTATATGAAATTCTAGAAAAGGCAAACTATAGTGATGGAAAGCAGATCAATGTCTGCCTGGGGCTGGGGGTACAGGAAGGAGATCAAGAGCAAAGGGGCACAAGGAATCTTCTTAAGGTAAGAGAACTGTTTCATATACTGGTTAAGGTAGTGGTTACAGGATTCTATCTGCTTTGCAAAAGTCATTAAACTGTGCTTTGAAAATGGGTGAATTTTATTATATGTAACTATTTCCACAATAAACAAAAAGAGGACAAAGTAACATGCATTCCAATATGTAGGTATTTGGGCATGTCTACACTAGAAGACAGAATGATATAGTCAGATGCTTGTACTTACTTATATTGATTAAGTTTGGATTTATGAGAAATAAGGTAATATTTAAATGAATAGTGTCAATTTTATTTATATTTGACATTTCAAGTTAAGAGCTAAATAAACATATATACATGTGGAATCACCATGAATAGGCTAGTTCATATAAAGACTAATAAAGATATACTGCACAGGTAACTCTTTTAAAAACTCAAAAGAGGGGGCTTCCCTGGTGGTGCAGTGGTTAAGAATCCACCTGCCAATTCAGGGGACACGGGTTTGAACCCTGGTCTGGGAAGATCCCACATGCTGCGGAGCAACTAAGCCTGTGCGCCACAACTACTGAGCCTGTGCTCTAGAGCCCGCGAGCCACAACTACTGAAGCCCACATGCCTAGAGCCCGTGCTCTGCAACAAAAGAAGCCCCTGCAATGAGAAGTCCGCACATTACAACGAAGAGTAGCCCCTGCTCACCGCAACTAGAGAAAGCCCGCACACAACAACGACAAAGACCCAACTCAGCCAAAAATAAATTAATTTTTAAAAAAAACTCAAAAGAAATAGAGAGAGATTTTTAAAACATTCAATAGAAAGTGATCCATACAGAAGATAAGCAAAAAAGACCCAACATACATATGATAGGGATCTCAAAGAATGTCAAATGATAGACCAAAATAAATATTAAATTATATTCTATAATTTCAGAACATTTTCCTAAAATTAAAAAAAACTTGAATTTATACATTGAAAGGATACACCACAATCACTTCAGCATGACCAACGCTGAATCATATTACAGTGAAAATTACTTTAAAAAGAAAATAAAACATCATTTGGGCAACTAGGCAAAAAGGCTAAGACACTAATACGGGAAAGAAAACAAGATTCTCCCCTGACTTTTCAACCAATTCCTAATACCCAAAGAACATGGTGTAACAAATTTAAGACACTCAAGGAAGGGAAATATGAATCAAGGATTTTACATGTACCCAAACTGGCCTCCAAGTAAAAAGCTGCAAACAAACTATTATAAACTTGCCAAAACTCAAGGTACATGGATCCTGTGAGCCCTTCCAAAAGAATCTCTCAGAAAAAAACACTCAGACAACCAAAAAGACTGAGAGAGACAGTGATATAAGAACCACTGGTGAGCACTAAATATAACTATTCCTATAGAACAAAGATAAGCCATGGTCATAAAAGAGAGAATATAGCAGACAAGTATAATTATCAAAAATTGGGGTCGGGGGAATAAGGAGTGCATATGGATATGACTGTCGATTAAACGTTAACTGGAAATAACAGGATATTACTTTAGATCAGATACTGGGATAGAAGGAGCAAGGGAGAAGAGGTTACAAGCTAATTTCAATATTTTTCAACGTAGGGAACCAGTAAGTCCAAAAAAAAAAAGTGGACTAATGGTATTATATAAAGGTATTAGTATAAAGTTAACCAACAGAATGAACAAGCAGGTAAAACCAACTGCATAATGAAATAACATAGATACAAAAGACAAAAAAAAAAAGTATGATAGAACTGAGGCCAAACATATTAACCATATCAATAGATGTAAATGGGCTTAACTCACCTATCGAAAGAAAAGGATTTTCAGATTGGCTAATAAATCAAAATCCAACACTATGCAGAATACAAGAGACACACCTAAAACAAAGAGATTCAAAAGAGTTAAAAATAAAAGGATGGAGAAAGACATATCAGGCAAACACAAAAAGAAAACAGGAGTCTTAATCTTGATATCTGACAAGGTGGAATTGAGACCAAAAAGCATTACAATATATTAAAAAGGCCACTTCATAATGGTTAAGGCTACAATTCACAATGAGGATATTACAGTTATTAATATTTATGAACCCAATAACACAGCAATAACTTTAATTAAGCTGAAACTTACAGGAGATGCAACCAGAAATAGACAAAAACACACTAACAATAGGAGATTTAACATACCTCTCAAAATCCAAGATCAAGCAGACTAAAAATTAATAAGAGTATAGAAGACTAAAACAACATAAATCAGGTGGATCTTTTAGATCTATATCAAACTTTGAACACCAATAACAGAGATTACAATTTCTTTTCAAGTACACGTGGAACATTCATAAAAACTGACCTAACCTTACACCATAGAAAAAAGCTCAATAATTTCCAAAGAATAGAAAAAATGCAAATATCATCCTCAGACTATAATGCAGTAAAACTCAAAATCAATAACAAAATAAAAAGATGTTAACTAAACTTGTGGTTATCTTTTGCAATATACACAAATACTGAATTATGTGCACACCTTAAACTAATGTTATATTTTAATTATACCTCAAAAAGAAATGAAAACGCACACACAAAATAACAAAATAAACAAAAATGCCCTTCCATGTGGAAATTTACAAGCACACTTTTAAACAACACTTGAGTCAAAGGCAAAATACAAAATTAAATTGCAGAACTTTGTGAAAATAATAATAAAAACCTGACATCAGAATCTGTAGCCTACAGCTAAAGAAAGTGTCAAATAAAATATATTGCATGAAATGCCTGATCAAAACTATTAAAATAAATAAACACCCGACTCAAGAAGCTAGAAAAAAAACACCAAAGTTTAAAAAAACGATGTCTGGGACTTCCTGGTGGTCCAGTGGTTAAGACTCCAGGCTTCCACCGCAGGGAGCATGGGTTTGGTCCCTGGTTGGGGAAGTTCTTCATGCTGTGCAGTGCAGCCAAAAAAAAAAAGAAAAGATGTCTGGGGAAAGGGGAATTAATAATAAAAGTAGAAATTAATTTACAAACCAAAAAAAAAAAAAACAGTGGAATTAATAAATAAATCTAAAACTGGTTCCTTAGAAAAGAAATGAATAAAACAGACAAACCACTAACTAGATCAGGAAAAAATGGGATAGGGATGGGGAGAGAAAACACAACATTAAATATATAACATTAGAAATGACAAGGAGAAAATAAACATCAAAATAGGGGAAATCTTAGATTTTCTAAAAGACTCTTCTGCATAATTCTATGCAAACAAATTTGAAAACTTAGATGAAATGAAAAAAATTTAGAGAAATAAAACTTACCAAAATTGACCCCAGTAGAAACAGAAAGTCTAAATAGAACAAGGGTCATAGAGGAAATAAAGGAAAAAGTTAAAAAGTTCCACTACAAAAAAGCAGCAGGCCAGATGATTTCACAGGGGAACCCTAACAAACTTTTAAAGATCAGAAAACCTCAATGTTACTTTAATTATTCCAGAGCATAGAAAAAGAAGGAAATCTTCCAAACTCATTTTATGTAGTCAGTATAACATTGTTTCCAGAACCTGACTAGAATTACTCCCCACCCCACCCCAAAAATGGACCAATCTAACTTGTGAATATCACTGCAAATATTATTAAATAAAACATAAAATCCAATCCAGCATATTAATAAAGTTAAGAGAAGAAGTCATATGGTCTCCATAGATACAGAAAATAAACTTGACAAAATTCAACACCATTCAAGTTTTTTTAACTCAATAAAATAAGAATTGATGGACACTTCCTTAGTATATTACCTCAGCCCCCCCAAAATCTTACTTAATAGAGAAATACTAGAGGCTTTGCTACTAAAATTCAAAACCACACAAGAATACGCTCTATGCTATATTTAACATTGTGCTGGAAATATTTGCCAATGCAATTAGAAAAGTGAAGGTAATTAGAGATATAAGAATTGGATGGAAAAGAATAAAATTATTTTCTATTTGCAGATTATATAATTAAATATCTTGAAAACCCAAAGAATCGATGGAAAAGCAATTACAAAAAGAAAATAATTTGGTAAAGTAAGGTTAGAAAATAGGCATACAAAAATCAACAGCCTTCGGGTATAAAAATAAAAATATAGAAGAAAAGACAAATCTCAATTATGATAGAAAAAAAAGGATTTCAAAAAACATTAAGCAGGGGCTTCCCTGGTGGCACAGCAGTTAAGAATCCGCCTTCCAATGCAGGGGACACGGGTTCGAGCCCTGATCTGGGAAGATCCCACATACCTACCGCGGAGCAACTAAGCCTGTGCACCACAACTACAGAGCCTGTGCTCCAGAGCCCGCGAGCCACAACTCCTGAAGCCCAGCGCCTAGAGCCCGTGCTCTGCAACAAGAGAAGCCACCGCAATGAGAAGCCCGTGCATCACAACGAAGAGTAGTCCCCGCTCACCGCAACTAGGGAAAGCCTGCGCACAGCAACAAAGACCCAACGCAGCCAAAAATGAATAAATAAAATAAGTAATAATAAAAATATTTAAAACAAAAAAAACACTAAGCATGAGCTTAACAAGAAATTCTAAAAGCACCCCCTCTAAAAGCACCTTTTTGGAAAGGCACAGAAAGACTTGAAAATAATTGGAAAGACATACAATGTTCTTAGATAGTGAGATTCAATATCCTGAAGATGCCAGTTCTCCCTAAGTTATTTTATAAATTTAATGTGATACTCAAAAGTACCATCAGGCTTTTTTCTGGACCTATGCAACTTGATTGTGAGATTAGTTCGGAAGAATGAAAAAGAATAGCCAGAAGAACCTGGAAAATAAGAAAAATGTTGAATGGGGGAGAGGGGATTCCAATACAATTCTCTACCAAAAAAAAAAAAATTTCAGCCTACAGTTTAAAAAAAAAAGGAGAGAGTGTAGTAATGGTCATAAGGAGCAAGTACTGGCTGCCTGTGAATAAGTCATGCCAAGTTCACTTCAATTTCTTATTTCTTTGGGGGAATCTGAACAGAGTAACAAAGGAAAGCTAAAGATAGAGTATATACATCTCAGCAGAGTAGACTCAACTGTAAGCTCCTCTAGAGCCTGGTACAGAGCCTGACACACTGCAGACACCCAATAGATATTTGTTGAATAAGAGAACAGACAAGTTGATAAAATATGGATTGGGTAGTACCACAGTAGGATGCACTTGCAGTTGGTGAAACTGTCTTATCTAAAATGTATTGATCAATGGCTCAAAAGCAACTTGAAACAAGCTATTTAATGGCACACCACATTCTTTTTTTTACTTCTTTTCTCCTGATCAACATTTTTATTTTGAATATTTTATATAGGGATGCATATCATTTTGGTAGTTGATGCAAAACTAATGGAGAAATGTCTATTATGTTGAATGATAAAATCAGGCATAACAATGAGACGACACTAAAAAGATGAAATTAGTAGTTTGTAGTGGGTTGAATCGTGTTCCCCAAAAAGTTATGTTCAAGTCCTGATACCCATAAATGTAACCTTATTTGGAAATAGGGCCTTTGTAGATGTAATCGGATTAAAATGAGGTCATACTGGATTAAGCGAGGCCCTAAATCCAATGACTGAGGTATTTATAAGAGAAAAGAGAGGGAGATTGGATACAGAGACACAGAGGAGACACAGGCCATGTGAAGACGGAGGCAGAGATTGGAGTGATACAGCACAAGCCGAGGAACACCAAGGGATACCAGCAACCGCCAGAAGGTAAGAGAGAGGCAAGGAAGGCCTGCAGAGGAAGCAAGGCCTTGCCAACACCTTTATTTTGGACTTTTAGCCTCCAGAATTGTGAGAGAATAAATTTCTCTTGTTTTAATCCACCCAGTTTGTGGTAATTTGTTACAGCAGCCCTAGGAAACTAGCACAGGGTTAAACAAAGCTCTATTATCGTCCCACTGCACAGCTGGAGAATGAAGGAAAACAGGCTTAACAGGTATTTCCTATGGAAAAGATCTGGCAGTTTCAGCAGACCAGAGGCGTGACATTATAATACAAAGAGCTAAAGGACTCTTTACATTTTGAAATATAGACTCCTGTACTCTGCACTAGTGAAGGTATGTATAAGGTATTGAGTCTTTTTCAAGTGCCACATTTAAAGGACGACATAAGAAGGACCTGGAACGCATATTAAAATGTAATGTAGGGCTTCCCTGGTGGCACAGCGGTTAGGAATCCGCCTGCCAATGCAGGCGACACAGGTTCAAGCCCTGGTCCGGGAAGATCCCCCATGCCGCGGAACAACTAAGCCCATGCGCCACAACTACTGAGCCTGCGCTCTAGAGCCCGTGGGCCACAACTACTGAGCCCATGTGCCACAACTACTGAAGCCCGTGCACCTAGAGCCTGTGCTCCACAACGAGAGAGGCCACCACAATGAGAAGCCTGTGCACTGCAACAAGGAGTGGCCCCCGCTCGCCGCAACCAGAGAAAAGCCCGCGTGCAGCAACAAAGACCCAATGCAGCCAAAAATAAAATAAATAAAATTAAAAATTTTTTTATATGTAATGTAAAAGTAAAGTGCCTCGAAATTAAGTCATGCTATCATCCAACATCAGTGAGCAGTTACTGTATGTATAATGGTATATAGTCTAACATCTAGGAGGAGCTCACCCAACTCCCAAAGAGGTGGAGCTCTAACATGGGTCAAAGGTGATAGGAAGTTATTTAAAGATAGGAAGTGTTTTAAAGAAGAGAATGATAAAAATGACACGATAGCCTCTGTATTTTAGATGGATCACTAAGGGGACTACGTGAGGATAGATTTGATGGGGACAAAAGCAGACACAAGGAGATAAATTAAAAGGCTGTTATAATAAAGAAATGATAAATTCCATAATTAGGATGGTGATGGTAAGAATAAAGAGGACGTGGGGTACCTGAGGAATATTTAAGACATAAAACCAGAGTTTTACATAATACAATAACACTTGACTCTCAAAAGTATTATGAGAATGAATTAAGCTAATATATGTCCAACTGCTTATTACATAATAGGCATAAACAATAGATATCTAAACCCTGCTTTCTAGAGATCTTAAGATTCAAATACATAGAACTCTGACATGTTAAATTGGTTATATGATTAGGAGTTATCTATTTTCACTTCTGAGGCAAGCTCATTTCTTCTTAAGATAGCATTATATATATATATATATATATATAAATGTACAGGTATATAAACACACACGTGCATATATATACATAAGTACCTATGTACACACACACATATCCTTTAAGTTTTGTCCTAGTGTCAGACCAAGCTTCTAAGACGAATGAAGATGAAATACACTCTGAAATGCTGAATATCCCTCCAATTTTAATCCCACATCAAATAGTAAATGAGACTCACACAATAAACTATATACTGTTTAGAAGCATTGTCCTTTCAAGAAATGTCCAGAAGGAGAGAAAAACAAGACAGAAATAGAACGTATGGGTTGAAAAGAGCTAAATATTCTAAATGAAATGACTGAGCTTTCCACACTACAGGAAGCGAGCTTGTTGATAAGTATACATTTTTGCTTAATGTAGTTTTTTTATGCAATAAACATTTCATTTCTAAGCCAATGTATGTGTTCGTTTATGCAGAGCTACCCATATCTTTTCAGAATATGAAAAACAAATGCATGTGAATTTCCAACATAATAATACTGCAAAATGAAAATCCCAATTTAAAGCCTATTTATTGGTTGAGTAATCAATACAGAAAATTTGCACAGGTATACTATCAAAGGATCCAAGTCAAGTTACAGCATGAAGAGTCCCTGACTTCAGATGTATTGTCACTTTATCTTAAAAGAAAAAAGAAGCTGGTTGCGTGCTACGATTGTCTACCAATTAGGAATCGTGATTATTATGCTGAATATACTAAGAGAAAATTTTAACTAAGAGAAAGAACCAAAAATATAATGAACATTCAGGAAAAGTGTAAGTTGTTATATAAATACTATAAAATTTGATTTAGCAAATATGTTTTAAGTACTTTTGACAACTGTATTTTTATTTACCTGTAAATCCATTTGAAAAGCATGTGAACATTGTATATAGTACAGAACTTCACATTAATGAAAATATGAAACCTTCAGGTGAATGATATCCAAAATGTAATTATGTAATCCTTCTTTATGAAAGACATTTACTTCACCTTCATTCATTTTTACTTATTCAAGAAACAGTTTTTGTGCAAACACTGCCCTAGACAATGATTTGCATGCTGAAGACACAGAGATGAACATAATACCGTCTACACACAAATTAGGGCAACTAACAAGAAGACTAATTATTTCAATACAGTGTGAGCACACGAGTAGGGCATACAGGGGAAGAGTGACAATCACGCAGGGCTTCCAAGCTAAATAATGAACAATAAGTAAGCATTAGGAAGGCAAAGAAAAGGGCCGAAAGAGAAAGAAAGCATGTCAGGCAAAAAGAACATCGTGCACTGGAAGAACTGGAAAAAAATAGTCCAATGTAACTAGATCAAGGAGTTAGGGCAGGGATTTAGTTGGATGGGCAAGAATCATTAGGGCTTAAATAGTAATGGTAGAGAGTAGGAGAAGTTTAGGAAGACTTCCAATTTTTTGACTTAGGTTAATCGGTGGATAGATCATGGAGCCATTCACCAAAATGAGTATTATAAAAAAGAAGTACAAGTTTGGGACAGAAGACAATGAGTTTGGGTTTGAGTTGCCTATAGGACGCTTCGATAGGCATAGAGGCCATAGTTCAAGAAACACGTTTAGACTAGAAAATTGAATTTGGGTGTCATCCACATAGAGGTGATAGTTAATACCACAAGAGTGAATGAGAGAAAGAGTCTGTGGGATTTTTTTTTTTTTAAAAAGAGAGAACTAATGACAGAATCCTGTTTTTAAAGATAGGGAGAAGAAAGGTAGCCCTAAGAAAAAATCTGAGTAGGAATGGCCAGCAAAGAAAGAAGAAAAGGAGAGTTTAAATAAGGAATAGAAAAGCTAGTGTCAAATCATGCAGAGAAATCAGAGCTAAAAACCTGGTGTTCTTTTTGCGACCACAAGTATGGTTAATAGGTACACTCTAATTTTTACACATGTGAAAAAAACTAGAGTTCCGTCTATGAGAAGTCAGCTATGTTGTTGTGCAAAGATTTCTAAATGACTACAGGTTGCAATGATATTCAAAGGAGAAGGGCTTTTATATTTTAGTCACATTACCAAATAATGTACATAAAAATAAATAAAACTACCTATTGATTTCTCTAAGTATGACCCTTAAATATGTAGGGGATAGGGCTTCCCTGGTGGTGCAGTGGTTGAGAGTCCGCCTGCCGATGCAGGGGACACAGGTTCATGCCCTGGTCTGGGAAGATCCCACATGCCGCGGAGCGGCTGGGCCCGTGAGCCATGGCCGCTGAGCCTGCGCGTCTGGAGCCTGTGCTCCGCAACGGGAGAGGCCACAACAGTGAGAGGCCCGCGTACCGCCAAAAGTATATATATATATGTAGGGGATAGGAGCAAGTTCAACTTCAAATCATACTGCTAATTATCTATACTCTTAAAACTGTTTGTTTTGATGTAATCAAAAGATTTTTAGTTACTGAGATAAAGATGCTGAGTAGGGTAAATACATTAAACATGGCACACATTCACGTTTCTGTCATTAGCTATACTGAGATTATACCCCAAATATCAGCAGGTTAATTTCCAAATTTGACAAACATTTTGATGGATATTTATATGAGTGATTTATGTTAACCAGATGCTACACTGTCATCATAATACAAAAGGTGATGGATAGGCAGTTCATGCCCTAGAAATGTTCTGTTTAGGTGATCAGCCAGTTCCCTGCTAGATATATCAAGTCAAGGAATTGCCATGCAGGGATCCACTCCCACCCAAATACGTTAGGTTGATTGTTGTAGAAGAGACTTGGAGACAAGCAAAGGAGAAAAAAAAATAGCCCAAGAGCCCATGTCCCATTTAAACAATGGCTACTTTTTTTTCTGCTCCACTCTGGGCTGGTGGTGGCGGGGGGAGTGGGGGGACTAGATCCAAACTTTATAATTATCCTTATTTTAGCAGTAAGCACAAGGTTTAATACTTGATGATAATGATAATAATAATGAGCTAACTTATTTATTAACTCCTCATTATATGCCAGGATTCTGTGCTATGCACTTTTCATGGATCACCTCATTTAATCTTCACAACTATGACTATCCCCATTTTACAAACAATGCAGTTGATGTTTAGAGAGGTCGAGTTAACTTGTCCAAGGGCACAGAGAATGCAAGAAGCAGAGCCAGGATTTAAACCCAAGCAGCAGTCTGATTCTAGAACCCTGACTCTTAACTTCTGCTGTTATCAAAAGCAAGCTTCTTTTGAAAGAGCACACCCAAAGTGCCCCAGATTGGTCAATTTTAACTCTTAAAAGACAGGGAAAATGGGGGGCGGGGGTTAGATTCCTCTTTCTCCTCTTTAGAATCCCAAATGAAAGAACTATAAATTCTTATTTTTATCATTCTATATCAGCTACATAAACATTTTCACTACAGTGAATTTTGACTTTAAGAAAAAGAAGCATTTCAAGGAAAATACCTGTAACTCTTGTGCAATCGCCTGAGAAATTGCTAGGAAGCTTTCACCTCCTGTTAGATGTTCTGCACAAAGCACAGGAAACTGATTGAATGTATAAAACAAGCTCCAAAGTATATCTTAACTATACCTACACTCTCTTTCATCATTATCACTTATTTTATTAAAGAAAATGCTACTACATAAAAATAAGATCATCTTTCACATAACTGGGATACATTACATTTCAAAGGTTAAGTCACGTAATTTGTTTGGTTGAAATGCAATACTTCCTCTTGCTGGCTCAACCAAACTATGTCCACTTCCTGTACCAAAGAAACCTGTACCTACATCCAGAGGCCTCAGAGTAACAGAAATATTATTTTGACACTGCATTAAGCCTCCATCTCCCCTTTGGTCCTTAGGCAAACAGTACTATGCACACTCCTCCTGAATGCAGAAAAGAAATGAACTCTCTCGTTCTCTCATGTTCTGGTGGTCTTCACATCCAGTAGAAGAGAAAAATCTCACGGCCCTCCCTTCTCTTTCTCCTTCCTCCTAGCCGTACTCCTACAGAGTCCAAGAATCACAGATCTGCAACTTCACTTTATTAAAAAGTATTCACCCTTCATAAATAGTAACCATGCAGCCTTTCATGTATTTGCTCTATTTTCGGGTATATAACGTGCACTGGAGTGTCAACTCATTCATGTTAGTGCACGTCAAAGAGAGAGAGAAACGAGATTCTTAACTTCCCTCCACCCTAGATAAAGATGCCGAAAAACACCCAAAGCACCTCATCCTTTTCACAGCCTACTCCTGTGTTACCTCCTTTGCCCTCCAAAATGCTAACGGCTGAACAAAGATAGCTGCTACTCCGACTCCTTACTTTACAGATGAAAACTCTGAGGCACAAAACGATTAAGTTAATTGCCCAGTTAACTGTCTCACAGTTAATCAGAAGGACATGAAAAACTCAAATCCATATGTCCTAGCTTCAAATATGGTATCCTTTCCATCTACAGATAAAAAAAAACAGAACAAAACCTGTTTTACAAAAAATTCTAAACTACCTACTAAACTACACACTATGTGCACTACACAACCTAGTCCACAGATAGATTTTATCCATCTTGGCACTAAATGCCCAGGAAAGAGACAAGACAAAGCATCCAGTGCATCTCAAAGTATAACAAGGAAGAGGACAGTAATACTCACTGGCTTTAACCTGATATTTCTTACATAATATGTAACTATAAAAGCAAATGACAGGTAGTGGTTTTTTTAACAACTGTACTAAAATAAAACCTTTAAGGGTGTGTTATCCTCAAGTTCTGCACCAATTCCAACTATGTTACCATTACTCAAAACGTAATGCATAATTTTTTCAAAAGCCTCTGTAGAAGCCAAATTTATCTTTGAGGGTTAGATTGAACTAAAACAGGCCAAAAAAATCACAAAAGAACTTCCTAATGATTTAGAAGAGATGGACTAATAAGTGGGAAATGATTGTCAATATCATAACTATCATTTATTTGGTACTTGCTATATGCTGGACTCACTACTCAACATTTTATGTGTATTCTCTCACCTATAATTACAACCACCCCACTGGCTTTATTACCCCAGGTCTACAGATGAGGAAATAAAGTTCATAGAAGTCAATTATTTTGCCCAAGGTCAAACAGTAAACGGCAGAACTAGGATTCAAACTCAGGTGTTCCAGATTCCAAAAAAAAAGAAAAAATTTATGTAGAGGTACAAGCACTGGATGGGAGGTGCTCATAAAGGATCTCTAATGAAGCATCAATCTGGGAATTCTGTGAGTCTTCAGTTCATTTAACCTACCTGGTGAATAAGTGACATACTGCATTTTAACAAATACAAGCTACTGCCCCAAAATAATGAGACTACTGTTTTTTGGTGTCTCACAAAATGGCTTTAATAGCCATTCCAAAGAAGAATTAAAAAGACTTTCAAGCAGTGACAACATAACTGTGTGCTGCTCTGAAAGAAACTAGAGTCAATTCGTTGAATAGCTTTTGGTATACTTGTCAAAAATTCAAACTCATTGCTTAATAAAAACACCTTTCATTTACAGAAGTTTAAGTTCCTGAATCCTTCACATGCACTCAGGAAAAGGTTTCATGTTAATCAACCTACCAAGTACATACCAAAGGCCTACTAATGCGCACTGCAATAAGAAATGCTACAGGGAGCCTATTAGAAACTTCCTCTGTCCACAAGGAGTTAGCAGCTTGTTTCCAACCAAACACACAGCCAATCATTCCTGGGAAAACTAAAATCCTCCTGCTATTTTTTATAGTTTGTGTGAGCTGCCCTACAAAGGAAACCTCTCTGGAAAAATAATTAGATCATTTTTCCAGAGCCCCTTTCACTTTCTTGCAAGCAGTGGCTCTGGCTTTAACCTCTGGTTGTGGTTAGTTTTAGCATTAGTGCTGGTGTTATTGAGCTGATTTTCCTCACACTGAATCCAGAATTCAGACTCCAGAATCCTCCCTCCCCCTTCTCTGCCTTCTAGCCTCTCCAACCCAAAGTGGAAACTGCAGACTCGAACTCCCCTATGGCTCCAGCACCGAGAACTGGGCATGCTCAGAAGGCCCGGCAGGCTCGGGTGGCACTGACAGTTCTCCGCCCCTGATGTGCTGCTGCCCCCCTTCCCCCACTCCAACAAGAGATACCGAAATGTTTATCTGAAAGATACGAGGCCTCTTTTTCCCGAAAATGACCCCATTTTAATTTCGTTTCGTAGGGTCTTTCGGTCTTGCCAAACCCCACCACCAGCCGAGGAAGCCCGCATAATTTTTCAGCACCGGGGACAGCGCCGCGCTCCCATTAACGTCCGCCCTCCCCCCACCTTCTCTTCCCCCCCCACGCCCCACCCCCCACCCCAACTTCAGCCCCCACCCCCGCACCAGCACGAGGCCAAGGTCTCCCAGCAGCCGCAAACGCTGCAACTGCAATAGCTCCCAGCCGGAGGCCGGGCCGGAACGCCGGGCCGGCTGCTACTTACACTGCTCCGCTTTGGTGGACATGGTGCTGTCCAGATGCAAAGGCTTTGCCCCAAAATCTGTGTCGTGTGAGCTCCCTCGCTCCGCCAGCGATGTTGCGAGGAAAAGAGCGCATACCCCCCACCCCCACCCCCTCGCTTTCCCCCTCCCTTAGGCCCGTGTCGCTACCATTCGGACAAAACGCACATCAAATTGCAGAATTCGGTCCCGGAAGGTTAGGAAATCGCCCCCGGAGAAATGGGTGGGATTTAATAGGCGGCCAAAGGCTTCCTGTCCGTCCCCTCCTGGAGCTGCCCGCGTTGATGTGGGCGGGGAGACCGAAAGGAGGGAGCAAGCTGCGGCTCCTGGTGAAATGGGAGAATGGGCTCGACCGGGGGAGGAGGATTTCCATTCATAAGGCGCACGGAGGGGACGGGTGTTTCCCAGAGAAAAGCCTCTTAAAGTGCCGGAGTCCCCGACCATTTGGATCGCCCATTGGCGTTCTCCGGGCCTGTAAATCCTGCTCCGGGAGCAGCCCCGGTGTCTCAGCGGTGTGACCGGAGAGGGACACAGGTGCGTCCCACGCCTGGTCTCAGCCTCCGTGCGGCAGGAGGGGGAGGCGGATCAGGGGCGGGCTGGAGAGAGCCGGGGCCGGAGGGCGGCGAGGATGCTCCCGAGGACCGCGAGGAAGGAAATGCAGAAGTAACCCTCAGCATGGCTTCCCGGCGTGCTGCGGTCCGTGCCCTGTCTCCCCTCTCTAATGGGCTCTCCTGCTGATGATCAGGATGGGAGGTCCCAAGGCCAGGGGGCTGTGAGAAGACTTTAGAAGTCGAGTCTAGGGAAGGAGGAGATTTCCACGGATGGTGAAGCTGGAAGAGCCACAGAAAAAGGAAAATGCAAGATTGGAAACAGGAGGAACCTAGGTGGGCTCCCATGCAATCACCCAGGAGGGAGACAGGCACGTTAGGAAGCCCCTCTGCTGGGAAACCAAATGAAGCCAGTAGAAAAAGAAGGCGATGGAAACACACCTCAAGCATATTAATAGGAAAATACTTAAAGAATCAAGTAGTGAAAAGACATTCTGAGCCTGGACTTGGAGTCAGGAAGAATCAGATTCAAGACTCAGTTCTACCACTTACTTATTCATTCTAGGACAATCCTAATCTCCCTAAGCCTCAATTTCTGTAAAATGGTAACAATAAAACCTGCCCTGTCACCTAAAGAGTTAGTGGGTGGATCGAATGATATAATGAATGTGAAATTCCTTTTAAAATTCAAGTACTGTGCAAGTGTCAACCATTATGACCATTCTTAATTCAAATAATTTAAATAGCCGGTGAAAGCTGAGGAGCAATGATCAAAGCAGGTTAATTTAGCAAAAAGCTTTGGGAACAGAACTGAAAGAGGTGACCAATTATTTTTAATACTGATAACTGTGGTGACTAAATCACTGTTTTTCCACCTCAACAACAACAAAAATCCTTAGTTTAGGTAAAAGAATGTTAAATTATATATGATATGGACAAAATATTCAAAAGAAATCTTTGACAATTAAGAAAAAAAATAAAGATCATGGCACTAGCAGATGCGGTGTCTGGTGAGGACCCACTTACTGGTTCATAACTGGTGTATTTTTGACATGACCTCACATGGCAGAAGGGGCGAGTGAGCTCTGTGGGGCCTCTTTTATAAGGGCACTAGTCCCAATCCACCTCCTGAAGGCCCACATCCTAATACCATCACCTCGGGGACTAGGATTTCAACATATGGTTTTGCGGGGGGAAAGAAACATTCAGCCCATGGCCATGTCTGTCTGCAATCTCTATTCTCAGGCTAGGGTCCTGGTTGGGTAATATTCCATGGGCTCTACTTTCTCTGCCTGGGCTGAGAACACTCCCTCTATTTCTTGAAAACCTCTAACTTTGTAGCATTCAAATTTCCTTTTCAACGAAAAGCTCTTCCCTCGACAACCTTTAGTTGACAAACTTTAGTCATTCAGTAAACACTTTTTGGGCTTTGAATACAATCTTCATAGTGACAGCTCCCTAAGTTTATCTCCAGTCCAGACTTTTCCCTGCATTCCAGACTTGGTCCTCTACTGTCTACTCAACATCTGCTATTGTGTGTCTAATGGGCACTTCAAACCATGTGTGGCCCGAACTAACTCCTGGTCTGACCCAAGCCACCTTAATGTCTCACATTGTATAGAATCCTCACTAGTCCCCCCTCCATGATTTTCAATACAGTTTCCTGAGTAGTCCTACTAAAATCTAAGACAGAACATCCTTCTTCTTGGCACAGAACCCTGCAGGTGCTTTCCATCCCATTCAGAGTAAAAGCCAAAGTCCTTAAAATGGAGAACAAACCCTGAATGGTCTTTCCTTCCCAACTCCTGTCATCCTCTCTGACCCCATCTTATCCCACTCCCTTGGCCCCAGTGACCCTAAGCCTGCTCCTTGGAAACTGCAGGATCACTCTCATCTCAAGATCTCAGTCCTCGCTATTGCCTCTGCCTAAATGTTACTCCCCCTGTAAGCTGGCCTCATGTAAAAACTGTGCCCAGCGATCATCCCTTGGGGGAATTTTAATTTGAAGCTAAGATCATTGGGTTTTGGGGAGCAATTAAAATGATGATTCTAAAACTGTTTTATTTAGCCTTGAATAAAATTAAATTTCAAATCAAGCCGGACATTTTTAATAGCAACTTAAGAAAAAGGGAAATTTTGAACTGTGAATGTAAGTATTTCAAAATACAAAGCATTGAGACAGCTGTTATATTTAGTTATCTAAATAAAGGTGAAAACTTTTGGATGCCTGTAAAAAAAAAAAAAAAGAACAAATGTCAAGGAAAGTTTTTTCTGAGTAACCCAAAATAGTCTATGGACAACAAAGAAGTTGCCCATTATGATACACACAGTGGCCAAGTTTCATGATATTGGTGAAAATGTTCATAAAATGTTAGGGACTTGGCTCTTTAGGATGTACACACAACTGGACTGTGTCACCTCAGTGATTGCCAGGTTGGTCTGGCTAATCAAGCCGATCATCCTGTACTATTGTTCATTCCTAAAAACACATCCCAAAGAGAAGTTCCTAGCTTCAAAGATAAATGATGATGTAAAGAGTGATGCTGAAGAGTTAAAAAAATTGGAATCATTCTGAAAGAAAATGTGAATATAATATAAATTTCTGAGAAGATGACAAACGTTCTATGTGAACAAAAGAAAGCTCAATGATTTATTCAGAAATTTCTGGGAGGCTTGAGGCTTTGATAAAGAAAATAATAATTGAATTTTTTTTTTTTTTTTTGGTGGTACACGGGCCTCTCACTGTTGTGGCCTCTCCCGCTGCGGAGCACAGGCTCCGGACGCGCAGGGTCAGCGGCCATGGCTCACGGGCCCAGCCGCTCCGCAGCATGTGGGATCCTCCCGGACCGGGGCACGAACCCGTGTCCCCTGCATCAGCAGGTGGACTCAACCACTGCGCCACCAGGGAAGCCCTAATTGAATTTCTTTTAATTGGTATCTTGGATAACCCAGAAACAAAGTAACAAAGTATATTACTCCCTCTTGGCCTGTTTTACTAACCCTGCTGTTTGTCATCAATTAAACCTTCTACTGCCTCATTGAGAGAGTATAATATTATTAAGGAATGGACTCAGGAGTTAGACAGCCTGGGTTTGAATTCCAGCTCTGCCTGGGTGTGACCTTGAACACGTTACTTCCCTATGTCTCAATTTCCTCACCTGCAAAATACACATAACATAGGTTGTTGTCAGAATTAAATGGATGCACATAAAGAATCTAGAACAGACAAAACTATAATTCAAAAAGATACATGCACCCCTATGTTCATAGCAGCACTATTTACAATAGTCAAGACATGGAAACAACCTAAATGTCCATCGACAGAGGAATGGATAAAGAAGATGTGGTATATATATGTGCAATGGACTATTACTCAGCCATTAAAAAGAACAAAAGAATGCCATTTGCGGCAACATGGATGGACCTAGAGACTATCATACTAAGTGAAGTAAGTCAGAAAGACAAATGCCAAATGATATCACTTATATGTGGAACCTGAAATACGACACAAATGAACATATCTGCAAAACAAAAACAGACTCACAGATACAGAGAGCAGACTTGTGGTTGCTAAGTGGGGGGGCGAGGGGGGAGAGGGAAGGAATGGGGGTTTGGGATTAGCAGATGCAGATTATGTATAGGATGGATAAACAACAAGGTCCTACTGTACAACACAGGGAACTATATTCAGCATCCTGTGATAAACTATAATGGAAAAGAATATGAAAAAGAATATATATATGTATAACTGAGTCACTGTACTATACAGCAGAAATTAAACACAACATTGTAAATCAACTATACTTCAATAAATGTTTTTTAAAAAGAATCTAGAACAATCCCTGGCACGTGTTAAATGACATACGAGAATCTAGAATAATCCCTGGAACATATGAGTGTTTGCTTTTGTTAGCATTACTGTCCAAGCCACTCAAATGCACTCATTCCATTAAGGTTTATGCTGACTATGTCAAACCATTCAAAGTCTGAAATCATCCATATTATTGATATCCTAATTATCAACCTAGGCTCTTACAACTTCAACCTCCTAACATGTCCATTGGGCTAATTCACTAACCTGAACCATGTCCATTATCCAGTTTCTCCATTCCAACAGATGGCCTGACTTACTACATCAAAGAAACAAATAGGAACTCCCTCACGTTCCTTGTCTTTGTCTCCATTGATCTTCATCAACCTTTCTTTCTTTTCTTCTATGTCAGAAGTAATGCCTCTCTACACTGCCAAGTGAAGTGCTCTTTTCTTCTTAATCTATGCCTCTAATTATAAATGCATCCATTAATTGCCCTTTCTTTCCAGCATTTTAAGTCTCTGTCTTTTCAATGGATTGTTTCATTCTGCTCACAAACATGAATAAATTTTCCACTCTGGAAAAGCTCTACTTGGCATCACACTGAATAAGTGATCTCCATTTCTCCACCAGCTGTCTCCATTTCTTCAGCATCTCACCTATTACCATATCCTTACTGAAACAATTTCTTGCAATAGTCACTAATAATTTCCTAATAGTCAATTACAATTATCTCTTGGTGACTAATTCCGCATTTTAAATATCTCCCTATCCATTTTTGAAACTCCCTCTTCCCTTAAGTTCAATGTTATAATGTTCTGAAAAATCTTCTCCAAACTTTTTGGTGTTTGTATTGTTTAAGGAAGTATTTCCAACATAGAAATATAAAAAATAATGATGTCATAAACACTAATTTTGCCTCTACCCAGTGCCATCAGATCTTAATACTTTGTCATATTTACACTAGATACTTTCCTTTTAAGAAATAAAACATTTTAGATTCGTTAGAAGCCCCCAGCAAACTTACCTAATTGGTGGTTATTTATTCAGCAAATACTTATTGAGTACCTATTATATGCCAAATAGTGTTCTAGGCACTGGGGGTACTGTCGTGAACAAAGAAGACACAAATCTCTGCTTTCGTGTCTTCTAGTGGGGAAGACAATCCAAAAAAATTTAAATATGTAAAACATATAGTGCATTAAGTACTGGTAATTACATAAAAGAAAAAATACTAAGGCAGGGAAAAGAGACAGGAAATGTTGAAAGAGGTTGTAATTTTGGATAGAGTACATTTTAGATAGGGTAGCTACATACACTGTATGTATCTATATCCAAAACAATATGTATTGTTTCACATATTTTTAACTTTATATAATTATACTATACATATATTTCTGAAACTTACATCTTTTAACTCAACATTGCATTTTGACTTAATCATATTGATATATATACATATTACTACTTTATTCATCTTTACTACTGTATAGTATTTCATTTTATAAATATCTCACTGTCTATTCACCTACTTTCTTGTTGATGAACATTTAGGTTATTTGAAATTTTTACCTATTACAAAAAAAATTGCAATGATCATTCTTATACATATGTACTTCTGCAAAAAATTCTCTAAGATATTCTCAACTTCAGCTTTTACTAGATACTGCCAAATTCCTTAACAAAATGATTGTTATCAACGTATATTCTCTCCAGTTTCCACTTTCAATGTGCCCAAATAAACTACTGCTGGTTCTACCCTCCCAAAAATAATAATTACAAACTCAACACTTGGAAGAAGGAAATGGCACAGGAATATGTTTCCTCTCTTTACGGCTTTTAGCCTGAGGGATGGCTTTAGTTGGTGCTGTACAGGGTGGCTAAAACTCCAATAGCATACTCACAGCCTTTTTAGTCTGAATTACCAAAGCACATAGTTTAGAACAACCATATCTACTGGAAAGGGAAAGGGTAACTCCTAGAAAAAGAGAGCCTGAAAGGAGGAAATGTAAATTATGTGTTTCTGCCCAAATCTCTAGCTGATCCCTGAACAATACACATGCAGGGGATGTGCAAACAACAATCTAGCTAGGGATAAAAGAAATAAATTCAGATTTAAGCTAACACCTAAGAGTTAGTTTGTAGTTTAAATTGAATTAAATTAGTTATCTGCTAAAACAAAAAAATCAACACCTTTCAGAGGAAAATAACGAAGTTCAATCTTTACAACGTAACATTCACAATGTCCAAAATACAATTCAAACTTCCCTGACACATAAAGAAATGTGACCTATTCTTAAGAAAAAAGACAATCAACAGAAAAAAACTCAAGATGACCCAGATGTTGGAATTAGCAAACAAGGAATTTAAAGCTTAATTCTGCTCACTGAGGTAAAAGAAAATATGCTCATAATGAGTGAAAAGATAGTCATGTCAGCAGAGAAATAGAAAATACATTTTTTAAAAAACGAACTGGAAATTTTAGAACATAAAAATACAGCATTTTAAGTTAAACATTCACTAGATGGACTTAATAGATGAAGTAGTAAAGTGAATATAAATCCATGGAAATTATCCAATATGAAGAATGATGGGGGCAGGGGGGAACTGGAACAAAATAAACAAAGCCTTAGGCCTGAGGGTCAAATAGCAAAAGGTCTAACATATATATGATGTTAGTCACAGAAGGAAAGGATAAAAAGAACAAGCAGAAAAAATATTTTAAGAAATAATGGCTGAAAATTTTCCAAATTTGCTACAATAAAATTTACAGATTTAAGAAGCCATGCAAACCTCTAAACAGGAGAAATACAAACAAAATCATGTCCAGATACATCAACTTCCAACTGCCAAAAAACAAAGATAAAAAAGAAATCTTAGAAGAAACTAGAGGAAAATGACAAATTACATACAAGGGAATATCAATTCTTAGCCACTGACTAATAATGGAGATCAGAAGATAAGGAATAAATGAACACTCTCAGTATATCTATAGCCAGCAAAAATATCCATCAGAATGAAAACAAAATAAAAAATGTTCAGGGCTTCCCTGGTGATGCAGTGGTTAAGAATCTGCCTGCCAATGCAGGGGTCATGGGTTCAAGCCCTGGTCCGGGAAGATCCCACATGCTGAAGAGCAACTAAGCCCATGTGCCACAACTACTGAGCCTGCAAGCCTAGAGCCCATGCTCCGCAACAAGAGAAGCCGCTGCAATGAGAAGCCTGCGCACTGCAACGAAGAGTAGCCCCCACTCACCACAACTAGAGAAAGCCCACACACAGCAACGAAGACCCAATGCAGCCAAAAACAAATAAATAAAATAAATTAATTAAAAATATTTTTTTTTCAAAAAATGAAGAGAATCTGTCACCAGCAGACTTTCACTATAAGAAATGCTAAACAGGGCTTCCCTGGTGGCGCAGTGGTTGAGAATCCGCCTGCCGATGCAGGGGACACGGGTTCGTGCCCCGGTCTGGGAAGATCCCACATGCCGCGGAGCGGCTGGGCCTGTGAGCCATGGCCGCTGAGCCTGCGCGTCCGGAGCCTGTGCTCCGCAGTCGGAGAGGCCACAACAGTGAGAGGCCCGAGTACCGCAAAAAAAAAAAAAAAAAAAGAAATGCTAAACAAAATGTTCAGGCTGAAGGAAAATGACACCAAATGAAAACTCATATGTTCACCCAAGCTCTAGTTTGATTTTTACTTTCTTTACAGAATTTTTATTGAACAGAAGTTTTAAAACGTAAATGTAGCCAAATTTATCAATGCTTTTCTTCATAATTTGTGCTTTTTATATTTTAAGAAATTCTTTCCCATCCCCAACATTGTAAAGATTATCTTATATTTCTAAAAGTTTCAAGGTTTTACTTTTTACATTTAAGTGTAAATAAAATTAATTTTTGTGTATAGTGTGAGGTAGGGTTTACTTTTTCCTGTATGGATAAGTATCATCCTAAACCACTTATTAAATTCTCCTCCAACAATTTCTAATACCATGTCAACCTTGTCATAAAACAACTTTTTATATATGCCTGAGGCTCTTTGCTAACAGTTTTCTCCTTTACTCCCATATTACTTTTTTGTTTTTTCACTTTAAGGGTTTTTGTTTTTTAATTTAAAATTTAAAATATTCTCTGAGGTAATGCATCTATTTTTTCAACATTTCATTTTATATTGGAGTACAGTTGATTAACAATATTGTGTTAGTTTCAGGTGTACAGCAAAGTGATTCAGTTATATATATACATGCATATATTCTTTTCCCATTTAGGTTGTTATATAATATTGAGCAGAGTTCCCTGTGCTATATAGTAGGTCCTTGTTTGTTATCCATTTTAAATATAGCAATGTGTACATGTCAACCCCAAACTCCCTAACTATCCCTGCTCCCCACCCCTCCCCCCGGCAACTGTAAGTTTTTTCTCTAAGTCTGTGAGTATGTTTCTTCCTAGTAAGTAAGTTTTTTTAGGTCCTGCATATAAGCAATATCATATGATATTTCTCTTTCTCTGTCTGACTTACTTCATTCAGTATGACAATCTCTAGGTCCATCTATGTTGCTGCACATGGCATTATTTTATTCTTGTTAATGGTTGAGTAATATTCCATTGTGTATAGGTACCACATCTTCTCCATCTGTTACTCTGTTGATGGACATTTAGGTTGCTTCCATGTCTTGGCTACTGTAGACAGTGCTGCAATGAACATTGGGGTACATGTATCCTTTTGGACCATGTTTTTCTCTGGATATACGCCCAGGAGTGGGATTGCAAGATCATATGGTAACTCAATTTTTAGTTTTTGAAGGAACCTCCATAGTGGCTGTACCAATTTATCTTCCCACCAACAGTGTCAGGAAGGTTCCCTTTCCTCCACACCCTCTCCAGCATTTATTGTTTGTAGATTTTTTGATGATAGCCATTCTGACTGGTGTGAAGTGATATCTCATTGTAGTTTTGATTTGCATCTCTCTAATAATTAGTGACGTTAAACATCTTTTCATGTGTCTCTTGGCCATCTGTATGTCTTCTTTGGAGAAATGTCTGTTTAGGTCTTCTGCCCATTTTTTGACTGGGTTTGTTTTGATGAGATTAAGCTGCATGAGCTGTAAATTTTGGAGACTAATCCCTTGTCCATCACATCATTTGCAAATATTTTCTCCCATTCTCTGGGTTGTCTTTTCATTTTGTTTATGGTTTCCCTCGCTGTACAAAAGCTTTTGAGTTTAATTAGGTCCCATTTGTTTATTTTTGTTTTTATTTCCATTACTCTGGGAGATGGATCAAAAAAGATATTGCTGCAATTTATGTCAGAGAGCGTTCTCCCTGTGTTTTCCTCTAAGAGTTTTATAGTGTCCAGTCTCACAGGTAGGTCTTTACTCCATTTTGAGTTTATTTTTGCGTATGGTGCTAAAGAATGTTCTAAGTTCATTTTTTACATGTAGCTGTCCAGTTTTCCCAGCACCACTTATTGAAGAGACTGTCTTTCCTCCATTGTATCGTCTTGCCTCCCTTGTCATAGATTAATTGACCATAGGTGCATGGGCTTTTTTCTGGGTTTTCTATCCTGTTCTATTGATCTATATCTCTATTTTTGTGCCATACTCTTTTGGTGACTGTAGCTTTGTAGTATAGTCTGAAGTCAGGGAGCCTTATTCCTCCAGGTCCATTTTTCTTTCTCAAGATTGCTTTGGCTATTTGGGGTCTTCTGTATCTCCATACAAATTTTAAGATTTTTTGTTCTAGTTCTGTGAAAAATGCCATTGGTAATTTGATGGGGATTGCATTGAATCTGTAGATTGCCTTGGGCAGTATAGTCATTTTGACAATATTGATTCCTCCAATCCAAGAACATGATATATCTTTCCATGTATTTGTGTTGTCTTCTATTTCTTTCATCAGTGTCTTATAGTTTTCAGGGTTCAGGTCCTTTGTCTCCTTAGGTAGGTTTATTCCTAGACGTTTTATTCTTCTTGATGTGATGGTAAATCGGATTGTTTCCTGAGTTTCTCTTTCTGATCTTTCATTGTTGGTGTGTAGAAAGGCAACGGAGTTCTGTGTATTAATTTTGTAACCTGCAACTATACCAAATTAATTGATGAGCTCTAGTAGTTTTCTGGTAGTGTCTTTAGGGTTTTCTATATATAGTATCATGTCATCTGCAAACAGTGACAGTTTAACTTTTTTTCCAATTTGGATTCCTTTTATTCTTTTCCTCTCTGACTGCCGTAGCTAGGACTTCCAAAACTATGTTGAATAAAAGTGGCGAGAGTAGACATCCTTGTCTTGTCCCTGATCTTAGATGAAATGCCTCCAGCTTTTCACCATTGAGTATGATGTTAGCTGTAGGTTTGTCATATATTGCCTTTACTATGTTGAAGTAGGTTCCCTCTATGTCCACCTTCTGGAGAGTTTTTACCATAAATGGGTGTTGAATTTTGTCAAAAGCTTTTTCTGCATCTATAGGGATGATCATATGGTTTTTATTCTTCAGTTTGTTGATGTGGTATATCACACTGATTGGTTTGCAGATACTGAAAAATCCTTGCATCCCTGGAATAAATTCCACTTGATCATGGCATATGATCCTTTTAATGTATTGTTGGATTCCGATTGCTAGTATTTTGTTGAGGATTTTTGCGTCTGTGGTCATCAGTGATATTAGCCTATAATTTTCTTTTTTTGTCTCGTTCTGGTATCAGGGTGATGGTGACCTCATAGAATGAGTTTGGGAGTTTTCCCTCCTCTGCAACTTTTGGAACAGTTTCAGAAGGATAGTGTTACCTCTTCTTTAAATGTTTGATAGAAATCTCCTGTGAACCCATCTGGTCCTGGACTTCTGTTTCTTGGGAGGTTTTTTTTCTTTTTTTTTAAATATTTATTTATTTATCTATTTATTTGGCTGTTCTGAGTCTTAGTTGTGGCACGCAGGATCTTTGTTGCTGCATGTGGGACACTCGTTGCAACATGCGGGATCCTTTTAGTTGCGGCATGTGGGATCTTTTGGTTGCAGCATGTGGGCTCTTAGTTGTGGCATGCGGGATCTAGTTCCCTGACCAGGGATCGAACCCAGGCCCCTTGCATTGGGAGCACAGAGTCTTAACCACTGGACCACCAGGGAAGTCCCTGTTGGGAGTTTTTTAATCACAGTTTCAATTTCAGTACTTGTGATTGGTTTGTTCATATTTTCTATTTCTTCCTGGTTCAGTCTTGGGAGATTGTACCTTTCTAAGAATTTGTCCATTTCTTCCAGGTTGTCCATTTTATTGGCATACAGTTGCTTGTAGTAGTATCTTATGATCCTTTGTATTTCTGTGTTGTCTGTTGTAACTTCTGCTTTTTCATTTCTAATTTTATTGAGTCCTCTCCCTTTATTTCTTGATGAGTCTGGCTAAAGGTTTATCAATTTTGTTTATCTTTTCAAAGAACCAGCTTTTAGTTTCATTGATCTTTGCTATTGTTTTCTTCATCTCTATTTCATTTATTTCTGCTCTGATTTTATCATTTCTTTCCTTCTACTAACTTTACATTTTGACTGTTCTTCTTTCTCTAGTTGCTTTAGGTATAAGGTTAGGTTGTTTATTTGAGATTTTTCTTGTTTCCTGAGGTAAGATTGTATCACTATAAACTTCCCTCTTAGAACTGCTTTTGCTGCATCCCATAGGTTTTAGATCATTGTGCTTTCATTTTCATTTGCCTCTAGGTATACTTTGATTTCCTTTTTGCCTTTTTCAGCGATCCATTGGTAGCATATTGTTTAGCCTCCACGTGCTTGTGTTTTTTTACAGTTTTTTTTCTTGTAGTTGATTTCTAATCCCATAGCGTTGTGGTTGGAAAAGATGCTTGATATGGTTTCAATTTTCTTAAATTTACTGAAGCTCACTTTTTGGCCCAGCATGTGGTCAATCCTGGAGAATGTTCCATGTGCACATAAGAAGAGTGTGTATTCTGGTACTTTTGGATGGAATGCTCTATAAATATCAATTAAATTCATCTGGTCTGATGTGTCATTTAAGACCTGTGTTTCCTTACTGATTTTCTGTCTAGATGATCTGTCCATTGGTGACAGTGGGGTGTTAAAATACCCCATTATTATTGTGTTACTGTAGATTTCTCCTTTTATGGCTGTTAGTATTTGCCTTATATATTGAGTTGCTCCTATGTTGGGGCATATATATTTACAATTGTTATATCTTCTTTCTGGATTGATCCCTTGACCATTATGTAGTGTTCTTGTCTCTTATAACAGTCTTTAAAGTGTATTTTGCCTGATATGAGTATTGCTACTCCATCTTTCTTTTGATTTCCGTTGGCATGGAATACCTTTTTCCATCTCCTCACTTTCAGTCTGTATGTGTCCCTAGGTCTGAAGTGGGTCTCTTGTAGACAGCATATATATGGGTCTTGTTTTTGTATCCATTTAGCCAGTCTATGTCTTTTGGCTGGAGCATTTAATCCATTTCCATTTCAGGTAATTATCAATATGTAAGTTCCTATTGCCATTTTCTTAATTGTTTGGGGTTTGTTTTTGTAGGTCTTTTTTCTTCCCTTCCTCTCTTGTTCTCTTCTGCTGTGGGTTTTTTTTCTTTTTAAGATTTATTTGTTATTTATTTATTTTAGGTTGCATCAGGTCTTAGTTGCAGCACGTGGGCTCTTTGTTGCAGCCCATGGGCTTCTCTCCAGTTGTGGCGTGTGGGGTTTTATTTTCTCTCTCTAGCTGTGGTGTGCAGGCTCCAGGGTGCGTGGGCTCCAGAGCGTGTGGGCTCTGTAGTTTGCAGCACGCAGGCTCTAATTGAGGTGTGCGAGCTCAGTGGTTGTGGCATGCAGGCTTTAGTTACCCCACAGCATGTGGGACCTTCGTTTCCTGACCAGGGGTCGAACCCGCATCCCCTGCATTGTAAGGCAGATTCTTTACCACTGGACCACCAGGGAAGTCCCTTCTCTTGTGGTTTGATGACCATCTTTAGTGTTGTGTTGCTTTTTCTTTTGTGTGTGTATATCTATTGTAGTTTTGGGGTCTGCTATTCCCATGAGGTTTTGATACAGCAGTCTATATATGTACAAGGTCGTTCTGAGTCACTGGTTCCTTTAGCAACTGTTGCAAAGCTGGTCTGGTTGTGCTGAATTCTCTAAGCTTCTGCTTGTCTGTAAAGCTTTTGATTTCTCCATCACATCTGAATGAGAGTCCTGCTGGGTAGAGTTTCCTTGGTTGTAGGTTCTTCCCTTTCATCACTTTAAATATATAGTGCCACTCCCTTCTGACCTGAAGAATTTCTGCTGAGAAATCAGCTGATAACCTTATGGCAGTTCCCTTGTATGTTGTCATTTTTCCCTTGTTGCTTTTAATATTTTTTCTTTGTCTTTAATTTTTGTCAATTTGATTACTATGTGTCTTGATGTGTTCCTCCTTGGGTTTATCCTGCCTGAGCCTCTCTGCACTTCCTGGACTTGGGTGACTGTTTCCTTTCCCATGTTAGGGAATTTTACAGCAATTATCTCTTCAAATATTTTTTCAAGTCCTTTCTCTCTCTCTTCTCCTTCTGGGACCCCTATAATGCGAATGTTGGTGCATTTAATGTTGTCCCAGAGGTCTCTTAGACTGTCCTCATTTCTTTTCATTCTTTTTTCTTTATTATGTTCTGCAGCAGTGATTTCCACCATTATGTCTTCCACGTCACTTATCCGTTCTTCTGCCTCAATTATTCTGCTATTGATTCCTTCTAGTGTATTTTTCATTTCAGTTATTGTACGCTTCATCTCTGTTTGTGCCTTAGTTCTTCTAGGTCTTTGTTAAACATTTCTTGCATCTTCTCAATCCTTTCCTCCATTCTTTTTCTGAGATCCTGGATCATCTTCACTATCATTATTCTGGATTCTTTTTCCAGAAGGTTGCCTATCTCCATTCCACTTAGTTGTTTTTCTGGGGTTTTATCTTGTTCCTTCATCTGGGACATATTCCTCTGCCGTTTCATTTTGTCTAAAGTTCTGTGATTGTGGTTTCCATTCTGCAGGCTGAAGGATTGTAGTTCGTGCTTCTGCGGTCTACCCTCTGGTGGATGAGGCTATCTAAGAGGCTTGTGCAAGCTTCCTGATGGGAGGGACTGGTGGTGGGTGGAGCTGGGACATGTCCCTCTGGTGGGCAGCCAGTAAAACTTTAATCCACTTGTCTGCCGATGGGTGGGGCTGTGTTCCCACCCTGTTGTTTGTTTGGCCTGAGGCGACCCAGGGTGAAAACACAACTATCAGTAGAGCTTCAGCTACCTCATGGGAATGTGCTGCCCTTGGTGACACCAAGGTTTGGCTTTTAATGGCTGGAAAGAGCACAAATGAACAACATGGAGCAGGTTCCTGTGGAAGGAAAGCTACACTCAGAACTGTGGCTAAGGTCACAAGAGAGAAGGACCTTAGGGAGAAGGCCAGCACAGCCCCTTGACATACTAACCGAGAGCAGCACCTCGGCTTTTGCTCATACACAGCAGAGCCCCCACGCACCATCTCATCCTGCATGGCTCAGCCTGGGCGTCCTCCTGAGACAGAGCATCCATCCTGCTGTCTCCTCACAGAACAGCAACCTGATTCTCATAATGGGAAGCTGCTGTTGGTTGACTTCCTCCTCATACATCATGCAGCCCCTTGGGCATTTTTCTCATGGAACATCCTCTCACAAGTTAAGCATCTCAAGAAATTGAAAAACACTGAAAGATATAACATGGTCTCACATGTGAATTCTTAAAAAGCCAAATCCATAGACGTGAAAAAACAAAACCAAAACCCTACAGGCTGTTTGGTGGAGCTAATGGTGGCCTCCCAGAGGGCTCATGCCAATGTGTACTACCCAGAACTGCTGCTGCCAGTGTCCTCATGCCCACAGTTAGCCACAGCCACCCCCCGCCTCCGCAGGAGACCCTCCAGTACTGGCAGGTAGGTCTGGCCCAGTCTCTTATGGGATCATGCTTTTTTCCCCGGGTCCTGGTGCTCATGAGTCTGTGTGCACCCTATAAGGGTGGAGTCCTGTGATCAAACCCCACTAGCTTTCAAAGCCAGATTCTCTAGGGAATCCTCCTCCCATTGCCAGACCCCCAGGCTGCGAAGCCTGACATGGGGCTCAGAACTTTCACTCCTGTGGGATAACCTCTGTGGTACAGTTGTTCTCCAGTGTGTGGGTTGCCCACCTGGCAGGTATGGGATTTGATTCTATCGCAATTGCACCCCTACCATCTCACTGTGGCTTCCTCTTTGTCTTTGGATGTAGTGTATCCCTTTTTGGTAGGTTCCAGCATTTTTTTGTTGAAGGTTGTTCAGCAGCTAGTTGTAATTTTGGTGTTCTTGCAATTAGGGGGTAAGCTCACGTCCTTCTACTCCATCATCTTGAGCTTCCCATATTGCTTTAATAAAAAAATTTCTGTAATCCTCTTTTTCCCTCTGCTCATTTGAAAGATATAGATTGTGTTTCCAGTCTTTAACTGATTACTTTTTCAGATTTTAAAATAAAATGTTTAATTATGAATTTTTCTAACAAATTCAAGCTATTCAGTATTTCTATCCTCCTTGCAATTGGACATGATTCCCTATTTTGTTATTGTTGTCTAGCGTTTCAGTTTGCCTTTAAAAATAAAACATCATTCATTTGATCAATAGCTAAGTAAATTTAACAACATATTTTGTCCATTTCTGTGTTCACAATTATTTCTTGTATACCATACTTTCCTTCTTGGTTCACTTTTCTTTCTTACTGGAGTACAGCCTTTATTCTTTCTTTTAGAAAAGCTATGGAGCTAGAGAATTCTCATATGCTGAAATGTTTCTCTTTTGCCCCACCCTATCATGTGGTAGTTAGCTGGGTATAAGATTCTAGCCCAAAATCATTTTCCACTCAGAATTTTGAAGGTATCATTTCATTGTTTTCTGCAATTCTTTATTGATGAGAAGTCTGTTGTCACTGTAATTGCCTTTATTAAATAATACCTTTTTTCCTCTCATTTCAGACATTATTTTGATCATCAATGCTCTGCAGATCCACTATGATGGATCTACATGTAGACTTATTTTATTCTGTTTGGTATTGAGAGTGCACTTTCTATCTGAGAAGTCATGACATTTTTTAATTCTGGAAAACTGTCTGCATTTTCTCTTAAATATTTCTTCTCTACCATCTCTTCCCTTTTCTTGTTGTGGAACTTCTATTTCTATTTCATCACCTCTCATTCAATTCATATCTCTTAACTGCTTATTCATATTCCTTATCTTTTTACCTCTGAGTTAATTCCTCAGAAATGGCCTTTTTTTTTTTGCGGTAAGCGGGCCTCTCACTGTTGTGGCCTCTCCCGTTGCGGAGCACAGGCTCTGGATGCGCAGGCTCAGTGGCCATGGCTCACGGGCCCAGCTGCTCCGCGGCATGTGGGATCCTCCCCGACCGGGGTACGAACCCGCGTCCCCTGCATCGGCAGGTGGACTCTCAACCACTGCACCACCAGCGAAGCCCCAGAATTGTCTTTTAATTCACTGATTCTCTTTGTGTTCAATCTTGTTTGTGTCCCAACATTGAATTTTCTATTTCAAAGATGTAAATATTTCATTTTCCTATATCTAGTTGTATTATTCATTTTCTACTGTTCTCATTTAGTGTATGCTAGATTTTTTTTCATAATTTTTTCCTCTTTATGGATTTTATTCCTTCATTCAATCCCAAACATCCTGTTTTAAGGTTTTTGACAGCTCTTTCCATAAAAATTAATTTTATTTACATTGAATTCACATTATCATAATTTGTTGTCTTGCCCATGTTTCCTGTGGATTTATTTGGGGAATCTTTGTTTGGATGCATCCTGTATAAGAGGCTTTTGTTCTTATCTTTATTTTTCTCTGTCTTCTTTTCCCCTGTATTCAACCCTCTCCATCTAGCAATTTGTGATTTGTTTGTTTCTACCTAACTCCCTGGAGAGCAAGTCCTGAACCAGATCCTATTATATTAGCAGATAAGATTGTTAAATAGAGGTATCACAAATCTGGTCAGAAGTCTTTGGGCAGTTTGATTCAGTCCCAAGTCTCAAGGCTATATCAGTATCTTTCTGAATCTCTAGGCTTACGGTGTGCTCTAAACTGTATGTATCCCAAGTAAGAGCCAACAGTTTTTTTCAGACTCTTTTCTCAAGATGGAGTGAGGCTAAGGAAAGCATAAGACTTCAAGCAATAAGTGTGGTTCTAGTTCCTGTCTTACATGGAACACTTTAACCTCCATTATCCTGCAGGAGGTAAATCCAAAATACCATTGCTTTCTTTCAGCCTGGAGTCCAGCAGACTTGTGGCATCAACCCTACTCATAAATTTGCATTTCTGTTCAGTTTCTAACACAAATTGATATTTATCTTGTTTTGAACTCAGCCATGTGCTATCTATCATTACTATGAGTTTAGGCCCAATACATGTACATACAACCATCTTGGATGAGTAGTATCTGTCTACTCCATTTGACCCTTCCTTCATCTTCTGATTCTACTCCCCCAAAATATGAGTTGTTTCTCAAAGCTTCGGCCTCAGAATTCTTATGTTTTCTCTAAATCTCTCTTCTTTGGGTATACTATCTATTCCCATGCTTCAACTATAACTTACATGTTGAAGATTCTCAAATCTTTAATTTTTTTGGCCCAACCAGTCTACCAAGATTCAAGCTCATAATTTTAACTGATACATGTTTATTTCTGGATGTCCCATTAGTACCTTAAACTCAGTATACATAAACCATGCATTATTTTCCTATCCCCACCAACACCTCTTCCTGAAGCCATTATTCTCACTGTTACCCAGACTTGAAATCTCAATGTTGTTTTACTCTCCACTATACCTCATCCATATAATCTAATCACAGGCTTTGCTACAGGCTGGGTTGTGTCTCCCTCCCTCTCCAATGCATATGTTGAAACCCTAACCCCCAATAGGATGGTATTGGGAAGTGGGGCCTTTGGGAGGTAATCGGGATTAGATGAGGCCATGAGGTGGAGGCTCCCATAATGGCATTATTAGTGCCCTTATAAGAACAGGAAGAGAGACCAGAGCTCATGCTCTCTCTCACTCTTGCTCTTGCTCGCACACTCACTCTCTCCCCCATGTAAGGAAACAGTGAGAAGGTGGCCCAGGAAGAGAGCCCTCACCAGGGAAATGAATCTGCCAGCACATTGATCTCGGACTTCCCAGCCTCCAGAACTGTAAGAAATAAATTCTTATTGTTTAAGCCACCCAGTCTATGGTATTCTATAGTATTAGCAGACTAATATAGGCTTCAACTCTCGCCATTTCTTTCAGAGTTGTCCTTGAATTCGATTCTTTCTTTCCACACTTTTTGCCATAACACTAATATATTTTTTCTTGATCTGACGTCTGAATTATTGAAACTCCTTCCTTAGTAGTTCCCCTAGCGCTAATCTCACTCCACTCTAATCTATCCTTCATGCTGTTCCCAGATTAATCATCCTAAAGTAGGCTGTACCATAGATTCCAGTACCTTATCCTATAGTCAAATTTATCCTTGCAACTTCCTCATCATTAAGCCTTTACTTATGTCATTCCCTTTGCCTGGAATTCATTTCTTTACATTCCCATCTTTAAAAATCTCCGGGGCTTCCCTGGTGGCACAGTGGTTAAGAATCCGCCTGCCAATGCAGGGGAACACCCTGCCTGTACCATTCATATGGCACTTATGACTTATGACTGCTAACTTATACCACATTTATCTACTTACTGTCAGCTCCTTGTGAAAAGGGGTTATTTACATAGCCTCATCAAGCCTAAAACAAAGTCTTGCCCAAAAGAACAGTAAAAAGAATATAATCTTTGAGATAAATTGTCATTCAAATCCTGGCTCTGCCACTGCTTGACCTTGGGCATACTAAATTTCTCTAAGTATTAAACCTGTCAAATACTGTGCCTGATACCCCCACAGTTTCTCCTCAGGTAAACTGACCCAAAACAGCACCTGCTGAAAGAGTATAAGAAGTTCCTCCCCTGGGACTTCCCTGATGGCACAATGGTTAAGAATCCACCTGCTGATGCAGGGGACACAGGTTCGAGCCCTGGTCTGGGAAGATCCCACATGCCACAGAGCAACTAAGCCCATGTGCCACAACTAGTGAGCCTGCGCTCTAGAGCCCGCGAGCCACAACTACTGAGACCACGCGCCACAACTACTGAAGCCTGCGTGCCTAGAACCCATGCTCCCCAACAAGAGAAGCCACCGCAATGAGAAGCCCGCGCACCACACCGAAGAGTAGCCCCCACTCGCCACAACTAGAGAAAGCCCACGCACAGCAACAAAGACCCAACGCAGCCAAAAATAAATAAATTAAAATAAATAATTTTTTTTAAAAGTTCCTCCCCAAAAGATCTCCCCTCACAGAAATGTAAATAAGAAAGCAAAAGAATCAGCCAGTTAATCATAAGAAGAGAAGAGCAAAGATACATAAATAGGCAAGTAGGGTTACCTGAGTTAGGTCAATGATAGATAACCGCACAAAGACTCACAGACTGCTTCTAAGGTCCCTAAAACTCCCAAGGACTATGAATGACCTTCTCACTCCAGGCGCTATCTCAGCCTGTCATGGTTCCCATTCTTCCTGAGGAGTACTAATTCAGCTTTTCCCAGATAACTGTTAAGGATAACTGCTTTACTAAGATTCCTGCTTCCTACACACACACACACACACACACACACACACACAATTTCCTCTACTTAATATAGTAAAATATATTTGTACATCTTCAAATATGCGTGTAAATATTAACTTATACTATACTGTTATTAATATTATTATACTATATTATTATTAATATATATTATGACATAATATGTTATTATATTTTATTTCAAAAACTGGAGCCAGAATTTCTCTTAGAAGGTCAATTCTATTGCTCTGGTAAATACCCTGACAAGTGCTTGGGGAAAGAGCTCCTGTAAATTTGGGTATGGAGAGAACTATTCTGCCAAAGATAAGAAGGATTTTCCTGTTACTCCTGATAAATCGAGGGAAAAGAGAATAAAAAGATAGAGACAGAAAAATGATAGAAGTTTATCCAGTGTTTGACCTGACTCCTTTCTGTCCTCCCTTAAATCTTCAATAAAGTTATCTAAATGATAAAATTCTTGGTGCTAATGGATATTTTGTGGAAAGAAGTGTCTGGGCTTTGTGCCCACAATGATATGAGGTGGAACCAAGATAATGTCAGAGATGCAGGAGTAGAGACTATGAGAAACATGATAAAATATGCCAAAGGAACTAGTGATATCAAAGAAAGGTTGTATAAATGAGATTTGGCCAATTTAATCACATCTTTAATGAAAAGAAAGACCCTAATTAATATCTGGGTGACCCTCACAATAAACCCTCCACTACTTGTGGTGAATTTGGTTCCAAAGAAACAAAAAGGCCCAGCTAAAATACTAAATTTTTTATCTGTATAAGATGGGGTTAGTGATGACTACCTCAAAAGGTCAGATATGAGGATTAAATGAAATATACATACAAAGTGCTCAGCAATGGATATTAGGTACATAGAGCTCTGGTCCAGTCTGCTACTCATGGTCTCAGTCTTAAACTAATCACCTGGGCCTGCTTATGTGATTAGGCTCTGTTAAGTACTCTATACGTTCTTCTATTTCTACCCACATTTCCAAGTTTATGTGCAAAATTTATGTGCCCTTACAAATTTATGTGCAATATTATCACCCAGGCTCCAACTCTGACTCTTCCCCATAATGTTGCTGCTCCTCTATCCTGGACGCCTTACCTCAAACTGCCTTCACTTATGACTTATGGCCCTCCTGGTTACATTCAGTCTTGTGCCCAGCACAACATCCCACCTGACTGGCTTACTCTGATCCTGTAGATAGGGTCAAATCACAAGACTTTTGTGGCACAAAAGATAATATCTTTTGCTTCTATATACCCACATTATGTAAAACAAAGCAGCTAAGCTCCTAACAGTTAGTGAGATATCAATGAAAAGGGAAAGTAAGGACTTCTGAAAATTCTTCTCCATAAAAGCAAAGCGAAAACTGGCAAACATTGCCAGAATCAACTTTTTCCAAACTCTGGAAATTAACTAAAGGCTTGCAGCATTAACTAAAAAAACAAAAGCAAAAACAAAAAAACTGAACCTCAATAAGATCAGAGACCTTTGTAGCATTTTAATTTGCCCTAGTCCCATCCCCCACTCTCCTGCTCTGAAGCAGACTTGAAAGCTAACAGACTACATCTGCAGAGAAAACTAGCAGCTGGCAGCCACTGGATGTGGCAGAACCAGGTTGGGGGCTTCTTCAAAGCCCTGTTCTCAGAGGACTGTCATTATTTGGTCAGATGGTTTCCTACAAGATCCTACTTACAAGTCTGTCTGTATTTGACCTGACTGGGAGCTTGCCCAAGTGCAAATTTGAAAAGGCTTTTCCTGAGGCATCTGTCAAAAACAACTGCAGGCATCACAGATGCGTGAGGGGGTGGGAAACAGTTGGGACAAACAGTAGACTAACCAAAAAGTTTAAAAGGAAAAGATGGAGAATGAGATATTACAGGGGCTTTGAAAAGCTCCAACATATTCCCAGGAATCTAGAAGACCATCCACACATATAGGACTATGCACATGCCTGAGGTGTGCACATTCTCAGGAAAAACCCAAGAAGGCCCTAAGCTCTCACCTCTGGCTAACCTTAAGACATTATATAGGAAGTGAAGACTAAGACAGAGTTGTCTACTGCTCAGCTGAGAGTTGAAGGCATACCCCCCAACACACACACACACACACACACACACACACACACACACACACACACGCACACATCTTCAGCAAAGACTGGGAGACTTATTGGTTCTAGGCGGTTAGGAAAATCTCCATCCAATAATTAGCTGACCACTAAGCTAACCAAGAACAGACTTCAGTGGCCACACACAACAAAGAACATAGACTTTACAAAATTAATTCAGAAAACTCACTAAACAAACAAACTATAAAAAACAACAACAATGAACCCTAGGGAAGGAGAAAAATCTGATTTCCAGAGTTACCACATTATATAATATTGTGTCCAGTTTTCAACAAAAAGATATGATACAAGAAAATACAACACACACAGGGAAAAAAGCAACCAACAGAAACTGGCCATGAGAAAGCCAGAAAAAAGAAAGTAAGAAAGCCTTTCTTACTGGAGAAAGACAAATCAGCTATTTTAATTATGTTAAAGAAGTAAAGGAAACCATACCTAAAGGATAAAGGAAAGTATGAGAGCAATGTCTCACTAATTAGAAAATAGCAATAAAAAGATTGAAAAAATTTTAAAGTACCAAAGAGAAATTCTGGAGTTGAAAATGATAATAACTGAAATAAACAATTCAGTAGACAATCTTAAACAGAAGATTCAAGCAGACAGAAGAAAAACATTGGTGAGC
Source organism: Globicephala melas (assembly GCF_963455315.2). Lineage (NCBI taxonomy): Eukaryota > Metazoa > Chordata > Mammalia > Artiodactyla > Delphinidae > Globicephala > Globicephala melas. Next base: position 166,533,886 of record NC_083315.2, on the reverse strand, counting down.
TTGAATACAGGTTAACTGAGAGCATCCAGTCTGAGGTAACAAAAAAAAATTTTTTTAAGTGAACAGAGCCTCAGAGTCATGTGAGATATCATCAAGCATATCAACATATGCATAATGGAAGTCCCAAAAGGAGAGGAGAGAAAGGTACAGAAATATCTAAAGAAATAATAGCTGAAAACTTCCCAAATAGGGTGTAAAATATTAATCTACATATCCAAGAAACTCAACAAACTCCTAGTGGAATAAATTCAAAAAGATCCACACCTAGACACATCACAGTCAAACTGTCAAAAGCCAAAGATAAAGAGAACCTTGAAAGTAGTAAGAAAGAAGCAACTCATCACTTATACGTGAAACTCAGCAAGATTAACAGCTGATTTCCTATCAGAAACCATGTATACCAAAAACAGTGGGATGATATAGTCAAAGTGCTGAAAGAAAAAAAAACTATCAAACAAGAATTCTACACCCAGAAGAGCTATCTTCAAAAATGAAAGCAAAATTAAGACATTCACAGAGAAAGAAAAACCTAGGGAATTTATTACTAGCAGATCATCCCTAAAAGAAGTATTAAAGAGAGGCCTTGAGAATGAAATGAAAGTACTCACATCCACAAGAAGTAAAGAGCATTGAAAAGGTAATTACATAGATGAATATAAAAGACAGTGAAAATGTATTTTTTTGGTTTTAACTCTTTTTTCCCCTCTACGATTTAAAAATACAGCTGCATAAAGCAACAACTGTAAATGCTATGAGGATAAAATGAGTAAATACAAATAAAGCTCTTAGAAGAGTACCTGGCACCTAGTAAGTACTTAATAATGTGAAGTATCATTATTATTATTTATTATTCCAATGTGTGTGAACCTTCAGTGGAGATAACCACTTAGCAAGATAAGATAAAACAAACCTGATGATAAATGGATAGTAGACTTCACAGCCAATCAATGGGATAATAGACTTCACAGCCAAAGAGCCTTAATTTCCCCTTTAAAGCATGGTAGAACTAACTACTGGTAGAAACTGTGAGTTTAAGAGAAGTCAGTCATTGGTTCTAAGAATTCTTTTAGAAGACATTTAGCTTGAAGTAATGGTGGATCATTCAAACATCTTAAAGGAATCTACCAAAATTGGACTGGAGTTTGAATAGGAGATAAAGCCTGGAAATTATCATCATAAAAGTGATAGCTGAAGTAAAGGGACAACAGTAGCTCCCTAAACGAAATAACATGTATAGAGAACAGCAGAGGACCAAGGACTGAGCCTTTTTTTTTTATAAGTTTCTTTTTTTTTTAACATCTTCATTGGAGTATAATTGCTTTACAACGGTGTGTTAGTTTCTGCTTTATAATAAACTGAATCAGCTATACATATAGGACTGAGACTTTAAAGAAAACAGAAAAATGAGGGAATGGCCAGCCAAAATATAAATATTTTCTAGGTGAAAAATAGCTAATCACACAACCAGAAAAAAAGAATTCTTGAATTTCTAATAATAATGTGACTTTTAAAAATTGGTTCAATTTTATGTTTCTATAAAAAGAATTTTCTAAGGAAAATGCAAAAATAGAAGAGTCTATCCAGTCTACCTAGAAGAGTTTATACAAACATACTTCATGTGACTGCTCCTGAAATGTATTTCACCTAGAAAAATAGCAAGCATCCTTAAGTAATGCTTTAATGTCTTTATCTCTAAATTACTCTTGTCAGCTAAAAATTTTGGAAATAAGCCTATGTCATTTGGCTCACTCTGATAAAGAAGAGAATACTATTTCCTATGTGAATTATGAAGAACTGTAACCTTTATTCTCAATAAAATATTAATGGAGGAAGAGTTTCTGAAAAGAGCCCTATTTAATGACTGAGTCCTGGGTTAATTCAAGAAACATTTACTGGGCTTCCCTGGTGGCGCAGTGGTTGAGAGTCCGCCTGGTGAGGCAGGGGACGCGGGTTCGTGCCCTGGTCCGGGAGGGTCCCGCATGCCGCGGAGCGCCCGTGAGCCATGGCCGCTGAGCCTGCGCGTCCATAGCCTGTGCTCCACGACGGGAGAGGCCACGGCGGTGAGAGGCCCGCGTACCGCAAAAAAAAAAAAAAAAAAAAAAAAAAGAAAGAAACATTTACTGAATCCTACTGTATGCAATAGATTCTGCTCCTCATTCTCTGGAAGATCAAAGACTTTCTCTGCTATCCCATATGTGGATATCTAACCACAAGCTGCTATGCTATTTATTATCCATCTTTCTTCAAAGAATGCTCATATTTCAAGAATACCAACCATTCTACCTCTTTATCCTTGATGAAACTGATTCTAATAAATCAAATTTGCCAAAGGTCTAGAGGACCATTCTAACTTCTATCTGAGAAGAAAACATATAAAACACATAAACTACAATTATTTTCTCCCAGGTTCTTTAAGGCCATTTATAGTGTGAAAAAATGACATACAGGAAATTATGTTAAACATAAATGTGCAGCTTAATGAACTGTTCTATAAGCAAACACCAGTATAATCACCACCTAGGTCAAGAAACAGGACATTGTCAACATTACAAGGCCTCTAACTTGCCCTTCTCACTTAGAACTCTCTCCCCTACCCCCAAAGGTTACATTAATTACCTGCCTTTTGGAGTAATTACCTTTGCACTTCTTACACAGGATGATTTTAAAAGAACATAAAACTATCAAAATTTTGTTTAGTATATATATTCAGTATATAGTATATTTAGTATATATGTACTTAGAATATATGTTTACTCTATACATAGGAACATATAGTCAAACCCAATTTTTAAAGGAATTATCACAATATTTTTTCTAATTTTACTAATCTTCAAAATTATCCCCACAACATATATAAGTCCTGAGGTCTAATTTATCCCAAGCCCTTGGTAGCCTATCACCAGTGATGAAATGGTAGCCATAATGCAGTGCTTCATTTCTTCAAGAATGTGAGTAGTATGTGGTACAAACACAAAGTTCTCAGTATATCCCAAGAGATTTGGGTGATCATTCATCCAAACAATCAATGTTTCAAACAAAACACTCATCTTGATCCAAGGAAAATGCTTATTAAGGAACCACTGGAACGTGTGATGGAAATGAAGTAGAAAATGAAGTTATTAGAGACTTCCTGTGGCTACAGGGGAAAAACTCACTTCCTTAGCTTTTTGAATACGGGATCACTGTCATTACGGTCTCCATAAAAAAGAATGGACTGAAGATTCATTATGGTCAGCCCTCTGTATCTATAGGTTCCACATCTGAGGATTCAACAAACCACGGATCATAATGGTTTTTTTTTACATTCCAGAAAGCAAAATTTGAATTTGCCGTGCACTGGTAACTATTTACATAGCATTTACATTGTGTTAGGATATCCACTTGTTCATACAATTTATTGGAAAAAACTATCCTTAATCCACTGCTATGCAGTAGCACCACTGTCTAATCAAGTTTCTATGTATTGACAGCTGTATTTCTAGACTCTATTTTGTGCTGTCACTTTATTGTCTCTTCTTGCGCAGATAATAGTTACTCTCTCGTGGTTAGAGGTGGAAGTTTATCTTTAATTTTATTTCCATCATCTCAGATTTAAGCAACTTGTTTCAGCTCCCTCAGTATCTTTTCTCAATTCTTTTTTTGGTTACAGCACCCTGATTTTAATGTGGGGAGCCATCCTATCCCCCTTTTCATGTAGTCTTACTGGGACTGTTAATTGAGGTGCCCACCCTTCCCTGACCAAGAAATAGTAATATAACTCAAAATGTTTTTCAGACTCTCTGTCTAATAAGAAATTGAATCATAAACTCAGTGATACAAGGATAAAAAGTTTGAGCTGATCCATTCCAATCCATTCCTAAAGAGATTATCCATTAGTCCTTATACACCACGAATATTAGCCAGTGAATTTTATTAGAAAAAGCCAATCTGGACACATTAAAACACAAAACAATTGATCAAGTCTTCTCTGAATCGAAGATGTAAAGATATATTACCTCCAACAGTCCACTACAAAGCTATGGATGAAAAAGGAAGATCAAGATTCCTTATAAGAAAAAAGATTAAGAGTTCAATATTTTTCAAAAGAAGTGCCGCCATCCAGGTACTAAGGATAAAGCACTGGAAAAGGAAAAAAGACTGCTTTACTTAGGAGGTAGTCTCAACCTAAAAGTGTTCATCCATCAAACTGGGGGAAAAAAAATTTTTTTAAGCAGTGCTATCCATTATTGATGAAGGTACAGAGTAATGTGCACTCTCATGCATTGCTGATTGGAATATGACTTGCTGCAACCTCTTCTGGAAGCTAATCAGGTAATATGTACTAAGATTCAAAATACATATTCTCTCCACCAGAAATACTGTGTTGGAGAAATGTATCCTTTAGAAATAAAAGCACCAGTATCTAAAACGCATATACAAAGATGTTTCTTTCAACTTTGCCTGAAGTAACAAAACAGAGGAAGGGGGCTTCCCTGGTGGCACAGTGTTTAAGAATCCGCCTGCCAATGCACGGGACACGGGTTCAAGTCCTAGTCTGGGAAGATTCCACATGCCACGGAGCAACTAAGCCCGTGTGCCACAACTACTGAGCCTGCGCTCTAGAGCCCACGAGCCACAACTACCGAAGCCCGCACGCCTAGAGCCCGTGCTCCACAACAAGAGAAGCCACGGCAATGAGAAGCCCATGCACCGCAACTAAGAGTAGCCCCCGCTCATGGCAACTAGAGAAAGCCTGCGCGCAGCAACTGAGACCCAACGCCGCCAAAAATAAATAAATAAATACATATATACATAAGTTTATATAAAAAAGAACAGAGAGAGGGAGAGAGGGAGAGAGGGAGGGAGGGAGAGAGGGGGATGTGCGTGTCTATCAAAAGGATAATGAATATATTGTGGTATATTCATTGTATGCAATAGTAGTTTTTTAAAAGAATAAGTCAACACTACTGAACTGTACACTTAAAATGGCTAAGATGGTAAATTTTGTATTATGTGGTTTTTAACAAAAAAAGAAAAGAAAAAAAAGAGTCATATCCACACATAATGATCTAGAGAAATGGTTAGTTGACATGGAAGCATAGAAAAAGGAGTACCACATCACTAGCAGTATCCTAGCACAGGGACTCAAACTGCTTGGTCTTAGTGAATCCTTTTATGGAAGCAGCTATATCAGATTATCTCAGCTTGACGGCAGCAAGCAATCCAATTACATAATTATGCCCCTTGTTTTTATTTTCATGGTTACTCCCCCAAAAAAAACCCACTTCTTTTTATAACTTGCCTATAAGTGTTGTGATCAAAGGATGCAAATATTCAGTCCCTCTGACAGCCATATTTCTCACTGTAAATTAATAAATTGGCTTTTTGGTTTTAAAACAAATACCAAAAAATGGACTCTGTCTAAAGGCAGAGATTCCTCCCCACCGACCATCCCCAATCATCACACATACATAGCCCCCAAGATCTTCCTGCTTTCTCCTCCTCAACATTCTAAAACTCCTCATAAACTTTCCAAAATTCAGATTCTTCTTATGTGTGGCAGAAGAACTCAGAATTGGGGAAGTCAGAAAGAGAATCCATAACAAAGCAAATGCATGAAACTGGTCAGAACTTACTTAAAAGAAAAAAAGACAATTTGGGACTCAGAGATCAGAACCCTGATTTCTGCTCTTTCTACAATGAATTAAAAATCAATTATGTTAGACATTTTCTACCCTACTTCCCTACCCACTCACAACTATTTCCCTTAACAACCCCAACTCCCACCTCTCCCCATCCTCTCACAGAAGGAAACCGAAACTACATTTCAGAAGCAAAGTAGATGACGGTGAATGCTAAGCATAGAAGGAAATTATTAGTTAATTTTACTATTTATATCACACAATATAAGCAAGACCTCATTGGTTGAGCCTTCAGAATGTGTCCCAGGTAATCACACCTATTCTCCAACTCCTGTCTTCTCTCCAACACTTTCCCTCTTCCCCTTGCATCTGTGCTTTTTTAAGTCCTCATCCTTCAGTATACCTACCATCTCCTTTGTGAAACAACTATGCTCACCCCACTCCTTTCTTGCATCTTGCAAACTCCACTGCCTCAGCTGCAGCGAATGTCAATGGAGTCTCTGCTCAGTCCTCTACAGATCCCACAAACAGAAATGGAAAGCTCTCATCATTTGTATGCTCACTTGTGTGTGTACGTGAGTGCACGAGAGAAAGGTAGAGAAAATGAGAGGGAACAAAAGTAGGAGAGGGAGAGAGAGAGAGAGAGAGGGAGAGAGAGAGAGAGATCTTGAGTTCAAATTGTCTCCATCATCCAAGGCTGCTGGGCCAGGGGTTTATTCTAAACAAACACAAATCTATCTAAATGCAATGTGGTACCCTGGATTGGATCGTAGACCAGAAAAAGGCCTTTATTTAAAAGAAAAAAAACCTGCTGAAATCCAAAAAAGTTTAGAGTTCAGTTAATAATAATGTACCAATTTTCATCTGTTAGTTTTGACAAGTGTCCCATTGTTATATAATGTGTTAACATGAGGGAAAATTGGATAAGAGTATACGGAAACTCTCGGCATCACCTCTGCAATTTTGCTGTAAATCTAAAATAACTCTAAAAGTTTACTTAAAGATATGTACGCATATATATGTATATATAACACACACATATAGCTATATATGTACATATAAGATTAGATAGACAGATAGATTGGAATTGTGAGAATTTTTTTTTTCCTTCAGAAAACCACCAACTCTAGTTTACTCCAGAATGTGTTAGTGAATGATGACAATTTCCCAGAAGATTGTGAGGAAAGATGAGGAAAAGATTTTACATCATTACACAGCACATGAAAAAAACTTAAATCTCTATAAGATTATTGTTCTTCCCCCAAAATCTCTCTAGCTGCCTCAGTACTCTCTTCTTCCAATACTATTAAGTGTTCTGGTTATCATTACTGCAAAACAAACTACCCTAAAACTTAATGACTTAAACAGCTAATTATTATAACTCACAATTTTGTTCGTCAGGAATATGGGCAGAATATCAGCAGGGTGATTTTTCTGTTCCACATGTCATTAACTGAGGTCACTGGGTCGCTCAGCTAGCAGATGGAATGGTCTGGAGGGTCCAAGATGGCATCCCAAACATGCCTGGCACCTTGGCAGGAATGACTAGAAGGCTGGGCACAGCTTTGGTTTTGAACCATGTGCCTACATATAGCCTCTCCACCAGTGTAGCCTCCAAGCAGTTGGACTTTTTGCATGGCAACTGAGGCATCCTAGAATGTTCCAAAAATAGGAAGTGGAAACTGTCAGTATATTAAGGACCGTGCCAAGAAACTAGCATACCATCACTTGTGCCATATTCTAGTCATCAGAGTAGTCACAGAATCTGCCAGTCACTGACTCGAAAGGAAGAGGCTTAGACTGCACCTCTCAAAGGGAGTGTCAAAGAATTTGTGGCTGTCCTTAATCTGCCACACTAAGCATTTAACACACATTTCAGACTTATTTTTCTAATGAATGAGAAAATTAAAAGTTTCTACCTTCAAAAAGCTTTTTTGCCTTCAAATAGGCAAAAAAAAAATTTTAAATAACAAGTAATGACAAGGATACAGAGCAACTGGAACATTCACACATTACTGGTGGGGATACAAATGGTACAGCCACTCTGGAAAAACTGTTGAGAAGTTTCTCATAAAGTTAAACAAACACCAGCAAACTCTCACTCCTAGAGCAGAGGTTGGCAAACTATTTCTGTAAAGGCCAGGTAGAAAATATTATATAGGCTTTGTGAGACAAACGGTCTCTATTGCAACTATTCAATTTTGTCATTATAGCATGAAAGTCACCACAGACAATTTGTAAATGAATGAGCATGGCTGTGTTTCAATAAAACTCTATTTACAAAACAGGCAGTGGGCTGGATTTAGCCCTTGGGCCGAGAAAAATTAAAATATGTTCACACAAAAACCTGCACACCAATGTTTACAGCAACTCTTTTCATAACTGACAAAAACTGTCCTTCAGTAGATTAATGTATAAACAAACTGTGGTACATTCATAAAATGGAATTCTACTCAGCAATTAAAGTGAAGTATTGCTATTCAATACATACAACAAAATGGATGAATCTCAAAGGCATTATACTAAGTGAAAGAAGCCAGTCTCAAACAGTTGCTTACTGGTATGAGTCTATTTATATGAAATTCTAAAAAAGATAAAACTATAGGGACAGAGAATAGATCAGTGGTTGACAAGGGTTAGGAGTGGGGGGAGAATGTACCTACAAAGGGTCAGCACAGGAAGTTTTTTGAGGTGAAAGAACAGTTCTGTATTCTGATTGTGGAGGTGGTTACACAAATTTATATATGTGTTAAAACTAAGAACTGTACACACCTCCCAAAAAAGCCAATGTTAACATGTTATTTTAAAAATAAATAATATGAAGAAAAGTATTTTCTCCACTATAAATTCATCAAACAAAAAAACTATTTCTGTAAACAGAGAACTGGAGTGGAGAGACTATGACTAGAACAATATTTAAATTCCCACTCAAAATTTTGAATAATTTACAATAACATAATTATACAATACTATATATAATTTATTTATACTTGCCTTGTTTTTCACCTTTATCCTTGAAGTTCAGAAACTTCTCAACTATCCCAGCTACTATATGCCTGAATGTATTTTCAGCAGTGTCTCTTCTTTTTGTTGCTTCTCACGTGGTTTTCATCATTTCATTATTTTACCTTCTTTCATTTCTTCATTGTACTCTTCCAACCCATTTTTCACCTCCTTCCGTTGACTTTCTTTGAGCCTTTTGCTAAATCTCTTTTCCCCATGAAGAAACACGGAACAGGTTTTCTGTAATTTTTTTGAGAGTATGTAGAACAATTATACAAACTCTTCCTGTTTTCCCATACCTCCTTTGAGGCATTTTCTTTTTTTAAAAGATTTATTTCTTATTTATTTTTATTTATTTTTGGCTGCATCAGGTCTTAGTTGCAGCACGCGGGATCTTTCGTTGCTGCATGTGGACTCTTTTTTGCAGTGCACAGGCTTCTCTCTAGTTGTGGCATGTGGGCTTTCTCTTCTCTAGTTGTGGCGCACAGGCTCCAAGGCACGTGGGCTCTGTAGTTGTGCCACGAGGGTTCCAGAGTGCGTGGGCTCTGTAGTTTGCGGAATGCAGTCTCTCTAGTTGAGGTGCGCGAGCTCAGTAGTTGGGGCACACAGGCTTAGTTGCTCCATGGCATGTGGGATCTTAGTTCCCTGACCAGGGATCGAACCCACGTCCCCTGCATTGTAAGGTGGATTCTTTACCACTGGACCACCAGGGAAGTCCCTGAGGCATTTTCTTAACCTGCCTTTTGTTGGGGTTCTTTTCTGAACACCTCCTGCAAAGAGTTTAGTCAACTTTGAAGTCAACGAGCACAGCCCACATAAGAATGTCCTCACTTCTGACATCTTTGCAAGTTCGGAGGTTCCCAAAACCACCCTTAGTTCCAATGATTCATGAGGAAGATTCACAGAACTCAGCAAAAGCTACTGTACTCCCAGTTATGGTTTATTACACCTAAAGGCTACAGATTAAAATCAGCCAAGGGAAGAAGTGCACAGGACAGAGGCCAGGAGGGCTCCAAATACAGATCTTCCAGTTGACCTTTCCTCCATGGAGTCAGGACAGCATTACTCTCCTGGCACTGATGTGTAACAATGCACACAGAATATTGCCAACTAGGAAAGTTCATGCAAATCTCCATGTTCATAGCAGTCTCCAGTCCCTGGCCTCTTCCAGAGATAAGCTGATACTGCATGATCCAAAGCCCTCACCATAAATCGCATTATTATCTGCTGTGGCCAGCCGCCACCCTAATCACATTAACTACCTAGTGTGATCCAAGGGCCCCATGCAAATAAGACATTCCTATTAGGCACGATTTTCCAAAGGCTTAGAGACCTTTCCAAGCTGAGGACAAAGGTCAGATCTCTTTGGGGGTAAGGTTAAATTCTTTACTATACATACTCCAATATATTTTAATTTTTTAAAAAATTTTCATGCACAGTCTAGTTTTTGAAGTGGACTAGGTACATGTTGACGAAAAGTATAAGCAGGAGTAATGGGAATCAAGCTCGAGAATTTCACACAGATTTGATGTCTGTAACACCCTTCCATGCAATCTATTTTCTTTGCTGCCACCAGTTTTTTGCAGAGGATCACAGCAACATCCTTTGGGTTAAGGTATTTTGTGTTGTGATTTACTAATCACTCCTTCCTCCACTTCACTTCCCTTCCAGCAATCTCTTTACTAGGACGCAAAATCACAGAAATACCAAGTAAACTAACACCCCTGTAATCGGCAGTTTTCTAAAGAGATATTTGTCACTTCTCCTGTGACTCATTCCAACCCCTCTAAACAAAGAATCAATGTATATACCTGTGAAAAATTTCAATGAGATCTCAATTCTGCTTAGAGAATAAAGAGACAGCTCCCTTGTTTCAGTCTTTGTTTCAGGATCCCTTGTTTACAATATTTGTAAGGTATGCTATTTTACAGTTTGTGTCTTACGGTTATGGATTTTATAATTCATTAAAAATGGCACTTTTTCTCTACATTCTCATGTTTGTCATTTTCAACGAGTTTCAAAGGAGAAGAGATTTTTTCCCATCATCTTTTGCAAAAGACCCCTCATTTATTTTCAGTTTTGGGGGTGTATGTCTCTAGTAATATAGGTGGATTTTTTTTAAAATGAATACTCTAATAGAGGAATTTGATTCATTGAAATTTTGACTTGGTGAGTAAAATACATTATAAATGTCTCAGTGTATAAGAAACACTGATATCCTTGAGCAGAATGCAGATATAAATTTAAAATAAGCAACGAAAAATGCAGATATAATGAAAAGGTAATACTTAACTCATTTTATGACTGCAAAATGAACAAAATTAGAAGAATGGGCCTAAAGTGGTTCCAGGGTGGGTGGTACGGTAGAATCACTCTGAGAAAATATTAAATAGAAACAAAGGAAGGAGTCTGGATTTTGCATAAATATGTAAATCTAAACCTGTGTCACAGGAATGCTGTGTCCCTATTGCTTTTCATATTGACTCCAATCAGGGCACTGTAATAAATCATGTAGCTACTGTGTTCAAATTAATTTCTTTAATTATTACCATCCGTAGAAGAAATCACGGACTAGAAAAAGACAAATGGTCACTCTTCTGCTGCCCTGAGTAAGAGCTGACTAGGGCAAATTGTGCAGCCTGTTACTTAGATTGGTCTGCCTACCCTTCCCACTGTCCAGGACGGCTGAGCTTGCCCAGACAAGGGACTAACACAGGGAGTCAACACATTTACTGTAATTACTAATATTTTTAAACTTATTCCTGCCCTCTTATGCCATTTTTCCAATTCTTCATTCTTGTTATTATTTTCTCTTTCCTACCTTTATTCAGATTCATTTTCTTTTCCATTTTATCCTCTAGAAATTTGGAAAATATATAGCCTATTTCTATTCTTATAATTACCCTTAAATTTTGAAAGAATATAACTTTCATTTAAATATTACCACCATGGCCAATATACAATTCTCCATCAGTTTCAGTATTGAGAGCCTTCCCTGCTGGTCACCATCCACCCTTACTCCAACACATACCTTAGCATCTGAGGCAATCATTTGAGGGTCCAGTTGCAGATTATTAAGCTGTTTTACTTTACAGATAAAAAATTACTCAGACTTAACTATTTTGTTTGACTGGTCTTTTTCAGTACTATTTTATCAACCCATCTCTTCCTCTTCCCTGGATTCATTTTGCAGGAATAAAGATTCTAATAACTATTTAACAGGAGAAAGGTAGAAAAATGGATTTAAGATAGTCTTCAAATCAAAATCAGTATAAAAGTCACCCAGATAAGAGTCAGTGGTGAGGGCTGTGGAAAAAATAAATAGATTTCTATGAAACAAGAGGCTTGGGAACACTGGACACCAGCTGGAGAGAAGCCCAAAACAGGAGCAGTAAGATGCGAGTCATACCTCCTCTCACCAGTCCCCACCCCGCCAAAGGTCTGTGGGGGCTATGGTAGGCGGGGGAGGGGGGGCATCTAGCAGGTGTGGAGGAAGGGAGGAAAACATTAGGCTGGGGCTTTCCCCTCCTGAATAAACCATTGATCACTCACAAACAAAAGCAAAAAATGTTTTCTCTTCTCAGAGGAAAATGCACCCTTGGTAATGCTGTCTTTTGGTTAAGAATCAAGAGAGATGAGTATTTGTTCCCACTAATGGAAGCACGCACATTAAGTTATATCTGAATGGTGACTTCAGTCCCAAGTATAAATGGGCAAAAGCATAGGTAGACTTTGGTTTTCTCAGCTCCAAAAGTACCTTTTTCTGCCTGGACATCATCTCCAGCAGCTACATATCCCATTAAGATTCTGAGGGCCATGAAAAGATGCACTAAGATATGCTGTATCTGATCTGCTCTGTGCCATCACCTCATTTGTAATAACATGTTATATCCTTAGTTAATTAAATGAGAAACTTAAAAAAACATATATTTGCATGGGCAAGGACAAGGATCATTTCCCACAACCCACCTGAAATAACCCAAATGGTAAATTTGAGGCCTTGCACATCTAAAAATTTTTATTTTTCTCTTCCATTGAAATGCTTCTTTGGCTAGGTATAGTATTCTGATCAGTTAAAGAAAATCCTTTTCCCCCCTATCTTTCAAAGTGCTGTTTCATTGCCTTCAAAGATTGCATTACAACAAGAGATCTGATTATTTCTTTGTAGACATTTTTTTGTCTGCAAGCTTTTTAGAAATTTCTCTTTATCCTTTGTCATCTCAGATTTCACCATAATGTATCTAGGTGTAGGCCTCTTATAATTTATTCTGTTATTTATTTATTTAGGCTTTATTTATTTATTTAGGCTTTATTGAGTTTTTCTCCAGATATATTTGGAGGTGGAACATGTGTGATGTGTGCTGCATCCACCTTCTTTATCTAACCTTACCCCACATACAATAAATCTAGTAAGATAAAAACCTAAGATACAATATGGATAAATCTCACATACATAACCATAACATCATTAAGCCAAAGGTGACAATACATTCTCTACTATTCCATTTATATAAAGTTCAAACAGGCAAAACTAATCTATGCTGTCAGAAGTCAGGATGGGGGTTATCTTTAGGGGGCTACTTGGATCTTGGTAATATTCTCTTTCTTGGTCTGGGTACTGATTACATAGCTGTATTAACTCTGTGCAATTAATTGAGCCATATACTTACAACTTACACACTTTTCTGTATGTTGTACTTCAATTAAAAGTTTCTTTTTTGAAACTGGATTTAGATTACCTTGAATTCTCCATTCTTTTTATATGGAGATAACTTTTCACTTACTTTAACCATAATTTTAAAAACTGATTAGGGACTTCCCTGGTGGCGCAGTGGTTAAGAATCTGCCTGCCAATGCAGGGGTCATGGGTTCGAGCCCTGGTCCGGGAAGATCCCACATGTCACGGAGCAACTAAGCCTGTGCCCCACAACTACTGAGCCTGTGCTCTAGAGCCCTCGAGCCACAACTACTGAGCCCGCGAGCCAAAACTACTGAAGCCCACGTGCCTAGAGCCTGTGCTCCACAACAAGAGAAGCCACCACAGTGAGAAGCCAGCACACCACAACGAAGAGTAGCCCCCACTCACAACTAGAGAAAGCCCACACACAGCAACGAAGACCCAATGCAGCCAAAAATAAATAAGTAAAAAATAAATAAATTTATTTTTAAAAATAGACAGTTAGGAGTTGTTAAAAGGTGAAGCTGGAGTTGGATGAAAAGAAGGTCAAATGTAAGAAAAGTTAAAAATGTACAATGAGTAAGACTTCGTAAGATTAGAACTATAGTTATAGTAAAGAAAAAGACTGCCAAGGAGGGTTCCTACACTTATTTCCGGTATAGGCAGCTGAAAGAGACCGTAGTATCTTACTTTTCAGATTCAAGGCAAACATGATTCACTTCTCATTACATTTACTTTCATAAGCCTAAATTACTTGTGCTATCTCCCTAAAACCAGATCCTATCACTTTCTTGTTCAAAAACCCTTTAGTAGCTTTCCTGTACGTATAATAAAAAAATTTTTTTTTAATTCAAACATGGTCAGTAATGCCATCTATGATTTGGCTCCCACCTACTCCCTCATCATCTTCTCACAACACGTTCCTTCTCACCCACAACACTTAAAGCTATGTAGCTTTCCTCACTTCTATAAAATATCAAGATCTTGGTCTCCTCAGGGTCTCAGACATGACTTCCTTCTAAAATTTTAATTTCCTTCCCCACTGTTCACCTCTTTAGGTCTCAGCTTAAATATCATTCCAGCAAACACCCCTTCAATGACTGCCCTTCCCCCAACTTAAGTTAGGTCCCCTAGTTATTCTTCATATCCTATTTGTGATTATGTATTTAAGTTGACATGTCTGTCTACCTCCCACTCTAGACTAAGTTAGGGCAGCAACTTCATCTATTTGATTCTCCTGTATATATCCAGTTCCTAGCACAGTGTACAGTGGTATACAGGAGGTGCTCAAACACTGAATGAATGAATGAATGCACACAGGATGAATAGCAGATTTGAGGGGAGAAAGATTTCAGGTTTGGGTATTTTTAATCTGAAGTGTCTATGCATTATCAAAGAGGAAATGCTAGGCACACAGAAATAACTACCTGGATTTCAGGAGAAAGATCTAGGACAGAAAGACTGATTTGGGAGTAACCAATAAGTAACTGAAGCCATCCAAAGGCTGAGAATATACAGAGAGAAGAAATTTTAAGCAGAAGGGGAAGGAGGCTAAGACTAAGAAAGGACAATCAAATTGATGAGAGATAAATGAGAAGTTTGTGACACCGTTAAGTGTGATACCACTGAGGAGATTATTTCAAAACCAGAGTAAATAATGCGAAATACTACAAAAAGGTAAGGACTAAGAGCTATCTACTAGATTTAGTGACAAAGCTACTGATGACCTTGGATAGCATATCAATGGAATGATGAGTAGAAATAAGCATTCAGTTAACTGAAAACTCAATCAGTGGAGAAGTTGAGAAAGCTACCAAAAACCTGGATGCTTATGTTAAAGGAGATGGAAGGGCTTCTTCCCCTTTTTTAAGGAATGAAAGCTGAGCATATTTAAATTATCATGAGATGGAGTCAGTAAAGAGAAATCTAAGTTAGACAATTGCTAGAGCTTTGTATCCCATAGGGTAGGAAAGATGTAGGACCCAGAGCACAGGAAAGAGGGTCAGCCCTAGAATGGTAATTCTCCATTCCACTGCAATTAGAGGAAAGATGGGTTGGATTCAGTTACATTTGTAGATAAGGGGGCAATAATTAAGGAATAGTTTCAACTTCCTCTGTGAAGTAGGAGATGAGGTACTCTGTTAAGATTAAGTAGAGGGCTAATATAATAAATCAACGGAACATGAGATTTTAAATGGCCACTATTATGAAAAGTAAAGGAAAAGAGAAAGGAATTTCAAGAAGCACTACAGGCTTATGAGTTTGGAGACAATGAATTTCTAATAGCAGTAACAGTGTGATTCTTTCATTTCCTTTGCAGCTCTTGCCTGAGCCAAAATGGGGGGACTAAGACTGATATAGGATTTGTATTCTGGAGGGCACATGAACAAAAAGATAAAAGGGTAAAGAAGTTAGAGGTATTGGCAATAGAACACTTAAATGAGAGTGGGTAAGGTGGGAAGGGTGGATAAGGAAAAAGGGAAAACAACAGGTTCCTCACAGAAGAGAATGGCGAAGTCCAAATGATGCCAAGTAAAGGTGTGGTGGGAACAATGGGGTAATAAAGCTGAGAGAAGTGCAGGCTGACAAAATGAATATATTAAAGAAGTGCTTTTCCCCATGATAGGCCTACCCTAAGTATCATATTGAATGTATATGTGTACACATACGTGCATAAATTATACGATCAATTTTAATCAGTACTTGATTTACAAAGTTTAATTCTGACTAACCTCAGGTTACTATTTAAAAAAAAAAAATGTTAATGCCCTGCTTACATGGTAGGCCACAAAATCTTTCAATGACATACTGCTTTGAATAAAGCAAAAAAGTTAAAAATCACTGGTCTAGGTCAACCTGCTGATTTTACAGAAAAGGAAACAGCCTTCCAGAAGTAAAGTGATTTATCCAAATTCAGCAACTTGCCATAGCAACAGAACTTTAAAAATAAATAGAACTTTGCAGAAAATGTTTTTTCTGTGTTGAAAAATGGCTTACCCCTGATCTTTCTGAATAAAAGTATTTCATAATCATCAATCTTTCTTAAAATCTTTGACAGAAATATTTGCCACAAATATTATATTTATCATGCTTACAAATTAAATACTGCGTTCATCATGCTTATAAATTAAATGTTATGATTTATAAGTCTTGTCTAAAGACCTGAATTTACAATTTCTATAAATTTCTTTGCCAAAAATTATCAAAGAAAAAGGACAAGCTTAGTCGATATAAATGCTACATCTTGCTTATACTGTTAATTAAAATTATTCCATTTCTTCTATAATCTTCCTCAACACAGCATTACACACAGCCACTACTACTAGAAAGGACTGAAATTGGCAAGAGAGATGAACCCTATTTGTCTCATCAGCAGTTTAACCACTCAACAGGTTATATTAAAAAAAAAAAAAGAGCTCAGAATATTTGCCAGCCTTCGAGCTAAACGTCAGAAAAACAGTAAGATAGGAACTATCTGTTTTCCCATCTACAGACCACATAATAGATGCTCACTAAATGCCTGTTCACATGAAGGAGCAATTTCAGTCTTCTGATCAAAGAGTAAATATTTTGATTTATCTACTACCCTACACCTAAGGATTAAAAAATTATCACACCTCACACTTCCTCAAGGAATTTTAAATCTGGCTATGGAGATGAGATAGATAGGCAGTATATGCATATGGTGATGATCAGATACCTGAACTTTATACCTACTGGATGTTAGCCAATAAAGTACTCATCTGGGAAATAGACAGTCAAAGTTCTACCAATGATATCACCATCAAAGTATTTTATAATCAGCTGTTTCACCAAGAAAATCATTAGTTTATTGTCAGATCTCACTTTTAAACCAAGAGTTGAACTACTTCATTTATTCCCCAAACTCACATTTTAAAACTATTTCACAAAAATTTAACCTGAAGACATGAAAGTTTCTACACACTAATTCTTCCCCAAAGAACATCCTGTAAATTCTTAAGATTTCAAAATAAAATCTTCCAAAACACCTCACAAATAGAACCAAGACCTCCTCCAAGAAATTCCCCTTGATCCTCATTATTTGTGGAGTCCATATTTGCAAATTCTCCTACTTGCTAAAATTGATTAGCAATCCCCAAATCAATACTCACAACACTTTCACATCATTCACAGACGTGCGGGGGTGGTGAAAAATTTGAATCGCCCAACGCTAAGGTCAAACAAGGCTATGTTCTAACTTCTTATTTCAGTTCTCATACTGTAAACAAGTGTCCTTTCCATGGTCTTCTTAGTGTCACATTTTTTACATTTTTGTACTTTTTGTTGGAGATTTCACTGTTTAAAATGGCCCCCAAGCAAAGCAATATATACAGCATGGATAAACAAGGTCCTACTGTATAGCACAGGGAACTATATTCCATATCCTGTGATAAATCACAATGGAAAGGAATATGAAAAAGAATGCATATATGTGTAAATGAATCACTTTGCTGTATAGCAGAAATTAATACAACACTGTAAATCAACTGTACTTGAATAAATTTTTTAAAATAAGATAAATTAAAATTAAAAAATAAAATGGTCCCCAAGCATAGTGCTGAAGTGCTGTCTAGAGTGTCTAAGCACGAGACCATGATGTGCCTTAGAGGAAAAATATACATATTAGATAAGCTTCAATCCGACATGAGTTATAGTGCAGTCAGCCATGAGTACAATACTTATGAATCAATAATATATAATAAATACGGTGTCCTTAAATAGAAACACACATAAAATCAGGTTATATATTGATAGGTTGAGAAACATATTGTGACCAGAGGCTCACAGGAACCTAAGCCTGTACTTCCCCTAGGAGCAGTGGTTCAGTGTGTACTAATTCAGCATTCACAGTGACTACATAATAAAACTACCCCAAATAACAAGAATCCACTGTACTTTGAAAGTGACACCTTTATGCATGTAAAATTAATAAGACAGGGCAACAGAATTTGTTCACCAAAATGAACTACCGTTTCCCAACATATAGCATTATTCCATGAGAATACTCAATAAATACGTGTGTCAAGTAAATGGTTCAGAAAATTAAGCACTCCAGTTTTATGGCAAAGACCCATCCAGTGCAATATTCTTCCCCAGCCGGCACAAAGGTAGACCATTCCTTTGTCATTAGCTGGAGCACATGGAGGCAGCCATTAGAAGCTTAAGTGCACAATCACCGGAGTCAGAGAAGAAAAAAGTTCAGTAAGTCTGGTCTTACGTTGCAGTTCTCATTAGTGTATAACTGACCCCTGAACAACACAGGTCCACTTACACAGCCATGTTTTTCAACAAATATATACTACAAGATCCGAGGTTGGCTGAACCCTCGGAGGCAGAACCTCAGATACTGGAGGGCAGACTGTAAAGCTACGGAGGGAATTTCGACCGCAGGGAGGGTCAGCACTCCTAATTCCGCCCGCACCGCCCCCTCCCCTCCGGGGGCCCGCACCTCCCCACCTTGCATGGGTCAAGTGTATTTTCCTTCAGTAGATTTCGTCGGCTTTCACGACGTTTTGAAAATATCCTGTGACCACACATTAATACCAAGCATGAACAAGTGTCTCAATTTTATTTAACATTTTTAAGTGACTGTATAACTCTATGATACACAATACCAAAAAAGTGCAAAATATTCACCATAAGCATGTGGTTATGAAGGTGAATACCCACAATGGTTACATCATCAACCCAACTACGAACTTTTGCGCATTTAAAGAAGCCACAGCGTTTTCTGAAAGTTTGCTGGACACAAACAGCTGCTCTACATCTTCTCCCACTACTGTCTTCGGTTCTGGTTCAGATTGCTAAGCACATACCCCCTGGGGGTTAAGAAGGCGGTGAAAAACACCGCGAGGGCAATAGCCACCGCCTGGAAGAGAAGATGAAAAACGCTGTTAGCGACGGCGGCTTCCGGGAACAGTCACTCGCTGCCGAACAAAAGGAAGAACGAAAACCGCTCTAAACGTTTTGAGGAATTTGGCTGTCGTCATCAAAACGGGGGCCTGGTGAAACCTAAAAAGCGGGAGCTCCCTTCCTAGGCGACCCAACAGAAATTTTTGAGGAAAACTCATTTTCCTTCTCATGGCGCCCCAGTTCTGACCTTTGAACTCTGGAAGCTAGACGCTGCCCACGATTCCAGCGTTTTAGGGGAAACGCTACGTCTTGGCAATTTAGAGGGCGATCGAAGGTGGCAGATATTCTGAGGTGGGCAACGACAGCTCTGCCCCTCGGACTTCGCGCCCATAAAAGGTACCGACGACGAAGGCTCGGCCCTCTGAGGCCCGCGCGCTTCTCCAGGTCCTCGCTTCCCGCCGCCTCAGGCCCAACCCCGGCACCCTCACCGCGACGCCGCCCCGGCCCCCCACCGGGCCTCTGAGCCCTCCAACTGCGGCCCGGCCACCGAAGCCTCCCACCCGAGCGGCGGCCGCGTCCTCCCCGCCTCGGCCACACGCTCCCGTCCGTCGCGTCCCGCCTGCGCCGCCCCAGCGGGTGGGCCCCAACTCACGATGGTCGACGCGGGGCACCGGCGCGGAAGCGTCAAGTGGACCAGGCGCTGGCCACGCTGCAGGACCAGCAGGGTCACACGGCGGCGGAGAAGTAGGCAGACAACCGGCAGGCGCGGCATGACTCTCAGCTGAGGCGAAGACGCGAGGCGAAGGCGCGAGGCGAAGACGCGAGGCGAAGACGCGAGGCTCAGCGTAGGCGAAGTGACTTGAGATGAAGCGAAATGACGCGAGGCAAGGTTTGAGCGCGCGAGCTCCAGAATTGGGCGGGAAACTGGTCTGCGCAGGCGCCCGGGCCAAAGGGTGGGGCTCTGCTCCCCTTCTCCCCGCTAAGCCACGCCCATGCCACGCCCCTTCCGCTCCGCACCCTGCTGTGGCCCGCCCTTTCACATGTCTTCCGTCCTCCCCACTCCC
Source organism: Globicephala melas (assembly GCF_963455315.2). Lineage (NCBI taxonomy): Eukaryota > Metazoa > Chordata > Mammalia > Artiodactyla > Delphinidae > Globicephala > Globicephala melas. Next base: position 166,513,646 of record NC_083315.2, on the reverse strand, counting down.
AGTCCTCGTGCACCTCTTCTCACGTCACACGTGCAATACCCCTGTCCCGGTGCCCCTAGGCCCTGCTTCCTACCCCTCCCACAGTGCCCTCTCCCTTACCTACCTTGCCCAGCCCCCCAGCGCTATGGCACACAGTATCTCGATTTTCTGCCGGTGAGGTGCTGAACACCTCTGTACTTACTTCCCCTTATCTTTCATTCCTCCCTACCTATACCTCTCAACATGCCATTACTTCTGTTTGTGGAATTTATAACATTTCTACTCTGTTCTCTAATGTTAATTACATTTTCCATACATGGTCTATAACTTAATTCCCAACATTGAAAACCAAGAACAAGTATCTGCTGTGTGCTGATGATATAAAAATATTCATGACAGGATCAAATAGAGTGTTTGGATCCAGTAAAGAAGGTGATATAATTATATGTCACTAGACTTGTAGCTCTTGAAGGAGAAATGGAATATATTGTGATTTTCAAATTTAATACTATAATAGTCCTATATCTACTCTCTAAGATGATCTCGTTTCTTCACACTATTTCACTTTTAGGCTTATTACACAACCAGCATTCTAGTATTTCTTTTAATTGCCTTGTTTCTACTTCCTGAATTCTTTCTGTTTTTGGATTCCTATTTCATTTTGCTGTAGTACATCCTTAAGCACTTCTTTCAGGAACGGTCTGTGGTTGATAAATCTCCTCAGTCCTTGGAAGTCAAAAAAATATTTTGCTCCAAACTTAAATGCTAATTTGGCTGAGTATAGAACTCTGGGCTCAAAATCATTTTTCTTCAGGAATTTTAAAGCCATTATTCCCTTGTTTTCTAGCAGCTAGTGTAACTGATGTGAGCCAATATAATTCTCATTCCTTTGATGTAGCCTCTTGTTTCTTCTTGGAATCTTTTTATCTTTGGACTTGTGAAGTTTCTCCAAGTTAGGGCTAGATATGGTTCTTTCATTCATTCATGAGACTTTTTAATTTGAAGACTTGCATCTTTCTTTAGCTCTGGGAGATCTACTTCTATGTATTATTTATGTCTTTCCCTCTATTTTCTTTGTCTGTCTTCTCCTTGTGTCTTTACATGGGGTGGCTCTCTGTGGTCTCTTTTATGAGACAGGATACCATTCACCAGGGCTCTACTCTTGACCTAATCATCTCCCAGAGGCTATACCTCCTAATACCATCACATTGGGAGTTAGGATTTCAACATATGAATCTGGAAGAAACATAAATATGCAGTCCATTGCATTTAGTAAAAAAAAAGAATGCAAAACATCTCATTAAAAAGTTTTAGTTCTTAAAAATTATCATCACAAGAAAAAAGATTTTGTAACTGTGTATGGTAACAGATGTTAACTAGACTTATTGTAGGGATCATTTCTCAATATGAAACCGCACACCTCAGTTGGGACTTGAACCCACAATCTTCCACCTGAAACCACACAACTCATCTCAGGACTTAATGAAGCTCAGGTTCTTCATGTTTCAGTGCAGAAGGAATTCAGCGAGAGGCAAAGTGATAGGTAAGAAGTAGATTTATTAATATCCTTTGTAAAGGGGTTGCAGGAACATGGGGCATGAGAGGATAGTCATGTCCCAGGTCTCAGGTGAGTTCTTGGGATGGGCCACCAGGTGAGGGTCCTTGGCTTCCCACAGGAAAGCATTCAAGAGCAAACCATAGTAAAGGGAAAGCAGAGATACACATTCCATAGACAGAATATGTTCTGTCTCAGAAGGTAAGGGCAGCCCTGAGAGATGCACCCTCCATAGACAGAGTGTGGGCTGTCTCAGAAGGTGAGAGCAGCCCTGAAATATGGGGTGGTTAGTTTTTATGGGCTGGGTAATTTCATAGGCTAATGAGTGGGAGGATTGTTCCAACTATTTTGGGGAAGGGGCAGGGATTTCCAGGAGTTGGGCCACTGCCCACTTTTTGGTCTTTTATGGTCTGCCTCAGCACTGTCATGGCACTTGTGGGTGTGTCATTTAGCATGATAATGTATTACAATGAGCATATAATGAGGCTCAAGGTCTACTGGAAATTGAATCTTCTGCCATCTTGGACCTAGTAGGTTCTAACCAGTTATTGTTGTGTCCTCAATGGCTGTGTCATTCTTTTAATGGTTGTGCCCTGCCCCCTTCCCTCTTGTCTCATTTATATACAAATAGCAAATCATTATATTATACACCTGAAACTAAAATAATGTTATATGTCAATTATATCTAATTTAATTTTTAATTTTTTACTTATCTTTTTACTGAGTATACTTGATTTATAATATTATATTAGTTTCAGGCATACAACATAGTGATTCAAAATTTTATAGATTATACTCCATTTAAAGTTATTAAAAATAAATAAATAAAATAAAGTTATTATAAAATATTGGCCATATTCTCTGTGCTGCACTATATATCCTTGTAACTTATTTTATACATAGTAGTTTGTATCTCTTAATCCCCTACCCTTCTTTTGCCCATTGCTCTTTCCCTCTCCCCAGTGGTAACCACTAGTTTGTTCTCTATATCTGTGAGTCTGTTTTTTTTTTATATTCACTACTTTATTTTTTAGATTCCACATGTAAGTGACATCATACAGAATTTGTCTTTCTCTATCTGACCTATTTCACTTAGCATAATACCCTCCAAGTCCATCCATGTTGTTGCAAATGGCAAAATTTCATTTTTTTATGGCTCAGTAGTATTCCATCTTATTTATTTATATATATATATATATATATATCTCACATCTTCTTTATCCATTTATCTGTTGATAGACACTTAGGCTACTTCCATATCTTGGCAATTGTAAATAATGCTGCTATGAACATTGGGGTGCATGTATATTTTTGAATTATTTTCATTTTTGTTGGACATATACCCAACCGTGGAATTGCTAGGTCATATGGTAGTTCTATTTTTAGCTTTTTGAGAAACCTCTAGACAGTTTTCCACAGTAGCTGCACCAATGTACATTCCCGCCAACAGTGTATGAGGGTTCCCTTTTCTCCACATCCTTGCCAACATTTGTTATTTGTGGTGTTTTTGATGATAGCCTTTCTGACAGGGGTGAGGTAATATCTCATTGTTTGTTTTTTTGATGTTGAGTTGTATAAGCTGTTTATATATTTCGGATATTAATCCCTTATCAGTCATATCATTTGCAAATATTTTCTCCCATACAGTAGGTTGTCTTTTTGTTTTGTTGATGGTTTCCTTTGCTGTGCAAAAGCTTTTAAGTTTGATTAGGTCCCATTTGTTTAGTTTTTCTTTTTCTTTTTTTTTTTTCTTTTTGGCTGCATTGGGTCTTCGTTGCTGCACGGGGGCTTTCTCTAGTATGCGCGTGGGGGCTACTCTTTGTTGTGGTGCGCAGGCTTCTCATTGCGGTGCCTTCTCTTTGTTGCAGAGCAAGGGCTCTAGGCGCACAGGCTTCAGTAATTGTAGTATGCAGGCTCAGTAGTTGTGGCTCGCAGGCTCTAGAGCACAGGCTCAGTAGTTGTGGCGCACGGGCTTAGTTGCTCCGTGGCATGTGGGCTCTTCCCGGACCAGGGCTTGAACCTGTGTCTCCTGCATTGGCAGGTGGATTCTTAACCACTGCGCCACCAGGGAAGCCTAGTTTTTCTTTTGTTTTCTTTGCCCTAGGAGACAGATCCAAAAAATGTTGCTATGATTTATGTCAAAGAGTGTTCTGCCTATGTTTTCTTCTAGGAGTTTCATGGTTTCCAGACTTACATTTAGGTATTCAATCCATTTTGAGTTTATTTTTGTGTATGTTGTGAGAAAATGTTTTAGTTTCATTCTTTAACATGTGACTGTCCAGTTTTCCCAGCACAATTTATTCAACAGACTTTTCCCCATTATATATTTTTGCCTCCTGTGTCATAGATTAATTGACCATAAGTATGTGGGTTTATTTCTGGACCCTCTATTCTGTTCCATTAGTATATGTGTCTGTTTTTGCACCAGTACCATACTGTTTTGATCACTGTAGCTTTGTAGTATAGTCTGAAGTCAGGGAGCATGATACCTCCAGCTCTATTCTCCTTTCTCATGATTGTTTTGGCTAATTAAAAAAAAAATAAAAGAATATCTACTTCCTTAGTTTAGGGGACAGCAATCTACGGCCCACAACCTGTTTTTCTAAGCAAAGTTTTTTGAAAGCCAAACGCCAAGTTTTTATATTGATTGCATACTGAAATGATACAATTTTGGTATATCTGGTTAAAAACAATACAGTATAAAAATTAATTGTACCCATTTGTTTTTAGTTCTTTTAACATAGTGACAGAAAGTTTGAAATTACACATAGGTTTCATATCAACCCAATGTTCTCTTGGACAGCTCTGCTCAAGAATCTTACCCTGAGCAATCAGACCCTGCATGAATGTGCCTAGCTACCTACCTAACCTCATCTCCTTGTCTTCACGCTCCTCTTTGTACATCATGCTGAGTCACACCAGTCTCTTGAATCTACATGGCTTCATTCTGTCTCACTTACGGGTCCCTGCCTGAGAAATCTCCCCTGGACATTCCCACAGCTTACTCACTTACGTCATTCCATCCTTATACTATCCTGCAAAAATATAGCCCTCACCCTATTCCCCATGGCTCTCTTTCCCCTTCTCTGAATTATTTTCTTCATGGCCCATCAGGACCATCTGAACATGGTAACTGTGTCTCCTTCACTAGGAGGTGAGCACTGCAAGAGCAGGAGTCTTGTCTGACTTGCTCACCCCGAAGCACCCCAAGAGGCACCTCATACATGGTAGGTACTCAATAAATATATGTTGAATGAATGAATAATGAATGCTCATATCTCTTTGCTCTCTTTTCCTTCCCAACTAAAGATACTGTCTGGAGAGAGTAGCCTCTCCGACACAGTAGAAATTGACAACATAGGCAAGGGAGGCACTAGATTGTGAAGAGAGGGAATGAATGCACAATAGCACATTTCAATATTGGTCACCTGTTTGTAGCTGTGATATGGGAGAGCACAGCTGGACGAGAGATATTAATGTATAATTGTTCCCAGACGTTTCTCTCCTGCTATGGGCCAAAGAAGACTTGAGTTTTGCCTAGTCAGTTTCTTTCTCTCCCTCATCCTTCAAGATGAGATGTCAGAACTATCCCTTTGAACTCCTGTAATGCAGAATCAGGAGGAAACAGAAGGGGAAAAGGACAGGAAACTCAAGACACCATTGGGTGAGATTTTCTGAAGAGTTGAAAAAAAAGTTTTGCAAAGAATTGCACTGTGTGAGCAAAGTAGAAGGAAAAATGAAAGGGAATTTTTAGAAGGAGTATTGTAGTCCATATATCCCATTTAGGACATCTGAAAAATTGAAATAAAAAACTTGAAATTTTGAAACTGTTTTGGGGTGACAAATTATATATCTCAATTGACATATCTGAGCCTGGACCACATGGTTGATGATTGTATGTTTAGACCATTTACATTAAATGTAAATAAATATGAGTAATAAGAGGCAAAGTTTATCATATTAATTTTTTTAAAGATCCAACTATATACTGCCTAAAGAAAACCCACTTAAAAATGAAGATATAGATAGACTAAAAGTAAAAAGATGGAAAAAGATATACATGCAAATATTAACTACAGAAAGCTGGATTTGCTATACTCTCAAAGTAAATGTCCTCGCAAAGAATTTTTGCACAGATGAAGAGAGACATTTCATAATGATTAAAGGATCAATTAATTAGAGGACATTAAATTCCTAAATGCTTATGCACTTAATAACAAAGTTTCAAAATAGTTGAAGAAGCAACTGATAGACGCAAAAGAAAAAATAGACAAATCAAAAATTATAGTTGGAGAATTTAAAACTCCTCTTTCAATAATGTTTGTTTTCAACAAAACAAATAGACAGAAAATCAGTAAGGATATGGAAAACGTGAACAACACCATCATATTGAAGTAACTGATGTTTATAGAACACTCTATTTATCAATACCCAAACACACATTCTTTCCAACTATACATGCAATATTTACCAAGATAGAATATATTCTGCACTATAAAACAAGTCACAATAAGTTGAAAGGATTGAACTCATACACAGTATATCATTTGATGACAATGAGATTAAATTAGAAATGAAAACCAGAAAGGTATCTGAAAAATATCCTCGAATATTTGGAAATTGAACAACACACTTCTAAGTAACCCATGGGTCAAAGAAGAAATCACAAGGGAAATTAGAGAATATTTTCAACTGAATAAAAATCAAAATACATCAAATTTTGTGGGATGTAGCTCAAGCAGTACTCAGAGGGAAATTTTTGGCATTAAACGCATGTATTAGAAAAGAGGAGAGGTGTAGTTAAGTCTTTCATTTCTAATTGTGAAATGAGAGACTTTGTTTATTATTAGAAACTTTCTTTCTTTCTCTCTAGATGGGAGACCGGAGGGAATACTGGAAAGATGTTGGACTTCAACATCCTACAAATCTAGGTTCAATTCCTGGCTTTGTTATTTTTTAGCTGTGTCACATTGGGCCACTTACATCTTCTCTCAGCCTTAGTTTCCTCACTTGTGAAACTGAATTAATAATACCTATAGTTCAGGAATACTTCAAGGATTAAATGTGCCTTTGGTACACAGAGGGTCACACAATGATATCATGCTTTCCCATGTATTGCCAACAGGGGAGGGCAAATTGTGGGTTAGGGCACAACAAATAGTCAAAGTAGATCTAAAGTGCCATGTACAATATAGGGGTAGGGAAGTAAGAAGTACAAACTAGTAGGTATAAAATAAGCTACAAGGACATATGTACAACATGGGGAATATAGCCAATATTTTTAATAACTATAAATGGGGTATAACTTTTAAAAATTGTGAATCACTGTATTGTACACCTGTAACTTATATAATATTGTACATCAACTATACATCAATAAAAAATAAAAATTTTTTGAAAACAAAACCAAAAAGGAGAAACATGTAGGAAAGTTGCTAACCCTGAGACACAGAATCAGCTATCATACTGTTAGAGAAACTCAAACTACGGAATGACCTAAATCAAGATATATAAAGCCCAAGTAATGAGATAATTTCTACCCTTGTACTTATTTTTTCTGTAGTACCTGCCTTAACATAAAACCCTAGACATTTTCATACAGTTTTCCCTGACTGGTTATTTTTTGATTCCAATGTTGTTGACCTCTGGCATAGTCTGTGAACCTCTCTTTTAGTAGCAGTAGCAGTAGTAGTAGTAGTAGTAGTAGTATTTAACCCTTCTAAAGCACCTATTATGTGCCTGGAACTGCTCTAAGCACTTCACAAAGTATTAACTCTCTTAATCCTCCCATACCCTATAAGGTAGGCCCTATTATTATCCCCATTTACAGATGAAGAAACTGAGGCACAGAAAAATCAAGCAAGTTGCCCATAGTTATATTAGTGATTCAGGAGCTTTTTCTTTTTTTTTTTTTAACATCTTTCTTGGAGTATAATTGCTTTACAATGGTGTGTTAGTTTCTGCTTTATAACAAAGTGAATCAGTTATACATATACATATGTCCCCATATCTCTTCCCCTTTGCATCTCCCTCCCTCCCACCCTCATCGGGAGCTTTTTTAATCTCAGGAACTCCTTAGAGATTATTGATGTCTCTAAAGAGCTTCTGTTTATGTAGGTTATAACTATTAATATTTACTATATTAGAAATACTTAAATATTTAAAATATTTATTAATTCACTTAAAAATAGCAATAACAAGCCCATCACATACTAACATAAACAACATTTTTATGAAATATAAATATATATTTTTTAAATAGTGAGATGAGTGGCATTGTTTTACATTTTTAAATCTCTTTACTGTCAGGCTTAATAGAAGACTAAACTACCTGAAAAAAATAAAAAATAAAAATAAACTACCTGGATTCCACATCTGTTTTTGTGTTCAATCTGTTGTGATGTCCCATGTCATGTAACCTCTGGAAAATTCCACCATACGCTCTCCAGAGAATGAGTGAAAAAGTCAAATATCTTAGTGTTATTATGAAAAGAATTTTTATTTAATTGTGTGTTTTTAATGAAAATAACGGTGACATTGTGGGCCCCCTAAAAGGGTCTAGGGGACTCCTAAATCCCCATAGTTTGAGCACCTGTGTGTTACATGAGTCCTGTAAGAACTGATTTAATACAGCCTATCCCCACTTCCTGGCCACTGTTGATTGGTTTGAAGTTTGGCTCCTGACTCAAATATTGGGCCAAAGCGCCCCTCTCCAGGGATGTTATGCTTGGGATCAGCAGCCTGAAACTCAGACTCTTTTATTCAATGAATGGTCTAACTTGGGAGCCATGTTGTTTTTCGACCCACAGAGAAAGCCCTTCCACGGTGAGTTAATAACCAAGCCAAGCTGTTGAAAGCAGCAGAGGTAAGCAACAGAAGGCACATCCTGACCAAGTTCAAATCCCTGGTTCTCACTGTTCCTGAAGCTCTGATACTTTCCTGTCCTTGAGTTCTGGGCCACTCTTTATTTTCTCTATGATAAATCCTGCTTTGGGCTTAAACTAATCGGAGCTGGATTTCTATCACTTGCAACCCAAAGAGTCTTAACAAATGCTCTGTTAGTCAAGTCTTTTTTTCCCTCAGGTTTTCCCCCACTTTTTAATAAAAAAGTCAACAAAAATGCTGAAGTAAGCTAAGAAAGAGCTCTGTAAGAGACAAGCCTGGCTGAACTAATCCGAATCATGAAAAGTTTAGACTGGGGTGCAGCTGATGTGAGAATCAAGCATCTTAGGTCTTTCTCTGTGAAAAAAAACCTTAAATTACTTTTGACAGTGTCAGTAAATCTGACTCCAAATTCAGCCACAACGCAATTAAGCTTCCTGCCGGCCCACCCCTACCTCAGGAGGTGGCACTTTTAGCTTCTCAAATTACAGGTACAAACAAATTTCCTCCTTTGATATCTCCAAGTCACAAGAGACTAGCACTGTTGACTTAAACCTCTCCAATTTTCAATAAAGGGCTTAGTGAGCCCCGGATTCAATATATTCTCAGTGACCTACAATGTGGAACCTTCCTGCTATAGTTATATAAAAGGGCTTGATTAGAGCTATAGCCTAGAGATCAGGTTTTTGAGCTCTGTGTATACACTGAAAAAGAAAGGCACACTCGCCCACTTCTTTTTTTTTTTTTTTTTTTTTTTGCGGTACGCGAGCCTCTCACTGTTGTGGCCTCTCCTGTTGCGGAGCACAGGCTCCGGACGCGCAGGCTCAGGGGCCATGGCTCACTGGCCTAGCCGCTCCGCGGCATGTGGGATCTTACCGGACCGGGGCACGAACCCATGTCCCCTGCATCGGCAGGCGGACTCTCAACCGCTGCGCCACCAGGGAAGCCCAACCCACTTCTTTTTAATGAGATTTTTATAAATGTTCATGCTCTAAATGAACTGGTGTTAGGGTTCTAGAAAATTATATAATGTACTAAGACTGAAGTACCTCAGGCTCAAACATCTTCAATTCTCTCCTCTCTAGAAAAAACTTTTAATTGCTGTTCCAGGACCGAAGGTCTTCGAGGAATGCAGTGCCTCTCTCTGGGTCTGTTTGTGTCTATCTACAATTGCATGACCTCAAAGAGAAACTCAAGATAAGAAAGCGGCAAGAGCAGAGAGCTGCAAGGTGGGAAAAACACTGAGAGTTATGCAACTGGTAACATCAGTAACACACTTCTGAATTGAAAGCACAATGCTAATATAAGATCCAACAAAAGCTGCCATCCATTATTACAAAGAATCCTGAGAAACAATTGCCCTTCTGCACTTCAAAAGATAATCTTGGTGTTCCAAGTTCACTCTTTTTAAATTTGTACATTATTTTTTTAATAGAGTCTTTCTTCAAAAAAAAATTATAAGCGATGAAAAGTTTTAGTTTTCTTACATCTCTTTTTCGTTTTTAAATCCGACATTCTTCTTCCTCTCCTGAGGCACACCCAGATATTCTTCAATGGATTTCTGTTATGCTGGAGTGGAGAGATTGTCAGTTGGAGCCAATAGATCAAAGGTCAGACCTCAGCACTATCCTTTACTAGCTGCATAGCTTTAGACAAATAAAGTAAGTATGATAATACTTCTCTTAGAATGCTGATATGGAGGAAATAGAATTTTCCTTTTCTTCATGATTTCAAAAACTCAGCTTCTATATTGTATTTCCAGAAAGATGAGCCTAGGGAGAGGCTTTGGTGGATCGTTACGTATGGTAGAAAAATGAAGGATCAGATTGGAGTAACAGAAAATGGGGTGACATTCACTGATGGAGGAAGCAGGGAGTGGAAGAACAGAACACCTGATTGCAAGTGACAGAAATGTACTGCTTTTATCCACCTCCAACGAGTTTAAGATGAAAAAAGGGGAGTTAGGCAACTTAATTGGCTCATAAAAACTGAAAGACCAAGGTTAGATTGGTTTAGAGCACAGCTATGCCCAGGAGTTCAAATGATGTCAGGGCTTCCACTTTTCTCAATTTCTGTTTCTTTCTGCTTGTGGTCCCCATTCTCTCCTATTGCTCATGTCTTTCTCCTTATAGCTAAGGAAGACAATTTACATTGTCCTTTAAGGTCATAATTCCAGAGATATAGATTAAGAAGAAACATCTCCTAGGAGAGCCTGCCAGAAATTTCCAGAATAGATTCTCACTGGCTGGCTTGTGTCACATGCCCACCCAGATCTGTCTGACTCTAAAACCCATACTCTTCACTGCTCCTGAACACTGTCTTAGCACTTTTTAAAAAAAATTATTTTTTAGTCTGTCTTCCTATTGGAGTCTAAGCTCCTCGGGGGCAAAGAATCATTTATTTTTTACCCTGAGCATCTAGCATTGTGCTTGGCACATGGTATTGGATGCTTTAAAAAAATATATGTGTAGGACTGAACTGAAATAGACAAATCTAAACTCTGACATATGATGTGTAAACTAAGTTAATTCAGTATCTAGTAAGTACACCTAAGTGGTATGATAAGAAAACACAAGGTATATGACTTAAAGGGTGGGAAAAAATCATGGAACACTTACGCATGATTTCTGTAAAGGTAAATCTTAACCGAACTAGCATACTAGAGTTCTCCTAGTGTTCAGATAGACAAAAGGACAAGGTGAAACCAGCAGACCTTATTTGGCTTTTCAAAAAGTCTTTGATAGATTTACACATCAAAAGCTTTTAGAAAAATGGGGTTACCCTCGGATTTTAGAATGATATTGTTAGTATTGTTTTAATTTTTTTTGTTATATTGTCTCTAGGAAACAGAATCAAAATCAAGCAGTGAAAGTTAGGAATAAATGAGAAAGTGTAAATAGTGGAGACCGATCTTATTTCATGTTTAATAAGTTATCAAGAGGTGGTTTGGATAACGGAATTTTTAGTTTGCATATAACAGCTCTTTCAGTTAATGCAGTATTTAGCTGAAGACAAAGGCAAAATAATAGAAATAATGGTATACGTGCCTTGAATTTAGATAAGATTCAATTGTGCATTTAGGGGGAAGTATAACAGTATAGGGGAATTGGAGGTGGGCACACAGAGCCAAACCTTTGTTCAAACTAGATGGGCCTATTTCCCTTGCATTTTTTCACTTTTCCATGCACTTCTTGTCTCCTGTCCACACATGTGCTCAGCTGAAGAGACCCTTACCAGCTAGAAGGGTCCTTTTTTTTGGACAAGGGAATACTACAATCTCTGCTACAATCTCCAAACCTTCGAGGATTGGGGTTGGGGAGAGATGTGTGGGGTGAAAGGGGGAAAAATGAAATAACACAAATTGGAAAGAAATAATCTTTCCAATGAAGTAAGGAGGTGATGAATGAGCACAAGAAAGATACATCAAATCTGAAGGAAGTCCAGAGAAAAGTAACGATCATATTTAAAGAGATAAAATACTTCCATTGAAGGATGTTAAAAAAAAAAAAACTTAAATATTCCAACCAAATGCAAAACGTATAAAATAATAAAGGACAAAGAGATGGTTAAAAACATCACAAAATTGGAAATTGCTCTTATTCTTTTAAGCTTAGAGATGGTTTGAGAGCAACCAAAAGACTTGGTGGCATGACTTGGAAAACTTGTTTCTCAAAGGGTGGGGAGAGACTGAAAATGAAAATACTTTAAAGGCAGTTTTAAATAAATTCCCAGAGGACAAATACAGGATGTATTGCTAGGGCCTGTCATAGAACTGTGAGAGATAATGCGTCTGATGACCAGGGTCAGAATGTCTGGGTTCTAGTCTCGTCTTGCCTACTTACTAATGCTGCATGTGCGCCCCGGGGCAAACGACTTAGTATTTTTGAGCCTATTTCCTTAGCTGTAAAAGGGCGATAATAATACCCGTCCTGACTACCTCAAAGGGCGGTTTTGGTGTTCAAAGAAAGCCATGCATTTACCAGTGTTTTGCGAACTGTAAGGTGCTCCATAAACATAAGTGTTTTTGTTAGTGCATCGCTGAACTTACTGCAAACTCCCAGACAAGGGGCATCTAGGGAGAGCGATTTGGCTCTCCCACGCGGCGACTGTGTTTTCATCAATCCTTATCCCACGTTTATGGGGGTATCTTGCTGAGGAAAACTTTTCGGTGCCTGATGAAAAAAACAAACAAATCCACTATACAACTAGCAAGGTGGTGTCTGTAAAAGTACCATACAGACAGGGCTTAAGATAAACTGCCAAGAAAACGCCAAGACTGTCAAAAAGGACTTCTCTGTGGAAGCGCAGTCTTCGCTTTACGAAAGATGTGTCGTGAGCGATAGATCATGATGCCGGCCGCCGAATGGAAACATGAATTGGTAGAATCGGTCGTGCGGTAGCGTAGTCATTATAATTCCACTCTGACAGATTTAACGATTTGCCACAATTCCCCGGAATAAGCAAGATGCTGCAAACGAGCTTCAGACTCCGAGTGGAGAGCGGGAATAATGCGCGCGCACTCGACTCCAACCGATCCCAGGTCCCGTGAACGCGCCTCCCCGGCCAGCCAGGGCGCGCGCGTCGCCGCCGGCCCACGTGACCCCGGGCGCGGCGGCGGCGGCGGGGACTGGCGGGGGCTCGGGCCGGCTCCGCAGCGCCGCGCAGGCGCCCCAGGCCTGCGCCGAGCCAAGCCCCTCCTGCTCGCTCCAGGCGTCAAAATGGCGGCGAGAGAAACCTGGAGAAGCCCCGGAGCCTGAGCCACTGACAGGAGCTGAGACGGGAGGTGGCGGCGGCGACGGCAGGAGGAGGATGGCCGGGGGCGCTGGCGCCGGTGCGGACGGCGGTGCAGGCGGCGGCGGCGGGGGCGACGGCCGCGGTCCCAGCGGCGGCAGCAGCAGCAGCGGCGGGAGGAGCCTCCGGGGTGAGTGTCCCTCGATGTCTCTGAGGCTGTGAGCCGAGGCTGTTACCGGCGCGGTGCTGGGCGTCCCGACGAGGAAGGGGCTGTGCGGGGGCCGTGGGGGCGCAGGGCTGGGGCCCGGCCGCCGCGGGGGGCGCGGGGCCGGGGAAGGGTCACTGGTCCGTCTGGGGCTGAGGCGGCGGTGGCAGGCTGACCGGTCCCGGTGCGCTCAGCGGGGCGGGCTGGGCAGTGCGCAGCCGTCCCGGGGGCAGAGGCGCGAGGTGTGGCGCTTGGGGCGGGGAGAGCGGCCCGAGGTGGCCGCGGCGGCGGCTCGGCCGGCTCCAGTCTCGGGGCTACGAGGGGCGGGACTCGTCGCTCCCAGGACGCCGGGAAACCGCTCCCGAGACTCGGGCGCGTGTTTACCCGGCTGCGGGTCTGTGACCGCCCCGGGGTGGGCGTGAGAGCTGCCGTCCGGAATCAGGGGTCGAGGAGTGCAGGCCTGTGTACGGCTGCTCCCCGGGGGAGAAGTTAGATTGTCCGGGTAAGTTACTGTTTCGGGATCAAACTGGAATTGCACTTTGACAGGTTGGGAGAGAGACAATACGGAGTCGTTGGTAAAGAATCCTGTGCTTGGAGTGCTTGAAAGACTAAAAGCGTGCATTTTTCAGTGTCTCATCATTTGCACAGCTGTTTATTAGCCTTACCCCGAAGATGAGAACTTTCTCACCGTTTGGGGGGAGGAAGCCCTGAGTGTTGTTTCTGCTTTGAACTACAATAGCACCTCTTCACATACCAGCACAGATAATAAGTACTCTGGATTAGGCCTAATTCGCAGAAGCAGTCTTGGTTTTACCAGAGAACTGTTTCCTCTGCTAAAACATCTTACTGTAATGAGGAAATAGGCATTTTTACAGAATTACTTCGTTTTTTCAAGTAGCAGAATCTTTTGTCTCTGAATAGCATCCATTTCTTTTACATTGCTGAAATCAATTACTTTCTCCCGGAAATGTGAAAGAAAGATTTGAAATTGCAAGAATCATACATGTTAATGGCAGCTGTGATTAAACTTGTCCTGGAATTTTGAAGTCAGAAAAACCTTTAACAATATGATGTGACTTGTTTTAGAACTGGGAAACTAGGCCCAGGGAGATGAGTGACTCGCTGTGGGTTCTGCAGCTGGCGAGGGATTGGACCAAAACTAGGATCTAGGCCTCTCTCCGCCCTATTTAGAGAGCTCTTTTCACTACACTCCTGAGCCTCGTATTCTTCATTGATTGCATTCTTCACCACCATCCTCATTCCTGGGTCTTTGTACAATGTAGTTGAAAGGAGAAATCAGAGAGAGCGCCTCACTCTGATTCTTGACAGTTACTGTCAGTTACCACAAGTAACTCATGAAGATTCTTCTCCCTGACCTGAATTTAATAAAAAACCAACTGACATTTCATTTAGAGTTTTCATAGGTCTGTGACTGACTATATTTCTGTCCAGTTGTAGCATTGCTTATTTATGCATGCATTCAGTAAAACCAGTATTCTGTCCCACAAAACCTAACTACTATATTGTTTTGTTCCTCATTACCAGCATTTAAACAGGTTCTTTGTATCAGGCTCTAATTTTAGGATTTAAAGCACCTGTGTTGTGTTTGCCGGGTTGTACCACCTGGTTTCCACATAGCCACTTGAGTCACAGCAGCTTTCTGTGTTGTGTGTCACAGGCTAACCTTCAGAAGTAGTCATGTCAAATGCTTCTGATTTCATATTCTAGTCATTGAAACTCACACACCAGAGTTGTACCTTGTGTTCAGTTACACAGGTGATTATTGAAGATCTGCTTTGTATTTTGCAATACTAGGAGCTACTGGAGAAAGAAACAAGTGAAATATGTAGACTTTGCCCTCAGAAAAGATAAGATGTACCCCTCTGAGCCTAGAAAACAATCTATCAATACAAAGTATGCTGTACGGGCTTCCCTGGTGGCGCAGTGGTTGAGAGTCCGCTTGCCATTGCAGGGGACGCGGGTTCGTGCCGCGGTCCGGGAAGATCCCACATGCCGCGGAGCGGCTGGGCCTGTGAGCCATGGCCGCTGAGCCTGCGCGTCCGGAGCCTGCGCTCCGCAACGGGAGAGGACACAGCAGTGAGAGGCCCGCGTACCAAAAAAAAATAAAACAAAGTATGCTGTACGTGTTCTGGTTAGAGGGAGATGAGTGAGGCCTCAGGAGTCTAAATAACTTCCTGGAACACTTGGGACTTGAGCTAGCTTCTGTGAGGGTTTAGATTTACAGAGAGATTGGAGCAGTTACTTTGTGAGGGAAAAGCAAGAGTGTAATGTGGAGATTAGCTTTGGGGGAGGGGAATAGAGAGGGAAACTAGGATGAGCTGACAACTGAATTTCCTTGGGAAGACATTAGACAGTTGAAAGGATATGTTTGTAGAAGAGTTTGAGTACTGGATTGAGATTTGGATTTTTATCCTCTTGTGCAAGATATGGGGAGACTTTGAAAGTTTGGAGGCCACACATTAATATGTTAAAACTGCCAAGACGCACCTGTCAGTGATCTGTTGGTTGAGTTAGAATGAGGAGAGAGTGGAATGAACCAGGGACAGTAGTAGCTATTGCAGTTACCTGGGTATGAAGAGATGAGATCCTACACTAAGATAGAGTCACTAGGAAAGATGCAGAGCAGGTATCTTTTTTTTTGTTGCTGTTTTTATTGTGGTAAAATATACATAACAAAATTTGCCATTTTAACCAGTTTTAAGTGTACAGTTCTGTGGCATTAAGTGTATTTCACATTGTTGTGCAACCATTATCACCATCCATCTCTAGAACTCCATTCATCTTCTGCAGCTGAAACTCTATACCCTGTAAACACTAAGTCCCCACTTCCCTTTACTCTTAGCCCCTGACAACCACTATGCTGCTTTCTGTCTCTACGAATTTGATTACTCTAGGTATTTCATGTAAGTAGAATCATACAATGTTTGTCCTCTTGTGACTGGCTTATTTCACTTAGCATAATGTTCATCCATGTTGTAGCATTTGTCAGAATTTCCTTCATTTTTAAGGCTGAATAATAGTCCATTGTATGTATATACTGCATTTTGTTCATCCATTTATCTGTCAGTTGATACTTCATATGCTTCCACTTTTGGCTTTTGGAATAATGTTGCCATGAACATAGGTGTGCTCATATCTGTTTGAGTCCCTGCTTTCATTTCATTTGGGTATATATCCAGAAAATTTTACATTCCCACGAGCATGCGTCAGGGTTCCAGTTTCTCCACATCCTCACCAACACTTGTTGTTTTTATTATTTTGATAACAGTCATCCTAATGGGCGTGAAGTGATATCTCATTGTGGTTTTCACTTGCATTTCTCTAAAGATTAGTGATATTAGCATCTCTAAAGCTTATCAGCCTTTTGTATATCTTCTTTGGAGAAATAATCTATTTAAGTTTTTTGCCTATTTTTTAATTTAGTTGGTCTTCTTTGTTGTTGTTGAGTTGTAGGTGCTCTTTATGTATTCTGGATACCAATCTCTTATCAGATAGATGATTTGCAAATATTTTTGTCATTCCACGCATTGCCTTTTCACTCTGTCGAGTGTACTTTGATGCCAAAATGTTTTTTTGGTAAGTTTTTAATTTTAATGAAGTCCAACTGATCTAGTTTTTCTCTTGTTGCTTATACTTTTGGTGTACATCTGAGAAATTATTGCCAAATCCAGTGTCATGAAGCTTTTCCCCTTTAAAACTCTTCTAAGAGTTTTCCCCTCAAAAAAACTCTTATGTTTAGGTCTCTGCATGTGGATATCCACTTTTTCCAATGCCATTTGTTGAAAAGACTATCTTTTTTCCATTGAATGGTCTGCCCATCTTTGTTGAAAATCACTTGACCATACATTCGAGGGTTTATTTCTGAAATCTATTGGTCCGTAAGTCTGTCTTTGTGCTGTCACCGTACTGTTTTGATTACTCTAGCTTTATAGTAGTTTTGAAATCAGAAGTGTGAGGCCTCCAACATTGTTCATTTTCCAAATTGTTTTGGCTCTTTGGGGTCCCTTGAGATTCCATATGAATTTTAGATAGATTTTTCTATTTCTGCAAAATATGTCATTGGGATTTTTTTGATAGGGATTGCGTTGAATCTGTAGATTGTTTGGAGTAGTGTTGACATCTCTTCCGGTCTTCCAGTCCGTAAACACCAGATGTCTTTCCATTTATTTGTGTTTAATTTCTTCCCACAACATTTTGTAGTTTTCAGTGTAAAAATCTTTCATCTCCTTGGTTAAGTTTACTCCTGAATATTTTATTCTTTTTGGTACTATTGTAAACGTGATCGATTTCTTAATTTCCTTTGCGGATTGTTCATTGTTAGTGTATAAACACAACTCATTTTTGTGTGTTGATTTTGTATCCTGCAACTTTACTGAACTCATTTATTTTAATCGTGTGTGTGTGTGTGTGTGTGTGTGTGTGTAATCTTTAGAGTTTTCTACATATAAGGTAAGGTTGTTTTCTAACAAAGATAATTTTATGTCTTCTTTTCCAGTTTGAATGACTTTTCTTTCTTTTTCTTGCCTAATTGCTCTGGCTAGGACTTCCAGTACCGTATTGAATAGAAATGGTGAAAATGCACATCCTTGTCTTGTTCCTCATCTTAGAGGGAAAGCTTTCAGTCTTTGACCATTAAGTATGATGTTAGCTGTGGATTTTCCATACATAACCTTTATTATGTTGAGCTAGTTTCCTTATATTCCTGGTTTGTTGAATGTTTTAGCAGGTATGTTTTAAGAAAAAAATTCAGTTATGGGTACGGAGTTTCTACTTGGTGAAAGAAGATTCTTGTGTCATTGGTGGAATGTTATTGTCAGGTTGTTTTTTTTAAGCATCATCTTTGTACATTTGCAGTTATGTTCTGGCTGAAAAAAATACTGCTATAGTTATTCAGTGGAGAAGACTGACACTAATCAAATAATCATACAAAATATGCCTGAGTAACTATAGTACTGTTTTGCTTCCAGCTGTATTCCCAGCAGCTAGCATAGTGCCAGGCACATAGGTGCTCACTAAAGTTATTAATTGAATTTAAAAGCAGAAGACTAAGATTTAACCCAATAAGCTAAAAAATACATTGTTTATAATTTTTATAGAAAGTGTTTATTCTGTTTTAAACCACCTTCCCTCTTAACCCAGTCTTGGTACAGTGGTAATAAAACAAAATCAGACTTCTCCACTCTAAAAAGAAACAGGCAAGTGACTTTTTCTAAAACAATTATCTTTTTTAAGATGAGACAACATTTTTCTTTTTAAGTTGATGATAATGGAAGTTGGTTATCAGAATCCAAAATTTCAAAGGGAAGCATAGTTTAAAGGAAACTTTTCATGTAGCTACTAACTTCAGATTTATATTGAAATTCAAACATTCAGTACCTAGTTTATTTACAAAACAAGTTCAAAAATTTTTAATGCAAGCTTCAGTTCTTTTAATTTTTAAAATTTTGACAGTCTAAATTTTTTCTTTTCTTTTTTTTTTTTTTGTGGTACACGGGCCTCTCACTGTTGTGGCCTCTCCCATTGCGGAGCACAGGCTCCGGACGCGCAGGCTCAGCCGCCATGGCTCATGGGCCTAGCCGCTCCGCGGCATGTGGGATCCTCCCGGACTGGGACACAAACCCATGTCCCCCGCATCGGCAGGCAGACTCCCAACCACTGCGCCACCAGGGAAGACCAGGCAGTCTGAATTTGACATTGCAAGTTGAGTCTTTCACAGCATCCTTACTATCTCAGATAATGTAGAAACTTCAAAAACATATAATGTACTAAGTTTTATAAATTGACATTAAATCCATATAATGAACATTAAAAGTTGGAATAAACAGAAATCACTTTAATACAATACACAGAACATCCTTTAAATCACAAGATTCAAAAAAAATCTGCTTTTTTGAGCATTGTTGGAGTTTTTAGACATAGTTGTGATGTATTAGAACACTGGACTGGGAATCAGACCTCCATTCAGATTCTGATTACTATTTATAGTTTTGCAATCTTAAGCAATCCATTTTACCTGTCTGAGGCTTAAATTTTCCTCATCTGTAAGAGGGAAAACACACACACACACAGTGTTTTACGTAGCAGCTTTGCCACCTTGTATTTTTTTGTTCCATTCTTTCCCTCCCTGTTACCACTTACTAGTCTGGACTATTTATTGAACAGCCTACCAGTGGAGTCTCTGCCATTTGTTCTCCCACTTTTCCTCTCCTTCTCTGGCTGTTCTCTATATTGCTACCACACTTTTTAAAAAATGCAATTGGAGGATGTTACTTCCCTACCTAAAAAACTTGTGTTGACTTCCCATTGTCTATTGGGTAAAGTCCAAACTCACAACAGTTTGTAGACTGTGTCTAACGTTAGATTTCCCATTACTCTAGTCATACTAAGCTGTTTCTTGTTCCTACTACTTCTGTTTTTCATGTGTTTATCCCAGTGCTTGGAGTTCTCCTGTTCTTTGTCATCCAGGAGACTCTGAGAAGATGACTCATCACCCATTTCAGCGGTAGATTTTGATTACTCCAAGCCAGTCGGCTCAAGGCATTTCCCTGTAAATTATTATTTGTCCCAGTTAGATTGAAAGGAAAGAGACATTCTGTTTCTGGGGGAGAGGATTTTTTCCCCTATTGTTTGTGAGCAAGAGAACATGTGGCCCCAGTCGCCACTGGCAGCTGTCTTGTGACCACAGGGGATGATGAAACATGCCCTGAGGATGGCAGAACAGAGAGGTAGAACGAACGTAGGTGCATGACAACATTATTTTAGACACGTATTGTGCTGGGCCTGGGGCTTTCCCTACCGTGGGATTTCTCTTCGTGAATATATTCCTATTGTTTAAGCCAATTCTTCGGGGTTATTTGCCATCAGAAATCTGATTCTTACAGTCGTCTTTATTCTTCAAGGCCCAGTTCAAAAGTTAGTTTTACTAGTAATCATACACTCGCTCCCTTAGTACTTTGGACCTTTCTTCCAGTCCTTATTTACTATATTTATCATCAGTTGCGCGTGTGTGTAACTCCTCCACGTAACTCTTTGTAGTTTGAGCCAAAGCCTGTAGGATGTAGCACAGTGTCTGGTAAACTATAGATACTCAGTGAGTTGTTAGGATGAAATAATAACATGAGTAAGTGCTTTGTAAACAATGTTTTAATAAATATGAGGTATGTTATTGAGTTTAAAACTAAAGTGAGATGGAAAAATCAATTAGGCCAGGCATGCAAAATGTTTTTTGCTTGCCCTTAATTGTTTTCTAAAAATATCCACTTAGATAAAAAGTTTGACAGTCTCTTCTAGCTACAATTCCTTAAATTTTATGAACACTCTTACCTACTTAAAACAGGAATCATGGAAGGAGCAATAATGAATTGTGTTGTTAGTGTGCAGTTTCCTTCCTTCTTTAGGGGGAGACTGAATGCCAGAAGAATTTCAAGTATAGTGTCTTTTTTCCCCTATATTCTGAAATTATACTTATTTAATTTGTTTTATCTGGAATTTACTTGTGAGTTGTTCTTTGGAGAAAAATTCCATAACATGCTTCATAAGACTTAATTATGCTTGTCTTCAGACTTTGCCAAAATATTTCTTGCTTGCTTGAGACTAGACATGAGAATTTTCTGGTTAGGAAAAAAGCTTTGAGGCAGAACTAGATGAGTTTGTAGTGAATGTTAGTAATAGCTTATGACAGAGAAATCTCATTATAGCCTTAATTATGAAGTCATAGTTCTGTCACATGCTTCAACGGTAAAGTCTGACAAGGGAGGAAGGATAGGGAAGGAGAGTTAAAATTCCCAACTTGGTGTACCTCACCATTTGTTGGCTTCAGTCAAATAAAACTTTGACATAGTAATTTGTAGTTATTTTTAAAACAAGGTAAGGAGGAATACAGTACACATTAGAAATTGTAAAATCATCTGTTGGACTGAGTATGAAAAGACAGATCCGTCTATGAAGAACAGCCTTCTTGTTTTGACGTCTAGTTGTTTGTTCCCTTGGTACCTTAGTTTCCACATCTGTAAAATGAACAGTATCACCCTCTTTAGGGTTCTTTGATTAATTAAGATGATCTATGTGAAAACACAATATAGTGTTCTGAGGATAGACGCTCAGGCATTCCTTTTTTTTTTTTAAACAGAGATTATTTTATTTTTTAAAAAATATTTATTTATTTGGCTGCACCGGGTCTTCCTTGTGGCACGTGGGATCTTTAGTTGCGGCACACAGGATCTTTAGTTGCGGCATGCGGGATCTAGTTCCCTGACCAGGGATCAAACCTGGGCCCCCTGCGTTGGGAGCGTGGAGCCTTAACCTCTGGACCACCTTGGGAAGTCCCTCAGGTGTTCCTTTTAATATTGAGCTGCATGAGCCACTTGTATATTTTGGAGATTAATCCTTTGTCAGTTGCTTCGTTTGCAAATATTTTCTCCCATTCTGATGCTTGTCTTTTTGTCTTGTTTATGGTTTCCTTTGCTTTGCAAAAGCTTTTAAGTTTCATTAGGTGCCATTTGTTTATTTTTGTTTTTATTTCCATTTCTGTAGGAGGTGATTCAAAAAGGATCTTGCTGTGATTTATGTCATAGAGTGTTTTGCCTATGTTTTCCTCTAAGAGTTTTATAGTGTCCGGCCTTGCGTTAGGTCTTTAATCCATTTTGAGTTTATTTTTGTGTATGTGTTAAGAAGTGTTCTAATTTCATTCTTTTACATGTAGCTGTCCAGTTTTCCCAGCACGGACTTATTAATTCTTGAATGAGAAAAAGTCTGTCAGTTTGTGTGTGTATGTGTATGTGTGTGTGTTTAAGTAACAAAAACTCTCTAGAATAAAGTTCAAACTCCCTTTCGTGGATCATATGGCTTTTTGTTATCTAGGCTCTGCTGCTTCTCTGGGCTCATACCTTATTACTGCCAAATACCTCCCGGTTACACTCTGCATGTAGAATTGCTTTAATTTCCTTAGTGAGCCAGGTTTTGTTCTTTCCTTGGGCCTTCACATAGTCAGATTCCTCTGCCTTTTAGAGCATTATTTTGTCATCCCAAACCCTCTCCACCATTACCTTCACCAAGAAAAAAGTTCACACTTATTGTCAGTCTTAGATCTTATCTCAGATGTCACTTTCTCAACAGCCCCATAAGGTAAATACTTTTAAATATTATCATCAGATACAGAAAAGATAAACAATTTGACCAAGATCACAAAGCTTATGAAATGGCAGATCTGGATCCAAACCTAGACAGTCTGGCCCTAGAGTTCATCTTCACTAATCTGTGCTTCCTCTACATTGTAACGGCCTATTTATCTGCTTGTCCCTAAGTAATTTAAAAGCAAAAATTATGTCTATCTAGTTCATTGTTATATCCTCATGTGCCTATTATCAGCACATAGTAGGTGCTCAGAAAATGTTTAAATGAGTGACTGTCTCTTATTTGAGAGCAGAATTTGTGGTTAAACTCCTCTTAGTACCTTTCACATAATACATGTAAGTAAATAGTCTTTTCATGCTTATGATACAAAGTGAAATTTATATGATCAAGTTCATTGTGGCTTTGAAATATATTGCACTTTGTAACCAAAGATAGTTACAGCCCCATTTTTATAATCACTGTTAACTCATTTTATCCTTTTCTAGCAATGTTACTTGGCATCTTAAACTGGTGCTTTTGTAGGCTTCCTTTTCACATGGTATCCCTATGAACTGTTAAAATACAGATTATTTGTAACTCATTTCTAAATGGTACATAGGAGGTTTTACAAAATAAAATTACACTAGTATATGCACTCTGATCATTTATATCTATTAACCTTTTAATGGACGTGATTGCCGTACATATATGGAACTTAGAAAAAAATAGAAGCACCCACATTTTAAACCTTGATGGTATCCCAAAAGATGAATGGTTTATCTATATAGAATAGTCACAAGGTAAATAATGATTTAAGACATGCACATTGTCGTTCATGTTGATGGGAGAAATTGGAATGTTGTATTTCAATACACTTTTCAAATAAGTAATGCCTGAAGCTGCTTCCAGGTTCATGCTCTAATCAGGGTCAGTAGGTTAGAGAACCAGAAAAGTCTTCCTCCTGCATGAATGTTCTCACTTTACCAAAGACTTTGCTTCTTTGGTTAATCATTCTCTCTTCCGTATCCCCTATGCTCTGGTACAGGGTTTCTCAACTTTGACACTACTGACATGTTGGGTCAGATAATTCTTTGTTGTGGGGCGCTGTCCTGTACTTGCAAAATGTTTAGCAGCATCCGCAGCCTCTACTCACTAGGTTCCGGTAGTACCCTTCTTCACTCCTAGTTACGGCAACCAAAAATGTCTCCAGGCATTGCCAAATGTCTCCAGGGGAGCAGAGTCACCCAGTTGAAAACTGATGCTTTACTGCATCATCCCTACTCATTTGTTACAATATCTCCCTCTCTTTCATACACACACCTTTCCAGACTTTCACATCCTCTCTATTACTGCCTCATTTCTTGGCACCTTTTGCAGTCTTTTTTGAAAAGAGTTATAAAACATCTCACTCCAGTTTTACTTCCGGTTCAGTTTCCTCTTTTCAGTTCTGTGAAACCACATTTTTCTGGTTTTCCTTTACATCTGTGGCTGCTCCATTTTGGTCTCCTTTATCAGCTCTACTCACTGGACAATGGCATAATTTCTGCTTCTTTCTTACTTTTTCTTATCTCGTCAACTCCTGCCTTTCTTGCCTCATTTCTTTGTATGTTGTCCCTCATATACCTATTAATTCTTAAGCTGTTCTCTCTGTTGAAATGCCCTTACCTATGTTTCTCCCTATTTAAATTCTAATATCCTTCAAGAACCAAAGCAGATGTCATCTTTCCATGAAAGCCTTTTGTAATCACTAAAGCCTTTTCTAGTCCTCTAACATCCATGCCATGTTCCTGTTCTTTCTCTCTGTCTTCCACTTGCAGCTTTGTGTTATTTATGTATTGGAATATGTCCTGCACTAGACACTAAGCTCATCTTTGTATCCCTGACATTACCTGGCTAAGTGCCCTGCACATAGTTGGTGTTTAGATAGTTGTTGCAGCAATGATGAGGAGGTAGCAGTAGAGTGGAAAGGATTTAGTAAAAACAGTAATGACCTGAAAGGTTGTTAAAAGTAGGAGAAAAAGAAGAAAACTGAAGAAAATTTAAAACTGCTCATGGAATTCTTTACATTCTCTCCTTTCATGGTTTCTTTGATATGGGCCTTTTCTGGTTTCATTCTCCATTTCTAAGCACCTTATTTATTAAGGACCCGTTATGAGCCAGGCACTCTTCAAGATACTTGGAATACAGTAACTGGAAAAGGAAACTGTCCCAGTACTGTAGGAACTTAGTCTCTTTGAGGATGTAGAAATCTTAACAATTAATTGCCCCTACAGAGTGGTAAGTACTGAAATTGAAGTGTATCCAAAACTTTCTGGTAGCACAGAGGAAAGGGGTGACTTCTCAATTTGAAATAAACCTCATTCAGATGCCACTTCTTACGTGCAACCTATTTGGGTCACTACCCAGCCTGATCAGTGTTTTCCATGCTTTCCTTTACTTTGTTCCCTTTCAGCTACCAAATTATAAGCATTTCCTGTGCCTCAGTACTTAGCCTTCCGTTCATTCTTTTATATCCTTTTCTTTAGGAAATGGATTTAGTTTTGAGGCTTCAGCTGACAAGTTTCAAAGCCATACCAGCTACAACAAAACATTTTTTTTGTTGTGAAATAATACACATGCAAAGAAGCATAGTAAACAAATTTAAGTTTAACTTATTTTTTTAACAAATTATTTTAATGCTGACACCACCATAGTCACTAAATAGAACAGTGGAAGCATGCTCAAAGCCCCACTCATGCCTCTTCTCAATCACAGCCACCTTAAAGGTCACCGCTATTCTGCTTTTTATGGTAATTGCTTCTAAGATTTAAAAAAAAAAGAAGAAGAAGAAGCTCTGTACCTGAATACCAACTAGATATTTATTCCAAAACAATATAGTTTCATTTTGGGAGACTGGGAGACAGAGGTGGAGGGAGACATTTCACACTATTCTATCTTGTTCTTGCACTGAAACCCCGAAGAACATCCCCAGGTTCACTAGGAGGACTCACCTGACAGAGCACATAGTCATACTCATGGAGATCATTTATTACAGCACAGGATACAAAACAAAATCAGCAAAGAAAAAAGACACATGAGGCTAAGTCCAAAGAAAAACAGGGGCAAGTTTCCAAGAGGTCTCTTCCGGTGGAGTCACACAGGTCACACTTAGTTCCTCCAGCACTGACTTGTGACAGCACAAGTGAAATATTGTCTACTAGGGAAGCTCATTAGAGACTCAGCACCTAGGGTTTTTACTGATGGCTGGTCACACAGGCATCTACTACCTAACATGTATCAAAATTCCAGGCTCCCAGAAGGAAAGCAAATATGCAGCATAAACCATACTGTTTGCACAGACAGTTTAAGTACAGTGCGCTGTCCTTATCAGTTAAGGAATGGCAAAAACACGGAAAGTCCAAGTTCCCAAAGACCAACCAGGGCCAGCCTTTCAAGCAGGCCTTTCTAAGGATAGCAGTTTCAGGCCTGCTGTGGCTAACTTTTTTCTGCTTGATATTTTTCAATTCAAAATTTAAATAAATAAAAACTCAGCTTTCAAATTGTGTCATTTTCTCTTAAAATGTATCAACACTAACCCAGTGCAAACCTTCACTTTATACATCCACTACTATCATATGATTGAAAGTATGTTCTATGGAACATTGGACATGGCCTATTATTGGTCTTTCTTAAAGTTCAGGAATACTGAATTAAGCAAAGTTATACAGGTTACTTAGCTGCAGGACTCTCAGCCTTTTGCTGTGATGAGTGTGACCTGGCCTCTATCTACCTGTCTTGCCTCATCTTACATTATCTCCCTTCCCTACTTCCCCTGCGTCAGCCACCTTGGCCTTCTTGCTCTTCCTAGAATTTGCTAAACTATTGACTCTGATGTAACTCCCCAGCATCACATCACTACTACCTCTGTCAATAAATAATATCAAGCTTTATTTATTTATTATTTGGTTGTGCTGGGTGTTGGTTGCGGTAGGCAGGCTCCCTAGTTGCGGCTCACGGGCTCCTTAGTTGTGGCATGCATGTGGGATCTAGTTCCCTGACCAGGGATTGAACCCGGGCCTGCTGCACTGGGAGCGCAGAGTCTTATCCACTGCACCACCAGGGAAGTCCCTCAAGCCTTATTTATGTTTATGTATTATTTATATTTATGTATGTGTTTAAGATCTTTCTTCTGTATGCTATATGTGTTCTTTATGTCTTGTGGGCTTATTAATGCCAGTAAATCAACTTATTCTTTCTCATAGCACCCCATGCCTTTCATGGTATTTATCTCAGTGTATGATTTTATTTTTGTCATTACTTGCTTAAATGTCCATTTCTCTCACTTGATTGTAAGCAACATGAAAACCAAGACTATTTTGTTCACAACTATAACCTTCAACATTTGGCATAGAGCACATAATTGGTATTCAGATTCTTAATAATATAAATAATTCTACAAAACTGGGCTATAGTAAACAGTGTTTCCCAAACTAACCAAGATTTTTTTTTAAGGCTCATTTCATTGTATTTTGCAAGACTGATGTTGTGTAGAATACACTTTGGGAAACACTGATATACTTTAAAGTGTAAAATACTTTACATAGGTAAGATTTGTAGCTAGGAGTTTGTATTTATTGCATATTCTTGATTGAACCTCTGTTAGGAAGATTAATTTAGTGTTGGTGTGCTAGATGAATTAGACTGGAAGCAGAGACCAAGATTGATTTTTGTGACAATTCAAGAGAAGTAATAAATAGTGACTTAGTCTAAGTGATTTGCAGGTGGATTGGTGAACCAGTTTGATATAGAGGAGAAGGATGAGGGAAAGACACCTGCAGTTCTGACACTGGATGCCCAGGATGTCTTCAGCAAACGACATTTGAATAGATTGGAGTAATTGAGTTTCTTCTTCCGGAAAGCATCCTCCTGTTAATCTGGAAAATATATCCATCTTGTTTCCAGGCAACACCAGATAATTAAATTATCTTCATATTTAGGAATTAATAAATTTTTTTAAATTAGCATACTGAATTACTTAATAATAACTGTGCTGTAAACTCTTTAACTGTCTAATGACAGCTTTCTGCTGTGGTTGAAGAGTGTGTTTACCTACATACTCTAATTTGGAGATGACAACAAAAATTGAGAACTTTTTTCTATTTTGTTCTAACTACTTACATAGGTATATATAAATCTGTTTTCTGATGTAAAAATGTTTACAGGAAGGAGCCTGAAACTCAGACGTTACTAAAGAAAAGACTGAAACAAGTGACTATTTAAAAAAATTAAACATTTATGACAAAAGCCATCATAGTTTTAAAAGGCTAATATGAATATTCTCCCTTGATATTTTAACATTAATATAAAAAGTGTCACAAATTAATAAAAAGAACAGCCACATAGAAGAATGGGCAAAGATTATAAAGAAACACAGAGGCTGATAAATATATTGAGATTCACTTTCACTTATAATTTTTTAAAATGAAGATTAAAATAATGAGATCATTTTTTCCTCCATCAGATTGGCAAAGATTAATAATGACCAGAGTTTTCATGTTCTCATGCAATGTTGATAGGAATGTAAATTGCAACTTTTCTGACCAGTATATCTCCAAATTAGAAATATATATACCCATTTATCCAGTAATACTATTTCTTTTTTTTTTTTTTTTGGCCGCACCTAGCGGCATGTGGGATCTTAGTTCCCCGAACAGGGATCAAACTCGTGCCCCCTGGGTTGGAAGCACAGAGTCTTAACCACTGGACCGCCAGGGAAGTCCCAGTAATATTTCTTGATATTTATTCTAATGGTGTAGTTTACAGTGGTTAAAGATAGAGGTAAAAGGATTGCAGGACTGTTTATAATATTGAAAAATTGGAAATGATTTTCAATGTTTTGGTGAAATAAATTATGGCATATTTATACAGTACAGTTCTATTTAGGGGTCTTTAAAAGACAAAGTAAAATTTATATGTACATGTGTTTCTATATCCCTGGTATATTATGAAATGAAAAATTTTTTTACAGAACTCTTTGTTAAATATCCCTACTTAAAACTATTTATGTCAAAAACGCTAGAAGGGCTTCCCTGGTGGCACAGTGGTTGAGAGTCCGCCTGCCGATGCAGGGGACACGGGTTTGTGCCCCGGTCCGGGAAGATCCCACATGCCGCGGAGCAGCTGGGCCCGTGAGCCATGGCCGCTGAGCCTGTGCATCCGGAAGCGGGAGAGGCCACAACAGTGAGAGGCCCGAGTACTGCAAAAAAAAAAAAAAAAAAAAAAAATGCTAGAAAAGCAGAAATCAAATTGTTACTTGTTGTCGATGTGGGAAGGGAGGCAGATTTTAGGGAATTGCCTTTTGTCATACTCTGCTGTGTAGGTTTTTTTGTTTTTTGTTTTTAATTTAAACAACAAAAGTATAATTCTCATAAGTGAATGGGGAAACATTAAGGTTCTGGGGTGGGTAGGATAGAGAAAGTTTAACATGTATCTTGTTCTTTGTATATTATGATCTGTTCTACAATCTTTAAAATTCTTTTGAGTCAACAGTGTAACTCTCAACTTTTCAGACTCTAGTAATAGAAGGCAAAAACACTTCCGGGGAGAGAAAGAAATACAGCTAAAAATTACAGAGATGCTAAAAATTATTTTTTTCCGTATTTTCAATAAAGAAAATAAACTCATTTTAATCTTGTAAAACAGTAAAACTAAGAGGGGGGAGGGGATGTACACTGCTTGATGGTGGTGCTTTTGTACTGTCACCAAATAGTATGATTAGTTTTCTATTCAAATTAGATACCCCATCTGAAAATGTTCTTAGGAGCACAATGACTTTTCATCAGAAATTTAATAATTAAACATAAACGTTGAATAATTATTTAGGGATATAATATTCAACAAAACTAATGATCTCTTCTTTATGCAAAGGAAATGTGTGGGTATGGAGAAAAATAATTAGGTTAATAATACGGAGTCCTGTAGCTAATCATCAAATTTGGAAACAACCCCCTAAAATATTGTTCTTAAATTTAAACTAATTCACCTGCTTGATGTCTAGCAGTGAAACATCTGTAATGTGGTTCACTTTAACTTTTTGTTTTTAATGACTATTTACACTAAAAGCCATTTCTGTTCTTGGATAACCTACTTAAATATTGGTATTAATTTTACATTTAATACACATCCGAATGCATAATAGTTTTCAAGTTTAACATTAAATGTACGTTTAATTTTTATAAATGAGAAAATTTCTACATTTAAAATTATTTCGAAGAATTTAGTATCTAATTTTAATGATTCTTTTACTGGTTTTGGTTTTCTTATCCTATTTAGAATGATCATCACTAGTTTTCCCTAGTGATTATTCTAGGCTGTTCATGACTCCTTGAAGATTATCTTTTAAAAATCTTTTAAAAAACTAAGAGATAACATATTTCTGACCATGCTGAATGTGCATTTATGAAGCAGGCATTTTATTTAGGAAGTATTTTATAACTAGAAATATTAATACCAAGAATATATAGTATCAATATGAATCTGCACTGTAGCCAGAGTTCTAAGAACCCGGCTCACCTCATTTGTCTGCATTTTTCCCCTCATTTTCTAGCTTAAAAAATTTTAATGGTTACCCTTAAAAGAATATTGCATAAACTGGCGGAATGGGATGTACTTTTAAAAATATTCTTTTAAGAATATGTTTTTAATCGGAAAAAAAAAGTAGCAGCAGGAGACTGACAGCTGTTTTGAATTATAATAGGTTCTATTAGAAGAAGCCCACATGGGCTTTAATAAGATTCTCCTAAGCAGAACTCTAGCAAGTAATCTCTATTTGCAGTAACACAACTTAATTTTATAGAAAAATGCAATTTAAAATATATCTTTATTTAATATGAACAAAATGTTTTCTGACTTGCCTTTTATTGGTGGTGGGTAGGTAAGGAAAATACTATTTTTATACATGATCT
The DNA here is from genome assembly GCF_963455315.2 of Globicephala melas. NCBI lineage: Eukaryota > Metazoa > Chordata > Mammalia > Artiodactyla > Delphinidae > Globicephala > Globicephala melas. The sequence goes on along the minus strand of NC_083315.2, from coordinate 166,483,219 downwards.
TGAGCTACTAACTACAGGTGCACAACGTCTTACTTATAATTTGAAATTCTAAGAGTTCTGATAACCATTTCTTTAGGGAGACTCATTTGATGGCAAACAATGATGTGACCTGAATTCATTTGGCAACAAAACCTAACCTGAACTAAATATGGGGTAATATGACTAATCTCACTGGGTGTGTTTACATAGTATACAGTAAATGTTTCATATACCATATTACTTTCTTTTAAAAGAGAGAGCATGAGAGAGAGAGAGAGAAGGAAAAGAGTCTGAATTTTAGAATATATCTAGCCCCAAAAGTTTCTCGCTGGTAAGGAATTGTGGACTCTTAAACTGGTGTTTTAAATTGGTGATGAACATTAAATAAAATTTTTATTGGTAGGGCTTCCCTGGTGGCGCAGTGGTTTAGAGTCCGCCTGCTGATGCAGGGGAAATGGGTTCGTGCCCTGGTCTGGGAAGTTCCCACATGCCGCGGAGCGGCTGGGCCCGTGAGCCATGGCCACTGAGCCTGCGCGTGCGGAGCCTGTGCTCCGCAACGGGAGAGGCCACAACAGTGAGAGGCCTGCATACCGCAAAAAAAAAAAAAAAAAATTTTTATTGGTAGAACTAAGATTGAGAAACAGTGTAGTATGTAACACTTTATCGTTTAATTCTGTAGATAGAGTTTAATTACCAAATATGCAGGAAGAATATATGAAAAGTAGAATAAGCTTACAGGTTATAGATATCAACTGTAAATTAAAACATATTACTTAAAATTAGATACTGGAGGAGAGAGAGAGGAGGAAGAAGATACTAGCTGATTTCAGTATTGCTCATAGTAGGGAGCCAGTGGATGGTAGCCAGAAAATAGGGAATTTGGGTATTATATAAAAATATTAGTAAAGTTACTTGTGGGGTAGGGAGAGACTAGGTTGGAGTAGACGGGGAGCAACTAGTCTTTGAATATATCTTATTTTGTGGTTTTGACTTTAGACTCATCTAAACATTTTACAGAATTATGTAGCAAAAGTTACTTAAAAATGCTGTGCCTAAAAATCAAAAGTGAAATAAAAGTGTACTTCCAGTTAGTGATGTAATCACCCAGAGCAAACTATTCCAAGTGACTTACATACACAGTAATTTATAGGATATCCTGAGTTGGGTATATCCTAAGGGTAAAAAAGAATTGCCAGAAAAAAAAGATTTTCATTTATCGTAATGTTGATGATAGTGTTGACATTTTAATTCTTGGCTATTGTGTGTGTATTGTGGGATAAAATAAATGAACAATTATGTAGGCAGTGTTGAGAACAGGGTTTTGACATGTGAGAAAGGAGAAACATGTGTAAAGTTAATGAGATTAAGTAAAAACCCTCTAAACCTGAATTTGAATTGGAAGCATCAGTATACACTCAGGATGTATGTGTATCTAAATACTCATGTGTAGAAAATTCCCAAACTCTTGTACTAAAAAGGCAGCCAGCACCCCCTAGCACCCAGACTGGGGTTTCTAAATACCATTTTTCACTGAAAGGAATTAAGTCTCCTTTAAAGAGATGGCTGATGACAGGTCTAAGGTAAGAAAAATACAAGGTATGCCTAGAATAAGGTATAACCCTAGAAAGCAAAGAAGCTCTCAGAGACAAGTCGTGTTGTGTCGTATGATCTCAGGGACCAATTTGGATAAGCTTCCACTGTCCAGATATGGGACAATTTGAGCCTCAATTGGGATAAATACAAATAATTGAAAGCCATCAAATATGTTTAAATCCATGAACACATAATTTTTTTAACTTGCTGATCATCTTTAGAGAATGCTAGGATGTTAATTGTTTTGAAAATTAGTAAATAAAGGTAAAGAATCATTTATTCTTACCTTTCTGTGCAAACAACTGAATAGTTGATGAGTTCCTCTTACAGAAGTATTCCAGCTAATGAATAAAGAAGGAGTGATAGAATATCACCATGTTGCAGCCCCTAATGAATTAATGACTCTAGTTGGTGATTAGTGTTAATTGTTAATATTAGAGAATGAGAAGTAGACGTTTGGTACCTATTGTTGGAAGTACACATCACCACATGTGAAGCAGTCTTGACAAAATAAACTTTAAAAGTACAAAAATGACACTAAATCTGATTAAGTTGTTAGATCTATAAATTTCTGTAAATACAGGGCTGAGAGAAACATATTAAGCTACATCATGGTGATGCATTTGCCAAAATTCAGACTATGGGAAACTACCATATAACCTGATTTCTTCAACAACAACAAGGAAAAAAAATTGCAAGGGGGAAAGGTTGGGGAGGGACCTTTTAAAGGAGATTTAAGAGACATAGTCGTCCAGTCACAATGCGTGGGCCTTATCTGGATCCTGATTCAAACAAACTAAGAAAAAATAAAACTGGTGGAAATGACAACACTGCCTGGGAAGTTCATATTAAGGAATTGTTCATAATTTTAGATGTGATAATGGTACTGTTGCTCTTTTGTATCCTTTCTTTTAGAGATTCATAAGGAAGTATTTACAGATGAAATAATATGCTATCTGGGATTTGCTTCAAAATAATCCAGAGAGATTGGGTAGAGAGTGGATTGGGGTATAGTGATAGAGGACTGCCACAAATTGGTAACTACTGAAACTTGGTAATTGTTGAGCTTTGTCTTACTATTCTCTCTACTTTTGTTATATTTTTCTCTCCTTTATTACAGAAGCTGCAAAAGTATCTCCTGCACAGGAGGAAAAAATAAGTGATAGATAGGAAGGAGTGAAAATAGAGAAGCATAGTCATATTTGTCTTTGGTGTTTGAATGCTAAGGGATTTGATATTTATGGAGTATAATCCACAATCCAGAAACTTTTTATTGTTCACCAACAATGAGGACCCAACGCAGCCAAAAGTAAATAAATAAAATAAAGCTATTTATTAAAAAAAAGACTTGTGACAAAAACAACAGTGTAGTCAGACATATAGACGCATAAGGAAGACATGGCTGTTCCCATCAGAAAGGTTGATATAGAACTGAGAACTTTTTGTTCCTTTGTTTGTTTGTTTTGTGGTACGCGGGCCTCTCACTGTCGTGGTCTCTCCCGTTGCGGAGCACAGGCTCCGGACACTCAGGCTCAGCGGCCATGGCCCACGGGCCCAGCCGCTCTGCGACATGCGGGATCCGCCCGGACCGGGACACGAACCCATGTCCCCTGCATCGGCAGGCGGACTCTCAACCACTGCGCCACCAGGGAAGCCCAGAACTGAGTACTTTTAAGGTACTTCCTTCTTTAGGGGGGAAAACACTGAATTAGGGATCAGAATGACTGGTATCTAGTTTTGTCTTTGCCATTTTACTATATATTAATATTTTACTTTGGATAAGTCACTTCATCTCTTTACCTTAATTACCTAATTCAGAGATTAGAGAATGAAGCCTGTCCTATCTACATTGAAGACTTAATGTGAGGATAAAATGACTTAATGTGTAGAAAAGCATTTTGTAAACTATATATCCCTGTTAGAAGATACTCCTGCTACAGTCATTAAAAGAATGTAAAAAAGGGGAGCACATGTCATTGCTTTTTTAGTGGGGCCTTTTTTTCATTTACTTTTTAAAAATTATGATTAAAGATACGTATAACATTAAATTTAACATTTTAACCAGTTTTAAGTGTACATTCACATTGTTGTGCAACCATCACCACCATGCACCTCCAGAACTTTTCATTTTCTCCAATGGAAACTCTGTACCATCAAACACTAACTCCCCAGTCCCTGGCAACCTCCAGGGGGGTTTCTGTCCCTGTGATTTTAACTACTGTAGATGCCTCATATAAGTAGTGTCATATAACATTAGTCCTTCTGTGCCTGGCTCATTTCACTTAACATAATATCCTCAAGGTTTATCCATGTTGTAGCATGTATTAGAATTTCCTTCATTTTTAAGGCTGAATGATATCCCGCTGTACATATATACCACACTTTGTTCATCCGTTTGTCTGTCGATGGACATTTAGTTTGCTTCCACCTTTTGGGTGTACCACCCTGTTTGAGTCCCTGTTTTCTTAGTTGGCGGGTGTGTTATATAGCCAGAGGTGTAATTGCTGGATCATATGGTAATTCTACATTTTATTTTTATTTTTAAATTTAATTTTTGGATGGATCATGGTGCTTTTTTTTAAACAATACTGTTTATATATTTTGAAATATCTCGAAAGAGTCATATTTGAGGCTGTATGCACACTGTGAGCTATACTTTTTTTTCCCTAAGAAATGTTTTTTTACTCCCAAGAACTAGTGTAGTTTTAATTAAATCACACTCTTGTAAGAGGCTTAGGCTGTATATGTGGAATATGGATCCTGAGAAACAGTTTTTGGACTGAAGAGCTCAAAGAATGTTTACAAACAAGTATTTCCTTATTAAACGGTTATTTTTTAAAAATTGACTTCATTCAGCTGTTTTCAGCTCAATACTTCATATATGCCAGGCACTGTTCTATGTGCTGAGGATTTAGTGTCAAATAAATGAAGTTCTGGCTCAGTGTAAGTGGAGCTTTCATTGTAGCATGAGACAGTTAACAAGCAAACAAGTATATATTCAATAATTTCAAGTGCTGAAAAGTGCTACAAAGAAAAATAAAGTGAAGAAAGGGGATAGAGAATGATGGGATGGGACAGGATGTTGTTTTTAGAGGATGATTAGGGAAGGCGTCTTTGAGGAGATGGCATTTGAGCAAAGGCCTGAATAAAGTGAGAGAGTGAACTGTGTGAAGACTTTGTGGAAAAGTGTTACTGATGAAGGGAATAGCAGGTCCCAAGGTGGGAGCTTTTAAAGGAGACAACTCAGAAGTTAAATGAAGATCTATCTCAACCAGTACCCAGTACCCATATGAGGAAATGGATTGGTTTAAGATATCTCATTGGAAAGAAAAGAGAAAAATAAAGATGGAAAAAATGTTAGGGAAATTGATTTGTATATTCTGTTAATGATTTTCCAACTTTGGGGACTTCCCTGGTGGTCCAGTGGGTAAGACTCTGCACTCCCCGCGTTCCATCCCTGGTCGGGGAGATAGATCCCGCGTGCCACAATGAAGATCTGGCACAGCCAAAATAAAGAGATAGATAGATAGATAGATACATGCATACATACATACATACATACAACTTTGATAATTCTGGAATCACAGTGGGTGATAGAGGCTTAAGGGCTCGTATACTATTCCCTTATGTATATTTTTGAAATTTTTCATGCTACAGTTTAAAATCAGAAATATGTAAATATGAAAGAGCAAATAACATTTTTTCTAAATATAAAAATTAAAATGTACTACATTATTTCTGGCAAATGTTATAATTTTATAAAATACTGTTTATTTCATTTGATGTTGAAATATTTATATATATATTATTAATGGATGATAAAATGAAATATTCCTGAAATGGAAGGATTTTGCCTGTCTAAATATTTTTTCAAGTGAGCTCTGTGATGCTTGAAGAGAAATATAGTAATAACTATTCTATTTTACTTTACCTGGAAGAGATTTCCTTAGATAAGTGAATTTTTAACCTTAGCCATAAAACTTCACAAATGTATATTTTCTGATGACAATAGTTTTTTGATGGCAATGTTTGTAAATTTTTTCAAACTTTAAATTGTGGTAAAATATAACACAAAATTGACCATCTTAACCATTTGTAAGTGTACAATTCAATGGTATTACATATTGTTGTGCGTACATACTGTTGTGCATCTGTCACCACCACCCATCTCCAGAACTCTTCATCTTTCAAAACTGAAACTCTCTACCCATTAAACACTAAATACCCATTCCCTTGCTCCCACCTCCAGCCTATGGACACTACCATTCTGTTTTCTGTCTCTATGATTTTAACTACTCTGATTGCCTCATGGTAAGTGGAATCATACAGTATTTGTCTTTTTGTAACTGACGTTTCACAGCATAATGTCTTTAAAGTTCATCCATGTTGTAGCATGTATCAGAATTTCCTTCCTTTTTAAGCCTGAGTAATATTCCATTGTATGTACATACCACATTTTGCTTTTCATCAGTTGATGGACACTTGGGTTGCTGCCACGTTTTAGCTACTGTGAATAATGCTACTATGAACATGGGTGTACAAATATGTCTTTGAGACCCTGCTTTTAGTTCTTTTGGGTATATAGCCAGAAGTTAAATTGCTGGATCATATGGTAAATCTATTTTTAATATTTTGAGGAACTTCTGTGCTGTTTGCCACAGTAGCCATTTCCACAGTGCACAACAGTGCATGAAGTTTCCAGCTCTCCACATCCTTGCCCAACATTTGTTACTTTCTGTTTCATTGATAATAGCCATCCTAATAGGTTTGAGGTGGTATCTCGTTGCGGTTTTGATTTGCATTTCCCTAATGATTAGTGATGTTGTCTTTTCGTGTGCTTATTTGGCTATTCATATATCTTCTTTGGAAAAATGTCTATTCAAGTCCTTTTCCCATTTTCTAATCAGGTTTTTTTGTTGTTGTTGAGGTGTAGGAAATTTATATTCTGGATATTAATCCCTTATCAGATATATGATTTGCAAATATTTTCTTCCATTCTGTGGGTTTATAATTAATTCACTTTCAAAAACGAGGTTGACCAAAATAAAATTGAAGTCCCTTTTAGCTCCATGAGTCTGACTTCTCTGCCTTAATAAGTATGTTTAATGGAACGTAATTTCACCTCAATGAGTTGCTGCTATCATAAACATTCTTGTTCTGTGTCACTGGAATGAATAGGGTTTGTGGTACTGGGTGGAGGTCATCTGCCTCTGTGTTAGATGGCCCTAGAGAGACATATGAGCCTAGTTGGTGGCTTTCTAAACTCTCACTCTGATCTCATCTATTTGAAGATGCCTTCAAAAGGCAAAGGTCTCTTGCTGACTGCTTCTGATTTACTGTTCACAGTCTCTTTTTGTTTTGTTGTTCTTATTAGGTGTCCAAGGATAGAACTGAAGATTACAATATCTGTGACTTTAGGCAAGTTACTAACCTCTCAGACTCATCAGTTTAAAAAAGTGGGGAGCAGTATTTGGAGAATTAAATGGGTTTAATACATATAAAGGCTCTAAGAACAGAGTCTGGCATATAGTAAACCCTCAATAAATGTTAGTTGTTATGTTAAGTAAAACATGTTTGGGTAATGAGAATGGGCATATGAAGTTATATTCTTTTAACTTAGTTTTTTTTTTTTTTTCTTTTTAAGCTTTATTTCTAGCTGCTCTGAAAATGTGAGATTTGACTATAGAAGTGATCATTCCACTTTACCTCATTAGGCCTGTACCCCTTTTCACTCTCAAGCATCCTGATTTGAATGATATGATTTGAATGATGTGGTCACCTTAGATTTGACAGAAGTGAAATATTACTATAGTTTTACATTTCTTTTTAATTATAATTGTTTTTCATATTCACATATGCCCCACATTCCTGTTCTTCTATAATTATCCGTAAAAATTGGACTAAGTGGAAAGCATGTTTAAATTCCAAAGTCCAATTGCCTTTTTTTTCTCTGTACACTAACATTTAATATAGAAGTAACCCCCCTCCCCATCCTCATTTTCCAAATCAATAAGTATTACAGCTTCAGCGGATTTTAGGAACCCTGTTTTGACGTAATTTATAGATGTTGCAACCCATACATTTCAGTTTAGGTTTACAAAAACTGAGACTCATAGAAGTTAAATGTAGCTTATCCTGTGTAAGTGGTAAATTAGTGACAAGAGGGAGAACTCTATCCCAGATACCTGACACTCATTGTTCTCTCTGCTGCCTAAAGTGTAACAAGTATTTTTATGCAAAGGTCAGAGTTTTCTAAACTCTGCAAGTGTTCTGCAAGTCCATTCTTTTAATGCTCTGTGGGGCAAAGGGCCTCCTTTAGGTTATGCTGAATACTTCCTCTTGGAGGTTCACAATGCACCTTACCACTTTAAAGATGCCAAAAAGTTCTGAAGTAAAGAAAAGTAAAGCTTTGTTTAATACTGCATTTTCCAAACATTGCGAAAACTGTTTGGAAATGCTAGCCTAGGGATTTTGGGAGGAGGGAGAGGTTGATTTTTGGTTTTGAAATTTTTTTCATAGGGTTGTTAATTCTTTCTGTTGCATTCAGCATGATTTTTCTCCCTTAGTTGGGTCTACTACAATCACTGAAGCTTATTTTAAGCCAGTTGGCTCCTCTGATTGAGATTGGTCATGTCAACTATTAACAGAAGGAGCTCCCCCAGAAAGGTGATTCTAGGAAAAGGGTTTATGAGTTCCCTAGGGCTATTTGCATCCTCTGGGCCTCTCCCAGTCCCATAGGCCCTCTCTTTCCCTTTCCTTTCCTGTCATATCATACAAAGATTAGATTTCATCTTGTTCTGTGTAGGATACAGACAAAGCTTGCCTGGAATGAAAACATCCCTGGAGAGGTAAGACTGTGACTGACTCTCACTTCCAGCATTTAGAGGCAGTGGATTCGATTAAGAAGTAAATAACATCATACTGCGTTCCACTTGGCATGAGGTTTTGGTTACCTAAGAAATAAATTGTTCTCTGAGAATTTTGAGAGATGCAGCTTTAGTAACTTAGTCAGGGTTACCCCCAGGATTTGGAATCGGGGACACAGGGTGGACTTAAGGGTTATATCTGATCCAGAAAAGATTCTCCCACCAAGTCTTTCCAAGACCTGTGTTTATTTTAGTATTAGAGCTCTAGTAGAAGATATTAATGTCACCCAAATCAGTTCATCTTGAAGGGGATTTCCATTGACTAGGAGCTACCAGGAAGAGACTCTGTCCCTAAGTCCCAAAGACATTTTTATTTCAAGCCACATCACCAGAGTGAGACCCCAGCTGTCCTGGTGGTGCTAATTATAGTGGCAAATGGCCAAGCATCTGTATCTCAGCTGTGACTTCTCTAGTGCTTGCTAGGTGTTCTTGTGTCTTCAGTGGGTCTGGTGATGTCTTCTAACCCTTCTGTGGTTGCTTTAGAATATCTAATTGTGCTCATCATAAAACTGAGATTTTTTAAAGGCATTTTTGGCATGGTTTTAATCTCAAGCAGACCAGTGTAATAATGTTTGGTGTCCCTGCAAACTGTACAAAATTCTCAGATGAAGATTATTCTCGTATATGTGTGTACACACATTTATGTGACAAAGTGAGAACAGTTAACTCTGTCCACTTCTATAGATGCTCTGACTTTTCTTCATCTGGAAGCAAGCCTCCATTCTTCCTTGGTTTGTTTCGACAGCATACTTTGTGCTATGTTAGTGGGTTTACTCTGCAGTCATTAGAAATCAAAAAGCAAAACAGAACAACAACAACAAAAAATGAAGCAACATGGAACTTCACGAATTGAAGTTGGAAGAATGGAACTTCCTTCCTTAAAGAAGGAAGTGAGACGAGGACTACCATTAGAGTGACACTTTATTATTTATTTTTTTTACCATCTTTATTGTAGTATAATTGCTTTATAATGGTGTGTTAGTTTCTGCTTTATAACAGTGAATTGCTTTATAATGGTGTGTTAGTTTCTGCTTTATAACAAAGTGAATCAGCTATACATAAACATACATCCCTATATCTCCTCCCTCTTGCGTCTCCCTCCCGCCCTCCCCATCCCACCCCTCTAGGTGGTCACAAAGCACGGAGCTGATCTCCCTGTGCTATGCGGCTGCTTCCCACTAGCTATCTATTTTACATTTGGTAGTGTATATATGTCCATGCCACTCTCTCACTTCGTAGAGTGACACTTTAGAAACACTTTATCAGCACTTTCCACCATCCACCATTACTTCCAGATTTAAAGCTCATCTTTTTAATTTTTTTTTTTCTCATTTTGGTAAAGGCTTTTATTTTGCATGTTTTTATTCTGGATTTTTCTTAATATATTTCAAACTTTTTTTGAGACAGGATTGCCTATGCTGTTTTTATGTTTTAAATACAAATCTTTAGTGACTGAGAATAGGATTTGACCTGTAAATGAGGCCACAGACTTGGCTTTCCAGGATCCTATTTTCTTTTCCTTTCTTTTTTTTTTTTTTTAATATTTAACTATGTTGATTTACAATATTGTGTTAGTTTCAGGTGTACATCTTCAGATTCTTTTCTATTATAGGTTATTACAAGATACTGAATATAGTTCCCTGTGATATATAGTAAATCCTTGTTGTTTATTTTATATATAGTGCTGTGTATCTGTTAATCCCTTATCCCTCCCCTTCCCTTTTCCCCTTTGGTAACCATAAGTTTGTTTTCTGTGTCTGTGCATCTGTTTCTGGTTTGTAAATAAGTTGATTTGTATTGTTTTTTAGAGACCCTATTTTCTTTTAAAGAACCAGTAAAAATGCCTGATAGAACCTTGAAACTTTTTAAGGAGCTCAATTTGAAACCTAAGATTTATTACTTACACTTACTGTTTTTTAAAGTTTGAACTGAAATTAACACAGGCACATTTAGTTTCCATTTTATAAAAGTTGACAACATTCAAAGTGAATTACCAAAAAATTGCTTTTTCTACCTTTTTAATATTTAAGAATAGAAAACTGTGAATTTACGTACACTGAGCATCAACCTTTAAGAAAACTGACTTTTCTGGAAGAAGTAATTTTCTTGATTAAACCCTCTGGATTCCTTGCTGGGTAGTTCTTAACAGAATGTACTGTCGGGCTTCCCTGGTGGCACAGTGGTTAAGAATCCGCCTGCCAATGCAGGGGACACGGGTTTAAGACCTGTCCGGGAAGATCCCACATGCTGTGGAGCAACTAAACCTGTGCGCCACAACTACTGAGCCTGCTCTCTAGAGCCCCGAGCCACAACTACTGAGCCCTCGTGCCACAACTACTGAAGCCCACGCACCTAGAACCCGTGCTCTGCAACAAGAGAAGGCACTGCAATGAGAGGCCTGCGCAGCACAGCGAAGAGTAGCCCCTGCTCACTGCAACTAGAGAAGGCCCGTGTGCAGCAATGAAGACCCAACGCAGACAAAAATAATAATAATAAGTAAAATAAATATTTTTTAAAAATCTAAAAAAAACCCAGAACGTACTGTCACATCTCTTGCTGCCGTGCATCAGTAACGTGCACTGAAGTAAAAAGTCTGTAATGTGCTGTGTTCTCCTAGGGTAGGTAGGTAAATTTCAAATAGGAAATTAAATTTGCTCATGTGAGCATACGATTTGATTGAAGTTACTGCTACTTTGCATGATATGTAATTAGTAGAAGGTTTCCCAGTTTTCTCTTGAACACTATAGGTAGATAATTCTATGCTTAGATAAACAAATTTCCACATATTTATAGTAGGAAAAGATTGAAGGAAAGGACAAATGTAGAGTGATTTTCTTAAACTTGAATTCCTAAGGTTACACTGTGTAACAGAGATGAAAATAAATTCCAAGAATCTTGACATAGTTCTGTTTTCCAGCAGGTTTTTTGTGATATGTATGTGTGTGTGTTTAACTTTTATTTGTTAAAACGTTTCATTCTTAATTATGAGGCCAGATTGACTGCCTACTGGTTGGTTTCCTAACAGTTCCAATAATAGATTTTAAGTTGTGTTTTCTCTTAAGCCATTATTGCTTTTGGTCAAATAAATTTTATATATCTGGATGGTATAAATATTTTGAAGCATTCCTGTTAACACTCAGAGAATTTCTTCTCTTTGCGCTTATATCTTCTGCTTGCAGCTCTGAGAGTTAAGGTTCCGTGATGTAGAATTTAATCTATAAGTGTTAAAATTGTCTCTTAAACTGGTACTACCCTGTCCCTGTTAAGTCATAATATCAGGTAAAAGAAAGCAGTGTTTTTATTTCAGGGCTTTATGGAGAGGAATGATAAAAGTTTTTGTTTTTCCTTGTGTCTCCTCACTGTACTTATTATAACTTCTCTCAAAATTGCTATAGAACAAGTAGCCTAAAGATAATTTAGTTTGAACTGTCCACCTTTCCTTCCCCCTCTTTCAGTAAAATGCCTAATTACACAGATTAAGGATCAATTTAAACAATTTTATCTAAGGTAGAAAAACAACAAACCATTCAACTATCTGTTCTCTGTATGTCTGCATCAACATACATGCATTTGCACTACTGGTATCAAACACCTCTTAAGTGTTTGTAAATGGCTTAGAATGTTAGATTATATTGACTGGTGGTTGCCTCTAAGGAAAAAAAAATTTTTGAAAAGTTTCTTTTTAGTCTAAATACTTTTCCCTGTGATTTGAAATATTCTTTCTGTAACTATATTTAAATAAGTCTGATATGTTACTTTTTACTTTCTTAGAAAGTATATAATTGGTACCTTTTATGGCTCAAGATTACAGATAGTACTGATTCATAGTTCAACTGTTTACATTTTCTGAAATTTTTACATGTGAATTTTACAGCATGTCATTATTTGCAAATAAAAGCAGTTTTCAGTAGCTTGCTTTTTTTTTAACTGTACAATTTGAGATACATTTGAAAAAATGAATTAAATTATTTTTGTTTCATATCAAGAAATGGATGAAAAGAGGCTACTGGATCCAGGGTTGAAAGTTCGTAAAGGCCTCTGGGATTATACTCTGAAGAACCAGCAGATGGAATGCCTGAGTGACTGAAGAAAATGGGTGCTAATGCATCTAACTATCCTCATTCATGTTCCCCGAGGGTAGGGGGAAATTCTCAAGCCCAACAGACGTTTATAGGTAACTGTTTCCGTTTTTCTAACTTCATTTTCTTTTGTGAGTATAAATAGAATCGGGTTTTCGGTGGTCTTTTTGGATTAAAAAAAGGATTAAGCTATGGAAAAAGTTATTACAGATAATAATTCTGTAGCATCCAGATTTTTTCCCATCAAATGTAAATCTGGCTTATATGATTTTTATCCTGAGCAAGCTGCTATAGCACAGTTGAGCTTTTCTTTGGTTGTCTTAACCATAATTGCCAGTTACCCTAGGAAAACTAGGAATCTCCATTGGTGTGGAAACAGCAAAATATGTTTCTTGTGTCTTGGTCCATTTGTTTTGCCCATACAAATGCAGCATTTTTTACAATTAATAATCTGCTTTGTTTGTCCCTATTCTTTCTTTAATATAAAAATGAGTTATCTGAACTCTTTAGTCTTCCTTTATGAAAACAGAAATCAGTTTTATTTGAATGGTTCAGAAATGTCTGTAAATATTTTTAGCACAAAATGCATATTAAATTGAATGCTGAAAATGACTGTCACGAAAAAAGAGACAAGTTTTCATTTGTTTAATTTCCTTCTTAGGGACATCATCCTATTCTCAGCAAGGCTATGGTTGTGAATCAAAATTATATAGCCTTGACCATGGCCATGAGAAACCACAAGACAAAAAAAAGAGAACCTCTGGCCTTGCCACCCTCAAGAAGAAGTTCATCAAGCGTCGAAAATCTAATAGGTCTGCTGATCACGCCAAGCAGATGCGAGAACTCCTCTCTGGGTGGGATGTTCGAGATGTCAATGCATTAGTGGAGGAATATGAGGGAACTTCAGCCTTAAAGGAGCTTTCTCTACAAGCCAGTTTGGCTAGACCAGAAGCCCGGACATTGCAGAAAGATATGGCCGATCTTTATGAGTACAAGTATTGTACTGATGTAGACTTAATATTTCAAGAAACTTGTTTTCCTGTTCATCGTGCCATTTTGGCGGCAAGATGTCCATTTTTTAAAACACTACTTTCTTCCTCACCCGAGTATGGGGCAGAGATCATAATGGACATCAGTACAGCTGGTATAGATATGCCCATGTTTTCTGCGTTGTTACACTACCTTTATACAGGAGAGTTTGGAATGGAGGACTCAAGGTTTCAAAATGTTGATATCCTCGTTCAGCTTAGTGAAGAATTTGGAACACCAAATTCCCTTGATGTAGATATGCGTGGACTCTTTGATTACATGTGTTATTATGATGTCGTCCTTAGTTTTTCTTCAGACTCTGAACTGGTTGAAGCTTTTGGTGGAAATCAGAACTGTTTAGATGAAGAGCTCAAAGCTCATAAGGCTATTATTTCAGCACGGTCCCCATTTTTTCGAAATTTATTACAAAGGAGGATACGGACTGGTGAAGAAATCACAGACCGAACTTTAAGGACTCCCACAAGAATTATATTAGATGAGTCCATTATACCAAAAAAGTATGCGAAAGTTATATTACACTGTATGTATACTGACGTGGTGGACCTCTCCGTTTTGCACTGTAGCCCCTCTGTGGGGAGTCTCAGTGAAGTTCAGGCTCTCGTCGCAGGGAAGCCAAACATGACTAGGGCAGAAGAAGCCATGGAACTTTACCACATAGCACTGTTCTTGGAATTTAACATGCTTGCACAAGGTATGAAATTCTGATTTTTAATCTTGATTTCTAAAATGACATATTTGTCTTCCAAATTGAAAACACAACCAGTATGTTCCATGATTTCAGTGTCTGGGATGTAACAGGGTCAGTTTTTTCAAATCTGTAGTTATGACATCTGAGACAGAATGAGGGTTAGTTTTAATGTGGCTCTTCATTTGGTATTAAAACCAAGCATTCAAAACTAATGACTAAGCAATAGATGAGACTTGAGGCTCTTTCTTCCGTAATGTAAGATGATAGGTGTGGGAATATATAATTACCCAGCTACCATCCACCTACACCCTGTCTGCTCTTGAGCTTTGAGCTAACCCTGTTTCCCAGATTTCAAGGTTATTCTTGATCTAAGACTCCTTGGGTGACTTAGATTCTCATATTTACACCAGTGCCTTATTGATTCTTAAATATTTAGAATAAGAATGAAAGTTCATTACAGAAATGAAGATAGTCCCATTTGGATACAAATTAATTGAATCAAAGAATTGGGCAAGGTTTCTGACTTAAATTTTAAAATATTCTATATCTTTTCAAGTTCAACTTGTACCTCAAGCAACAGTTTACAGGGCATAAGGCAGAGTTAGTGCTTAGACTCGTGCCTTCATTTAATTTAAACTGAAACTAAGTTAGAATGGCACATTTTGTGTGTTACAAGCAAATAAATACATAAAGGTTACATTAAAAGAATTGTATATCTGTTGGTAAACATTAGAATCTTAACATTTCAGAGCTGGAAAGAAATCTTCCATGGGAGAGCAAAGGGAATTTGCTGGCTTGACAGAATGCACTCTTAGCTTTCTATGGCTGTATATTAAAAGAAAACAAGCTATATGACATGAAACTACTTGAGAAATTTAGCTGGTGAGGGTTTGCTAAAAGAACACTAGAAGTTGCCAATTAGAAGAGAATGTTAATGGTTTGGGTAAAAGACATTAATTTAAATAAGGAAAGCTAAGCACATTTTTCTAACTTGAAAAAATGTATGGCTAAATCAACAAATTAATAAGACTTTGAGAAATAAAAATAAAAGCCCCAGTTAAATAACAATGTCAGTGACAACATGAATGAGAGAGATTATCAGAAGACATTATAAACATGAGTGAAAAAGTTAAGATTTCTATTACGTAAAGAATCTTTTAAAATCTTATTTTACCATTACCTGTGTAGTAATAGTACTAATTTTGTTTTATTACCATAATCAAAATGTCATCAAAATATTTTCTTACTAGTTTAAAACAAAAATTATCAGTAATAGTAGACTATTAGACATCAGAATATAGGAAAATATGTCACAAAAATAACCTAGCAGCTTGACCTACCATTCTTTCATTCTGTAAAAGCAAATTTGTCAGAAAATGCCTCTACAGAAAAATTTAAAGGTTGCAACATTACCAAAAAGAGATAATAATCTCTATTTTCTCAAAATGGCTTTATTTTTTTGGCAAGTTTAAATAATAAGAAACCAAAATGTACTGTGTATACTTTACTGTTTTTAAAAATGGGAAAGCACTCCTTAATGTTTTTTTGTTTTGTTGCTGTTAAGTTTTTAATGGAAAGTAAAATGGTGAGCCAGTTCTTGGATCTTGGATAATACTTGATCTAGAGTTCTTTCATGTTAAGTGAGTTAAATTTTTTATATATATAATTTAGCTAGAAATTGTATTTTTTGGAGCACATTTAAAGCTATAAAACAACACTCCTTGCAGAACCTTAATTTTGGTTACTTAAAACAAGCAAACAAATATTCCCTTAAATTTGGGTGTACATGGGCTTCCCTGGTGGCGCAGTGGTTGAGAGTCCGCCTGCCGATGCAGGGGACACGGGTTCATGCCCCGGTCCGGGAATCCCACATGTCGTGGAGCGGCTGGGCCCGTGAGCCACGGCCACTGAGCCTGCTTGTCCGGAGCCTGTGCTCCGCAACGGGAGAGGCCACAACAGTGAGAGGCCCGCGTACTGAGGAAAAAAAAAAAAATTGGGGTGTACATGACTCTCTGTTTCCTTTAATTATTCAAAATATAGAGTTTGGGTTATTTGGTGTTTTGTTTTTCGCACCCCATGTAGGCCTTATCTTTCTTCCATACCCATTATACTGTTCATACTAGGGTTTATAACAGACCATAACTTCAAGGTAATTTTTACCTATTCCCATGGGAAGGAGAATATTTAGTCACTTGGAGAGGGATTTTATATCATAAAGCCTAAGACCTCAGGCTCTGGTACCAGACAGGCTGGATTTGAATCATTTACTATCATGTTTTAACTCGTTTGACCTTATAAGTCATCTCTCTAAGCCCCTGTTTTCTCATTTGTAAAATAAGAATTGTAATGCTATAAGGTAGGTTTATGAGGATTAAAGGAAATAATATATGTTAAGTGATCTGAATAGTGCCCAGTACATAGTAAGCATTCAATAAATGTTATCTGCTAAATGCTAATCATCACAACATACATTGTTCACTACCACAGTCTTTTCTAAAACTAACTTTTTAAGTTTTAAAAAATAATTTTATAATTATATTGACTAAATCGCATATTGAGAATAGTTTACAGATTGTTTTAAGTAATTACTGTTTTTAAGATTTTCTTATAATTTTATCACTAGTGAGTTGGTGCATACCACTTATCAAACTATTGTATCTGGCTGTTTGTCACTCAGCTCTCAGCCAGAGTTCTGCAAGCAGATTAAACCTATAATCCTCTGAGGCATCTATTATGTGTAATGAATTAGCATCTCTTCCATGCATCCAGCATGATACTAGTTACATACCATTTTGGAGAGAATTAAGAAAACAGTCACCGAAATAATTTTCTGTGTTCTATGATTCAGACGAGGACTCCCAGTTAAGAAAGGCTGTGAGACTAGACTGGCAACTTGAGGATAGGACCATATTGTTTTCATCTTTGTGTCCCCAGTGCCTGGGGCATAGTAGGCACTCAGTAAATGTTTATGAATTAATGACTGTTACCTTTTATTCCAAATTAGATTTAACTTTAAAAGTTAAAGCCCAGTTTCAAAAGGAGACAGATTCTATCGAAGGAGACCTTGAGACAACGTATGCCCTTCAAGGTGGAGAGGTGATTTAATAGTTTTAAGAACATTATAGGGCTTCCCTGGTGGCGCAGTGGTTAAGAATCCGCCTGCCAGTGCAGGGGTCATGGGTTCGAGCCCCGGTCCGGGAAGATCCCACGTGCCGCGGAGCAACCAAGCCCACGCGCCACAACTACTGAGCCTATGCTCTAGAGTCCGTGAGCCACAACTACTGAGCCCATGTGCCACAACTACTGAAGCCCACACACCTAGAGCCCATGCTCCGCAACAAGAGGTGCCACCACAATGAGAAGCCCGTGAACTGTAATGAAGAGTAGCCCCCGCTCGCCACAACTAGAGAAAACCCACACATAGCAACGAAGACCCAACGCAGCCAAAAATTAAATAAATAAAAAAATTTATTTTAAAAATTAAAAAAAAAAAAATAACATCATAAAAAGAGGCAATATAGGCAGACAGCCGGAGTGGTTTGGCAAGTAGATAAAAGGGAGGATTCCTGGCCTACATTGAGAATGTGTTTTATTCAGACAAGTAGGCAATCACTGTTAAGGAGGTGAATTAACAGGTAATGAGGCCTCAACTTACTGTGTGCCACCCTTTATTAAGCTCCCATGAATACGTGAGTTAGTACTTTTTCATTTTGTTTCAGTGGTCCATCTGTCCTTGTATTAATATCACTTGCAACCAGGTGGCAAATCCTGACCTCTGCCCCCTCAATTCCCTTCTAAACACAAGAGACCTGAGGTTTATTTTCAAACGAAGTGAGCTAGAGAGATTCCACATCTGGAGATAACGATAAAGAAGGGTCGGGGTAAGGCTCAAGGTTGAAACCTAGAATTATGTGAAAGCCTACAAACTAAATGGTGAAGT
Organism: Globicephala melas; assembly: GCF_963455315.2. Lineage (NCBI taxonomy): Eukaryota > Metazoa > Chordata > Mammalia > Artiodactyla > Delphinidae > Globicephala > Globicephala melas. Next base: position 166,464,964 of record NC_083315.2, on the reverse strand, counting down.
CATTCCCTGACCTTCACCTGCTCTGGTCCAAGCCCGGACAGATACAAGACAGTAAATTGGGCTCCAGAAGTGGTGAACAGCCCAAGAGCATATAGACCTGTTTCAGAGTTTCATGATGAAATTACACAGTGAAAAAGCCAGCATACCTTCCAGTGGTTCTACAGAGAAGACTACAGTCAGCAAGCCTCCTTCTGTAAGAGCTTCCAAGTAGGTATTTACTGCCTCAGTCTTAAATATAAAAACCCTGGACATTTGAGGAAAGCTTCCAAATTGAGACAGAAATAATAACATAGAAGAAACAGACAATGAAGGGAGCAGAAGAAAAACGTCAGTAGAATCAAGATATCCTTACAGAAAAGAGCATTTTATTGAACAATGAGACATAAATAGAATGCTATAAAAGTAAAAACAGGAGCTTTTGGAAATGAAAACTGTAATAGAAGGATTGAAAGGGAAAGTTAAGAAATCTAGAAAGTAAAATAACAAAGAGAGGGACAACAGTGGAGACAAATAAGAAAACTAGAGTATTCATCCAGAAAGTGTAACATCTTAAATAATGGCTTTAGAAATATATACTAGAGAAAATGGAAGAGAAGACAGTATCTAAGGAATAATACAATCAATATTGCCAAAGTGAAAGGGATTTCTATATTAATAGTTTCATCCCTTTCACTAGAAAACACCAGGGAAAAAGAGAAGATTCTGAAATGATTTAGAGAGGAAAGAATTAGTTTCCATACAAGAAATAGGAATCAGAATGGTATTGAACTCTTCAGTAGCAACAACTGAATTACATATTGCCTTTAAAGAGCTGATGGAAAATTGTTTTAAACACAAAATTCTATGCTTAGCCACACTGTCAATCACGTGTCAGGCTAAATAAATGCATTTTTCAGTCCTGCCTCGAAAAACTTATCTCCCGTCTACCCCTACTCAGGAAGTTACCAAGGATGTGTTCCACTAAATGATGAAGTAAACCAAGAACAAGGAAGTGTGGGATCCAGTAAATGGGGTCTAACACCAGAAAGAAGAAAAGAAAATCCTAGGGACGAGCTGTATGTTAGGTGTAGTGGGCGTCTAGTCTAGACTGGACTAGGAGGAGGAGGAAAGGCTCCAAGAAGTAAATATCTGGGAAGAAATCAATTACCTGAATGTTTGAACATTAAGTGACAAGTGACATTGAAAAAGGTGTTATAGATCTTTTGGTACATTTATGAAGAATTAGCTATTGTTAATTTATAAAAAATGAAGCAAGTGAGAAAAGAGGAAATTAGTATTTGCCAGAAAAATTTAAAGTTACATATGGAGGAAAATGTAATTCTAGTATCCAGCCTGGCTCAGCAATAAGTAGTATTTAAATAGTCATCATAGGGACTTCCCTGGTGGGCCAGCGGTTAAGTGCTTCCACTGCAGGGGGTGTGGGTTCAATCCGTGGTGGGGGAGCTAAGATCCCACATGCCTTGTGGCCAAAAAACCAAAACATAAAACAGAAGCAATATTGTAACAAATTCAATAAAGACTTTAAAAATGGTCCACATCAAGAAAAAAAAATAGTCGTCATAATTTGAACATTGAATTTTGGTTTAATAAAATTTCTAAAATTTTATTTTCATAAAATTTTATAAAAATTATAATAAAAGGAGATAAATACCAGAAGATACTAAAGTACTAAAAAACTGAGAGTAGTTGCCTCTGGGAAGCAGGACTGGTGTGGAAGAGAGATAGGGCAGGAGGTTTTATTTTTAGAGTAAGCTTTTTATTGCTAGGTACAAGACTTTCTAAATTATGAGCATACACTGCTTTGATTACAAAATTGATTTTTTATAATAAAATAAAGATATGACATCAGTACCCAGAAGAACCAGAGAGATCTAGATTGGCCACAGTCCTGAAGAACTGGGGGATTTATCATATCTATCAGGACTGTTAACTAATGAGATCATGCTTATAATTTTGGTCTACACAGGGCTTTTACTTTCCTCTCATTTGGTTATCTTGACAACCTATGAGTATAGTAGGGCTCAGAGATTAATAACTAGCCTTCTTCTAAGCTTGTAAGTGATGAAGTTGTGACTCATACCAGCCCTTCCAACCCCAAGCCCAGGAATTTGGGCATGGTGAGGCACGGGAGCAGTATGAGAACCACTTTTCGAGGATGATGGTGGGAGGCCACTGTGGCCTAGTTGCAGGAACAAATCAGCAGACTAGTGATTGAAGCATCAACTCAGAGGAGCCTCGGCTATAAGCCTGGTGGGACTGAACCGCTTGCAGATGGGGCTAAACACATATGTGGGGGAATTGTGGGCCAGCTGGAGATTTAAATACCTGGGTACATCACCACTCAGACTGCTTCAGAGCACTTCGCCAGAGAACAGAGGGCTTTGTACTGAGCAGGCCGTTCTTTCCTGAATAGGCAAGTATTCCAATATCAGTTATTTGACTTTTTCAGCTGCCCATAGTAAGGAACTCCTTCCTAATGTTGGGAAATTCCTCACTGTGTAGGTCTTCACAGAAGGCAGAGCCCACCTCCCAGTGTAAAAACCTAAAAGGTCGGATACTTGCTTTCTCAGCCTTCTCTGTGTTTAGGGCTTCAGCACATGACCTAGGCTTTTTCAGTCCAGAGCTGATGGCACAGAGAATCGGGGACTGTAGAGAATTCTTTCTGGAAGCAGGGTAGGAGCAGCAACACCAACACCTAGTGGAAAAGGAGAGAAGTCAATGACAGTGGTACCAGTGATGGCATTCACTGTCCAGGAGTGGTTTTGGCCACGGTCCCAAGGCTGCACAAGGTACTCACTGGACTGTTTCTGTGGTGTAGTACTCACTTGCAGCCTTCCTTTGTTGTTTGTTTTCTGAGCCTAATCTCCAACTTTCCCAGCAGCTCTGTACTGACAGTATCCTTTCAAATAAATTCCGTTTCTGCTTAAGCCAACCAGAGTTGTTTTCTGTGGTTGCAGCTTAGAAGCCTAGTTCATAACAGTACCTATATTAAAAAGACTAGTGTATAAAATTCCAAAATAGAAGACTAGGTTGGAAGAGCCTCAAAAGAAGGACCAGGTGTTTGATCACTGACTTTGCACAATGACCTTAGCATACGCTGTGTAAGCAGCTCTGAAAATGTGAGAACAGTGAGAATATACTATTGATTCATAATTTTTTTTTAATAAAAATCCACTCTTTAGGAGAACTACAGGTTTTCTCATGAACTTTAACAACCCACAGGCCTACAATAAGAACTTCTGTTTCCATGTCATAAATACCATTGACCTCAGAACAAAATAGCCCAGAATTAACACCAACATCTACATGCATATTCCAGTCCAGGACATTTTACAGTAATATGCTTTAAACAGATTTATTTTTTCATATTGATCAAAACTGTATTTTTCAATCTTTGGAATATGAAATTTATAACTTTAGTTCCAAAATAGCCTCTGAAATTCATTGTCCATATTTTTAGGCATAATACATGTGATTATATTTTATTGGATTAAAAATCTAATAGAGAAACAACTGAAAGCAATGACCTAATTTTTTCCCTTAGCAACTTGGTCAGATTCCAAGAGTGTGTGACTTGAAACGAATGCAAAATAGCAAAGACTAACTGTCCCCACTCTAATCCATTCCTCCCTCCTCCCATTGTCCCCATGTTGACACTCTTCCTTCTGTCTCCGTTTGGTTGAGCTGACAGTTCATTTTGCTTCTGTCTGTAGTTATTTCCTCTTCAGCAGATTAGTCTGGATATACTTCCTAGAGAACAATGGAACTAAGTTAAAGACCATTATCAACAGATCAGAGTAGTAAATATAGGTTTCAGTTAAATATGTGACATAGATGAATTAATCTCAGTTTCAGGAATGGCAGCTCAAAAGACTCAAGTTACACATCTCTAATCACAATAAAATTTAGCTTACAAAACTTACTCAAAATTGTAACATGTAATATTTAAAATATTTAATTGCACATTTTATTTTAGAACTTAAACCGTTTTTCATATAAACTATAAACTCTTCACCTCTGACCCTCTACTCACACTTTTCTTTAGTTTTGTAATATCTTTGACTTTGTTCACTAAATGTTCAAATTCTACCCTTGTCTTTAAGACCAAACTCACATGCTACTTCCCTTGTTTGGTCTTAGGCATTACAAATTAAAAGTATTTTCTGCTTCTTGCAAACTTCTAAAACACTTTGATTATTCTTTTAGGTTTTTACATCTTCTGACTTATTTTGAAATTAACCTATATAACTGTTTCGTTTCGTCTACCAACTAGTATCAACTATATTCTTTAAAGATAAGATCAAAATCTGGGTCATCTTTGAATCACCCAAAAAACCTAGCACAGGGCTTTGCTCCTGGTAGACTCTCAGTTATATATTTTGAATTATGTTTAGAACCTATGAAAACTGAGTAACTTTTTCTTTTAAAAGGGGGGAGGGGTATAATGTTTAACCCTAGAAGTTGCAAATAAAATGAAAGCAGGGAGCCTCAATCGAGATAAATATGAAGTATTATTTATAAAAGTAAATTTAGATGTGGTCCAAATGATGTATAACTCTGTACTGTTAAACGCAGTTTTAAGTTAAATTTCAAGTAAAATTGTCTCATCAGCTCTTTACTTTGTTGGTCCATTGATATGAAATAGAATATCAATTGAATTTAGAATATTCTTGGAAGCCAGTCAAGGCTATTAATTTTTTGAAGCCAAAAAAGTTTAATCCAAGTATAATCTTACCTTTTGTGCTAATTATAATTTAGATCAAAGAATTAATTATGTATCTAAAATCTCACTAATAAAAACATATTTACAGTAATAATGCAAATGTAATTCAAAACGTTAAAGTAACTTGGAAATTCTTATTCTAAATTAGGCTTCTTTTTACTTCTTATTTATCCTGTTTTTTTGTTTTGTTTTGTTTTTGCGGTACGCGAAAAATGGCCCATAGAACTTTCCCTATGGTACGCAGGCCTCTCACTGTTGTGGCCTCTCCCGTTGCGGAGCACAGGCTCCGTACGCGCAGGCTCAGCGGCCATGGCTCACGGGCCCAGCCGCTCCACGGCATGTGGGATCCTCCCGGACCGGGGCACAAACCCATGTCCCCTGCATCAGCAGGCGGACTCTCAACCACTGCGCCACCAGGGAAGCCCTATCCTGTTTTATTAAAGGAAAATAAAATTGTAAAGGAGTTGCCATTTTCTTGTCTATTGAAAGTAGAGTGTTTATTCACCCTTATTTTATATACTTAGAAGACAGTGAGTGTAAATATTATGGCTTGTTATATGACTTTTTGAATGTAAATGTAATATACACCAGGCACTTTACAGTCATAGCAAGTGTTATTTTAAAATACATACAGTTTATTTGAAGTCTATCAAATGTCTGTTCCTCTTTATTTAAAATTATGCAGAGTTTAATTAGAAGGCTTTTCTCAACACTAAGCGCAACCTTTTTTCTGTAATACTGAAATTCCAAGGATGCCACAGTGAAGGGAAATGAAATAGAGGAAGATTGGTTTGGTTTATTTCCCCCAACCCAAATTGTGTGTTTATTATAGTCAGTGTCTAAGCAATTGGATTTAATTTGAATTTTATAGATATTAATCAGATAGAAGATGAAATGCTATACTCAGGTCAGTATGGATATGAACACAAAACTTTGAACAACTGTACTACTTCTCTGAGATAAGAAAGAGCTGAGCATTTATATTATTTAAAGAGTATGTTGAATTCTGCCCACTTGGAGGTAGCAGATAGCATCTGCAGTGTATTCTGAAACAGAGATACTTGATTTCAGGTTAACTTTTTTTTTTTTTTATTTTTGGCGGTACGCGGGCCTCTCACTATTGTGGCCTCTCCTGTTGCGGAGCACAGGCTCCGTACGCGCAGGCTCAGCGGCCATGGCTCACGGGCCCAGCTGCTCCGCGGCATGTGGGATCTTCCCGGATCGGGGCACGAACCTGTGTCCCCTGCATCGGCAGGCGGACTCTCAACCACTGCGCCACCAGGGAAGCCCAGGTTAACATTTTTTGAACACTGTTGCTATACAAGATGCAGTGCCAGGGAGAAGAGAATTACAGTTTTCAAATGCCACTGTGTACCTAGCAGGCACTTCAAATATGCTGTGCCCAAATTTAATGGTATTTTATAAACAACATTAGATGAGGTTAGATCTATGTTCTAATCCTGCCTCTGCCACATACTAACCATATAAATTCTGTCTGGGTTCCTCAGCTTGAGCTCGTTTATTCCTCTTCATAGAAGTACAGGCACCAAGCACAGTGCCTGGCTCACAGTTGGGCTTTAACAAATGGTTTTAAAACTGGATTACATTAACTCTTAAGTAGACAATTTCTAAAGATAAGAATTGAGTTATTTTCCTTACACATAATTTGACAGTACAGTTCCAAGTCTCCGAGGTCTAAAAAAATTACCAGATTCAGACTTTTTTAAAAGCAATGATGCAATTGCAAGAAACATCCAATGTTAGATGGCAGAACAGAGCCATTCCAAAAAATGGTCCATAGAACTTTCCCTATGGTGGTGGGCTATTTGGTGTATACTCCCATTTTGCTTTGATTCAGTTATAGTTCCCTTTTCTCTTAGAAACACTAAGAAAAACGGCCTAAATTGTGGCCTTTTCCTAAAGCCCCAACTTATTTTTATTTTTCTGACTCTGCCATCGCCAGATTTTGACCTTCCTCTTATACCTTCTATTGCCAAGGAGTGCAGAAACTAATGCAGTGTAAGATGCAGGTTATACCAGTACAAGGAAAATGGGATTGGGAGAGGGCATTATTAGTGAGTTAGGAGGGGAAATGACAGGAGGAAGAACCTCTGTATTATACAAGTATCCTGGCTTTTCAAACTCAGAGTTGACATACATAGTTGACGTTTCTGCCTTAAAACCAAATATTGCACTTAACTCCTAAAATATCCAGAGTAGAAGGACTCTGCCCAGATACAAGTATTCTGTCTACTTCTGGTTTTAAAAGTGGCTGCAGGAAACTACTGCAGGAATTAAGATAGATTAAATGTTTTAGCTATTACAGTGTGCAAAACATTGAGCTAAGTCCTTTTTGTGTAAGACCTCCCTTAATCTTTACAATAGCTCATATGGTAGCTGCTATCATCCTGCCTGTTTTAGAGATGAGATGAGTAACTTACATTGTTACTTCCCCAAGGCCACTTCTATTGATCAAAAAGATGGACTTCAAAACAAGAATTTACCGACCACCAACTCTATATGCAGTAGCTAAGCTTCCTATATACTTTGGTATTTTGGCCGCCCCAAGCAGCATGCCAGATCTTAGTTCCCCAACAAGGGATCAAATCCGTGCCCCCTGCAGTAGAAGGGCGGAATCCTAACCACTGGACGGCCAGGGAATTCCCTATACTTCGTACTTTTAAAAAATTTATAGACAGTGTGTTTGGTAACAGTCATAAGTAAACCATTCCTTGTAACAACTTTAAATTTGAATGAATTTATTTCAAAAGCAGTGTATGCTCATTGTTGAAAAAGGGAATCGTACAGAAACATAGCCTAAAGTGTATTTTCACCTATTACCACTCCTTTCCCCAAATCCTTATTGATGACATGATTTGAACAGTTTGAGTTTCCTTGCAAACCTTTGCATGTGTATGAGTGTGTGTGTGTATTTCACATGCATATCTTGTTCTGTTGTAATATAATAGTACCATACTATACATGTTATCCTGTGTCTCGCTTTTTTACATACTTAATAAACTTTGGGAAAATTATGTTGTTACATAATAGTTACTTTATTTTAATAACTGTATTCTTGTTTGTTTCTAAAAATGCAAGGATGCCCTGGTTGGATATTCAGATAATAAAAATAATACAAAAGATGTTGAAGAACCTTCAGAATCACTACTCAGTGAAAAACACTTAACAAATAGTACCTTTTTATAAATATCTCCTGAAGACTGAATCTGAGTTTGGAGTGTTAATTTATGAGTCTGCTAAAACATTCAGTGAATATAAACTGACTAGAAAGTTCTTCCATCCAGCTGTTTTTTCATATATGTAGATGAAAAGGAGTATCAATTCCTATTATAAATTAACATGGGCTAGCCTCACTAAATATGTCTCCACGAAGGGGGTAGCTTTGATATATTAAAAGACTTTGAGCTCTGGTTTTGTTCTCTCCACTGAAACATGCCTCATACTTAGCACTGATGTGTCCATAAGACTTTGAATAAATGTTTTTACATGTCAAAGTACTTGAAGGTGAAATATCCACACATCTGAAAGTCATGCCAGAAAACTGAAAACACTGTTTGCACAGTTACATGGCTTTGTTTTTAACCATGTTCCTCTTCAACAATAATAGACCCCTGAAGTGGGTTTGTTTTAATACTAAGTTTTCACTGTCAGTGTTCCTTCCTAATGAAGTTTACATTAAAGAACAATGCTGGAACTTCCCTGGTGGTCCCGTGGTTAAGACTCCGGGCTTCCACTGCAGGGGGTGAGGGTTCAATCCCTGGTCGGGAAACTAAGATCCCACATGCCGTGTGGCACGGCCAAAAAAAGAAAAAAAAAAACCAATGGTGAATTTTGGAACCTGATTCACTAAACTATTTCTAGAAAATACGTGGGCATCACCTTGGTTTTCTAAACCTTGATATCTGTCTGAGCTTGTATCTAATTATGAGAGGTTCAGAAATGTATGATTAAATAATTTCTTTGTTATTTTTATGCCTCATTGTAAATTCTAGATGGATAGTTTTTTGTTTATAAGTGTAAAGAAAAATATTAAGTATCTAAAGTCTTCAGTGGTGTGAACTCCCCCTCCTAACCTAGTTAAATAGAAGGTAGCAAGTACTAAGTTAAATAGTAGATAGATACAGTGTCGTAAATCTGTTCATCATGATAGGTCTGTGAACCTGAGAGAACAGCAGCTGCCTGGGTTTTCAAGCAAATAAAGGTAACAATGGGACATTATGGGGGGAGGGAGGAATGTAACCTGTTGATTCAAATGGATCCTTGGTATAGAATTAGCACTGTGACTCCTATACTTTATTCACTTAGCAAACACTTATTGACCTCTTAACTGTATGCCAGACCCTGAGAGTAGAGAAATGAATAGGATAGTCCAGTGGTGAGTGCCAATAGGCAATTCCAGTGTCAGTGCCCTAATAGAGTAAAGCACTGAATGGTAGGGAGCACATAGGAAAAAGAGGAGCCTCAACCCTCAATATAGGGAGTTACGGAAGGAGAGACAGGGAAGGAGGGACAGTATCAAGAAGAACTATACAAGAACTTTACAGGGAAGTGACCTGGAGAATGAAAGGAGTTAAGTAAATAAAGGTTGGAGATAAAGAGGCACGTATCAGGCAGAAGGAACTGCAGGTAGCAAGGCCTAGAGATAAATGAGAGCAAGGCACTTTTGGCTGGTGGGAAGGGGAGGGGTTGCAGAGATAAGAGAGGTATGGGATGGAGAAATGAGGCTATAGCAGCCGGCAGGGCTGTGTAATGAAGAACTTGGTATACCATGCTGAGACTTTTGGCCTTATCCTGAGCCTGTGGCCCGATTAAATTTACATTTCTGAACGCTCTCTTTGGTTGCAGCATGCAGAGACCATAAGAAATGTTCCAGAAATAGTGTTTTTATTTTAAATGCATACGTTCTTTAAGCAGGTAAAATCTATTAATTACGCATCAAAAAGTACTAATTCTTTTTAAAAAGTTCCTTACTCTATTTATTCATTTATTTAGTAGAATTTTTTGAGCACCTATTTTTTTTGCCAGGCACTGTGTAAGCTCTAGCTCACGTTATCCTCTGTGGTAGGTATTATCTCCATCTTACAGATAAACTGAGGCTTGAATATATTGTCACCTGGGTTTACAACTAGAAAGTGTTAAGGCCTAAATTTGAATCCTGGCTTTTCCAACTCCAGAGCTACTCTTTCCCATTTGAGGGGGAGAGGGAATATGATCTCTGTAAGAAGAAATCATCTGTGAGGTACACTGTTTCAAAGGGAGAACACGATTATATTGAAGAGATAAAAACCAGTAGATATCAAAAAGTTTTCTGAAAGTCATAATTATATCGGCTCTGCCCCAAGAGCTTTGGACTTTTCCTTTATTATGATAATGGAATTAAGGATACTAGCTTACTGTTTTGTTACTAGTGGGAAAATGGTTTAAGAATAATAAACATGGTATAGATATAAATGGGTATTTTTTGTTTTTAGATAAAGAGGCGTACACTTCTGAGTTTTTCACGTAATAAGTACTAGGATTATTTTTATGTAGCATTTTAATAAATGATCTGTGAGAGAAAAGTGCACATTTAGGTTGTCACTGACCCTTTCTGTTCCCTTTATGATCTTTGACTTGCTCTGCTGTCTTAAGATTATGCTCCCTTCCTACCCTCTCCTACCCCCGCAAATCCCCATACTTGCTTTTGAATTAGAATACACCAGAACGGTGGGGGCCCTCTTCAGGGGAACTTAGTTATAGTAATAGCTGCCATTTATTTAATGTTTATCGTATGTTAATGTGCTAGATGCTGTGTGTATATTTTCTTATTTAATCCTCAAAATAACCTGATGAGGGAGATTTTTAGGATTAGGAAACATTTTTCAGATGAGGAAACAGGCAAAATTTCATACATCACACAGCTAAAGGGAGTTGGGATTGGGTCTCGGATCAGTCCGACTCTAGTGGTGTATCTTGGCATCTCTCTTCCAGTAAGATGCCTGCACGTGAGAACGTGTGTTCAATTTCAAGGAGTTCAGGCATCCTGTAGGTCCCAGAATTAGATCCCCTCGCATTTTAGTTTAGCAGAGGCTTATATATAGTGTTTGTGTGCAGAGAACAGACATCCCCGTGAATGCTTCTCCCTTTCATTATGCTGTTCTCACCCCAAAAAACACTTAAGCACAAATATTAAAAATGTCATATTAGAAACGTTCATTTATAACAGACATTGAAGAAATATAAATCTATATTCAACTAAGTATCTTAGGGATTCTTAGTCTTTTTTTTTTTTTTCCTTTCATGGTATAAAGAGAAATCTTCAGTCTTTTGTCAGTTGTCTGTGTGCTCTAGCCTCCTCTTTTAGTTACTAAAGTTGTTCTTTAGACATTTTCAGCTTCTTTCCCATCTTTGTTTTTCCCTTTCACACAGCTTGGCAGAGCTGTAAGAGTAAAGAATACAAGCACTCTTTGTACATTTTCACACACAAGTTACATGAATCTCAGTGATTGTGTCTTTCCCATCAGAAGGGAGTAATGTTCTCAAAGCAGCGAACCTTCTCATTTCCTTCCCAATATTTGCTTGGATTTTGTGGTCATTGATTGATTTTATATTGAGCACTGAGGGAAGGAACTCCTGGCACCTTCTATAGCCTGGTGTTTTTTGTTATTTTTTTTATTATTTGATTTTTTGAATAGATAACCATTCAAATGGAACAGAATTCAAAAGGTACAAAAGGGTACTCAGCGAAAAGTCTCCTGCCCTCTCAACTTTTTGTCCCCCAGCCCCTATGTTCCCCTTCACAGAGGCAACCAGTGTTACCAGTTTCTTGTATATCCATCCAGATAGACAATCCAGAGATTGTATTAGAACATAACTTTTAAAATATACTGAAAGGGAATTTTAAAAGATATTTGGAATGGATCTATAATACTAGTAATGCTTTCTGGCATTTAGCTATTACAAGAAAATCTTATAAGGCTGTTAAAAGGGGCAGAAGTTTGAAAGACATACTTCCACATAGATAAATATGTTACACTTAAGTCTCTGCCTGTATGTTAATGCCCTTCTACCCAACAGGGACAACCAGGTTCTGAACATTAGCCAAAAGAGTATAAGAAATAAAACCCAGAAAAACTCAGTCTCCTTTTTTTTTATAATGAAAATAGATTTTAATCCAGAGTTATTTTTCCCCCAGCTTTATTGAGCTATAATTGACATATAGCGTTGTGTAAATTTAAGGTATACAATGCAATGATTTGATACATGTGTACATGGCAAAATGTTTACCACGATAAGATTAGTTAGCATATTCTTTATCTCACATAATTAACATTTTGTTGTTGTTATGGTGAGAACATTAAACCTGTGCTCTCACAGCAACTTTCGAGTATACAGTACAATATTGTTAACTAGTCTCCATGCTTTACATTAGATCTCTGGACCTTATTCATCTTATAACTGAAAGTTTGTACCCTTTGACCAACATCTTCTTTTCCCTGCCTCTCAGCCTCTAGAAACCACCATTCTATTCTCTGTTTCATGAGTTTGATGTTTTTAGATTCCATGTATAAGTGATACCATATTTTCCTTTCTCTGACTTATTTCACTTAGCATAATCCTCTCAGGGTCCATCCATGTTGTTGCAAATGGCAGGATTTCTTTCTTTTTATGGCTGAATACTAGATATAGTTTATAGATATAGATATCTCACATTTTCTCTATCCATTCATCTCTTGATAGACACTTAGGTTGTTTCTATGTCTTGGATTGGCTGTTGTGAATATTGATGTGATGAACATGGGAGTGCAGATATCTCTTCAAGATAGTGATTTCGTATCTTCAGATATATATACCCAGAAGTGGGATTGCTGGATCATATGATAGTTTTATTTATAATTTTGTGAGGAACCTCTCTACTGTTCTCTGTGGCTGTGCCAATGCACATTCCCACCAACAGTGCACAAGGGTTTCCTTTCTCTCCAACCTTGCCAGCATTTGTTGTCTCTTGTCTTTTTGATAATAGTCATTCTAACAGGTGTGAAATGATATCTCATTGTGGTTTTGATTTGCATTTCCCTGGTGGTTAATGATGTTCAGCACCTTTTCATGTACTTGTTGGCCATTTGTATGTCTTTGGAAAAGTGCCTATTAAGTCCAGTTTTTTACTCAGATTGCTTGCTGTTGAGTTGTATGAGTTCCTTATATATTTTGGATATTAACCCCTTGTTATTTATGGCTTGCAAATATTTTCTCGCATTCCGTACGTTACCTTTTTATTTTGTCAATTGTTTCTTTTGCTATGCAGACACTTTTTAGTTTGTTATAGTCCCACTTGTTGATTTTTGTTTTTGTTGCTTGTGCTTTTGGTGTCATATCCAAAAATACTTGCCGAGACTGATGTCAAGTAGCTTTTTCCCAGTGTTTTCTTCTAGGAGTTTTACAGTTTAAAGTCTTTAAGTCCTTAATCCATTTCGAGTTAATTTTTTGAGTGGTATTAGATAGGGGGTCCAGTTTCATTCTTTTGCATGTAGGTATCTAGTTTTCCCTGTATCATTTATTGAAGAAACTGTCCTTTCCCTCACTGAGTATTCTTGGCTTTCTTATCAGTCCTTTTTTTTTTTTTTGGCCAAACTATGATACACCTTTACCTAAAATATTGATTGCAGTTCTTACTGCTCTTCAGAAATGTAGTTACGTTAGACATGTTCTGAGAAAAGGCAGCTAAAGCTGATCAAAGAAATGAGTACTGTGGCAGACTAAAATGATTAGGATTGTCTAGTATGTCAGAAAGGATATTGCTAAGACGCTTATAAACGTACTGTGACCCCTAATGACCCTCACCTTCAGGTATTCATACCATTATGCAACCCCTCCCCTTAAGTGTGAGTGCGACGTAAGACTTGTTTCTAACTAATACAATATGGTAAAGATGATGGGATATCACTCCCATGGTTTCATTATATTATATAAGACTCCATCTTCATAGTAGACTTACACTAGAGACTTTTTACCTTGCCAGCTGTGAAGAAGTAAGCTACTATGTGGTGAGATGGCCTGTTGAGTGGACTGCATGGCAAGTACTGCAAGCAGCCTCTTGGAGCTGAGTGTGAACCCCGCAGCTAATAGCCAGCAAGAAGCTGGGCCTTTAGTTATACGGCTGCAGGGAAATGATTTCTGCCAGCAACCCAAATGAGCTTGGAAGCAAATTCTTCCCCAGTTGAGCCTTCAGATGAGAATGTAAACCCAGTTGGCACCTTGACTGCAGCCTTAAGAAACCCTGACTAAGGACCCAGGTGACCCGTGCCCAGACTCCTGACCCACAGAAAATATGGGATGATATGTTTGTTGTTTTAACCCACTAAGTTTGTGATAATTTGTTACATAGCAATGGAAAACAAATACATTATTTAATCTTCTGATTTTCATAGGTTAGAATGGTTTAATATCAACAATTCCATGTGATTTAACTTAATTAGGGGAAATCAGTAATTTAAATCTAATTTATCACAGAGCCTTCAAGGTGATAACCAGCCACGCCTCTATAAAAGACTCAGTTCAGGAAAGATGGTGCTATCGGCCACAGTCCCAGCTGCTGCAATTGGCTGGAGGCTATAATTGATATTCTCATTGTAACTATATCACTCAGAGTTCAGTCAGGGAAGCTGAGCAACTCTGACTTTCGGGGTAGGGGGATTATTATAGGAATTGGGCCTTACACAGTTGTGGGAGAAGCTGGGGAAGTGAAGGTCTGAAAGGGAGAGGAGTTAGACCCAAAGGAGTTAACAACCAGTCAACCTGGGAAGCCAAGGACATCGAGCCACTAAGGTGGAGCTGCAAAGGGGGAAGCACGCCCGATAGTGGCTCCGTGGATCTGCAGCCAATCATCTGGTGGTTGCCTGGGGCTGGTGGTGTCACCAGGGCTGCAGTTGGGAGGGAGAGCTGGATGCAGAGCTGCAGAGCAAGGACAAGCTAGAATCCACGGACACCTCTATGTCTGCCTGTCACCACATCTAGCTACAGTGACTTTTTTTGTTGTTTGTTTTTGGGATTTTTGGTGGTTTTTTTCTGTTTTTTTTGGGGGGGGCTGCGTTGGGTCTTTGTTGCTGCGCGCGGGCTTTCTCTAGTTGCAGCAAACGGGCTACTCTTCGTTGTGGTGCATGGGCTTCTCATTGCAGTGGCTTCTCATTGCAGAGCACCAACTGTAGGCACACGGGCTTCAGTAGTTGTGGCACGTGGGCTCAGTAGTTGTCACACACGGGCTTAGTTGCTCCACGGCATGTGGGCTCTTCCCAGACCAGGGATTGAACCCATGTCCCCTGCATTGGCAGGCGGATTCTTAACCACTGCGCTACCAGGGAAGTCCCTACAGTGACTTTTAGAGAGTAATGGCTGCTGCTGCTTCCTTTCAAATCACACATTTCTGTTTTGGCCAACTTTAGCTTAGAAACAGACAGGGATGGAGATCGTGGAAAAGAGTTTTCGCTTAAGCAAGTTTAAACAGTACGGGTCAGCACAGTCTCCCTCTTCCATCACCCAACCTAGATTTTCTTCATGCTTTGCCAGCATTTCATCAGGTCTAGATAGCCTGCCAGGTGAGATGACCCAGACCTTCATCCCAGGAGTATCTGCAGTTGCCCAGCCTCCATTATCACTGAGCAAGGAAGCACCAAAAGGTACTGCAGTTGAGTCCCTCGGATTCTGGACGAACACCTTCCTGCTCCTTTTGCACTGCCCCAGACCTAGCCCCCTGGCACAGCACTCTCAGTATCCACTCTCACAGTATTTATATCCAGGTCTTGTAATTCCTTGGGTGGGTGTGCTTTCTTCCCAGAACGGGAACTGTACTTTCTCTCTCAGAATGTGATTATGCTTGAACAGATCCTCATTATTGGTTTGGAGCTAGTGAGAGGAGGCAGGGGCAGATGTTGAAGAAGACAAACCCTGTCTTTTCAGGCACCTCCAGGGTCTTCTGGCAAGAGAACGCTCCTGTCCTCTAGCAAGGAGTTGGGAGGCGCTGCTCCTCCCAGCGTGGAAAGTTCAAGTGAATCTTGGGGTTTAGCATTCCTAGCTCATCCACCCAAATATCCCCCTTGCAGGTTTCTGTGTCCACCTGTTCCTATCAAGACCCAGATTTTGTCAGAGGTTTGCCAAGACTTTGCTCAAGTCTTCTTTGTAGTTCTGATATCCTTAAAATTAAATCTTGAGCCTGAGTTTTGGCAGTCTTTTCTGCAGCTGCAGGAAATAAGGGTCTCTTTGAACACTGATCTAGAAGTTTCCTGATTTTGACAAAATTCTTAGACTTTGAGGGGTGACTGTCATTTTCTTTTTTTCATGACTTTTCATCCAGCCACATCAGGTCCTTCGAATTACTAATGTTTCCATTCAAGTTCAACCACTATTACCGAACTAATACTTCACTTAGTGAATCTCAGTATTGTCATGCTGCTACAGGCAGGGGTTATCACCACCCCACTTGTCATTAGGAATGGAGTCCTCTTCGCCATCTTACCAGCGAGTGATTTAGTTCCAGAATCTCACTCAAGAATCTTATTTCCTAGGGCCACTTATCTTACTATCATAGTGTGGGTGTCTCCTCTCATTCCCCCATAACCTGTGCTGAAACAGCCTAAAACAAAGGCTTGCTTGCAGGTAGTTTATTTGGTAAGGCATCCCATGAACAAGAATGAGAATTAGAGGGATTGCAACGGGGGAGGAAGGAAAGCAGCGTAAGAGTGGGCCATTGTGTTGGTTACCACTGGAGGCTACTGGGCTTCAAGCCTGCTTCAAGCCAGGATCCTTGAGGAGTTTTGTAGAATCTTCTTCAGAATGGTCCTCCTGAAGGATAGCAGAGAGGAACCTTTATCCAGCCAGCTCTCAGATGTTGCAGAGCCAAGGACTAGCAATGAAAAGCACTAAGGCATAGATTGACTTGTCCTCTAACCCCCATGTCTCATGCTTATTCTCTGCCTCGGATCTGGAATTCTGGTTGCCTTTTTAAAATAGATGTGCAGGGATGATGTGTTGATAGTGGTGTTTTAGAAAGCAAACCTTTCGGCTGCGTGATCATTATAGATTAGAATACTGAAGGGACAGAGATAGTGGGAAGCTTTTCTATAATTAATGTGTGAGGTACTGAGGATTTGAACAAAGGTGGTGTTAATGGGAATGGAAAACAAAGCTAATCAAAGAGCATTTTGAAGGAAGAATCAGTAAGAAACATTAACTAGTTTATTTTGTGTGTGTGTATGTGAGAAAGAGAGAGAAAGATAGTTGGCACAGCTGATTTAAGATTTCTTGCCTAGAAAAAGGATAGTGTTCATGGACGCACTGGCTCCCCAATATTATTTAACATAATCCTCAGAACTCTGATGGAATTATTTCATCCTGGATGTGAAGAAATGAGACTAACAGAGGGTGGTGTGCTTTGATCCAGTACAGGCTGATAGGTGAGAGCCAAGAGTTAGTGATATAATTACCTGAATTCAAAGCCTTATATGCTCTTCCTGCTACTTCATGCTGCCCTCATTTCCCTCTTGTTTCATAATTCCTTTCCTTAGGATTTGGAATCAGTCATGTAGGGGTTAGTAGGAAAGAACTGAAACAACTTTTCTCTCAAGCCTATTTGCACTTGAAGTCTTCATTCTAACTCTGGTGCCACTGAAGAGTCACTATGCATGCTCTAAGGCCAGCCTTCCTCTAACCTTATTATGTTGTTTTATGTTGCATGGCAAGCCGTAATCTCCATAATTCCTTTTCTTTCTTCCCCCTTGTCTATTTCTTTCTTCCTCTTACCACCTCAAACCCAATATGAAACTCTAAATTTGGAAGCAGCTTATACATTTCCTGTTGGATATGAGCCAATGAAAAGGTCTCCCACTGATACTGGTGAAACACATATGAGGGTATATACCTAGGAATAACGAAGAGTATGCGAGCGGCAGGAAAGACAGGTGCTGACAGTGTATTATTCAGGAAATCTGTCAACGTTGAAGTGCATTTTAGTTATCAGAGGAGCACGAAGAGGAGAAAAACAAAAATGTTCATAATAGACACAGAAAGTCGTCCTATTTAACATGCAGCAGTAACAATCATTTGTATTACTAAATGTCAAATTAATTTGTTTCACTTTGTATTTCTGCCTTGATCATTCACGTTATATAGCTCAAATTTTTGGAGAGAGGCATTTTTGCCACCTTAAGTTAAAGATTAGAAAGAAGATATTCTGGTGAAAGAGAATAGAAGAAAGGATATAAAAAGTTGGAGATGGATCTGTAAAATGGGGTTATCACACAAGCAAAAAGAATTGTAAATTGCAAAAAGACAGACTTCATACTGTCTGCCAGCCTCACAACAGCATTGTTGGAAATCTGCTACCTGAGCAAAATACATGGGCATCTTTGAGCCATTACATGGCTAGGCTACAGATGAGTTTTTCTGTTACAAGGAAATCATTAAAAGCTTTGATTCATCCAAAAAGGTGTATGGTTTATTAGTCATTGCTGTGTAACAACCACCAGAGAATCTCAGTGGCATTTAATAAAAAACATGTATTTCTCACAAATTTCCAGGTCAGTTGAAATCCCAAATTTAAATTTGCAGCACTGGAGTCACTCTGATTGCCACCATGGTTGAGTAGGGCCAGTGGCTGTGTTCCCACTGCTGCTCATTTTCCTCCTGGGACCAACAAACTAGCCACAGTATGTGCTTCCCATGGCAGTGGCAGAAGGTGAGAGGGCAAGTCTAGTTCCCAAAAGTACTTTTGAAGCCTTTTGTCACATCACATTCACTAACATTTAATTGGCCAAAGCAGATCTCATGGCCAATTCCAAAGTCTTGGGGCAGCGAAATACACTATGCCCGTGGAGGTGGTGGGGTAGGGGGATCAGAAGGCTGGGAGTAGTGAATATGTCTAAACAGTAATCTAGCACATGTGGATAATAGTCTAATAAGCTCTAAAGTTCTAGTTTAAAAAGATAAAGTAGTCATACTGACTGTGTGATTTAGTTGTCTTTAAAGAAATATATGTACTGTTTAGTCTGTAGTTAGGAAATGGAATCAGTAAGCTCTATAGGGAAAAAAGAGAGCGCGTGCCCTCTCTTATGTTTGTTTTTAATTAATTATTTACCAGGTGTCAGGTAGATAGATAGAATCAGAGATAAGATGGGGCCACTACTGGAACTTCCCTGGTGGTGCAGTGGTTAAGAATCCGCCTGCCAATGCAGGGGGCACGGGTTTGAGCCCTGGTCCGGGAAGATCCCACATGCCACGGAACAACTAAGCCCCGTGCGCCACAACTACTGAGCCTGTGTGCCACAATTACCGAAGGCTGCACACCTAGAGCCCGTGCTCTGCAGCAAGAGAAACCACCACAATGAGAAACCCACGCACCTCAATGAAGAATAGCCCCCTCTCGCTGC
This sequence comes from Globicephala melas, assembly GCF_963455315.2. Lineage (NCBI taxonomy): Eukaryota > Metazoa > Chordata > Mammalia > Artiodactyla > Delphinidae > Globicephala > Globicephala melas. The sequence goes on along the minus strand of NC_083315.2, from coordinate 166,445,824 downwards.
AACTAGAGAAAGCCCGCACACAGCAATGAAGACCCAACGCAGCCAAAAATAAATAAATAAATTTATTAAAAAAAAATAAAAAGATGGGGCCACTACCCCAAAGGAGCGCTCAGTCTGATAGAGGATTCAGACAAATATATCAGAAAGATAAACTATTATGAGAGTTTAATGCTATTACAGAGAGAAACACAGGGCACCATGGAAACTTTTAGGTAAGAGGAACACCTGACTTTTGACTTAGGCTTTGGGGAGCAGGTTCAAGATAGGCTTTTGAAAGAGGCAATATCTAAGCTGAGTCTAAAAGATGTGGAGGAGTTACGAAGGAAAATTAAGAGCATTTCAGAAAAATGGAGCAACATATGTAAAGGCCTAGAGGTGAGAGAGTTCGGTGGAATTCTAGGAAATTGTAAGTAATGCAGTATGAATAGAGTGCAGGATATGAGCCGAGTAGGGGCTGGAGAAGTTGGCAGAGGCCAGATCACCCAAAAAACTGCAGTTTGGATTTTATCTTGAAGTCAGGCTACTGAATAATTTGTTACATATATAACAAAGTTGTGTGTGTTTGTGTGTGTGTGTGTGTATGTGTGTGTGTATATATATGTGTGTGTGTATATATATGGGGAGGGAAGTGCTAGAGGAGGGAGGAGGAAGGGCTAGATTTCCCAGAGGAAACGAAGTGACTTTTGGATTAAAGATGTCTGCAGAATATCCGTGTGAACTCTGGGAAGTTAAGGAATGAGTCTGGGAAGTTTAAGAAATGAGTCTGGATGTCAGGAGAGAGCTCTAGGTTGGACCTTGAAAGACATAAGGATACAATGGGAGTTAAGGCCATGGGGACAGGTGACATTACCCAGGAAATTGTGAGTAGAAAGAGCTTTGTAATTACAGCACTTGGCAAGTAGGTACTCCAGAATGTTCGAATGAAGGAAGAATATCATCAAGGATACGATCTCATTTAAATCTCATATCATAACCCTGAGTTAGGAATATAATCCCAGTTTTACAGATGAAAACATTTCAGGCTCAGGGAGGGTAAGTGATTTGCCCAAAGTGACTTTTCTGCTAAATGGTCAAGTTGGGATTTCAAGTCAGTTTGATTTCAAAGTCCATTTTTCCTGTCATGTCTAGCTTCTTTGTAAACCTCAGAAGTTTAAATATATGATGTTATCTTTAATTCCCTTTCTTCCCTCTGCCAATATCCTGGTTTTAGTAGGATTGTGACACATTCTTTTAAAAACCACATTTTCTCTAATTTGCCTGGCTTTGTCCCCAAACATGTCTACCGGGTTGCCTGTCCTGTCATGTTGACTCATACTACTTGACTCCACTTCAATGCCCGCTTTAAAACAGCGGACTGACGGGAGTTCTCCACTGGCTGCTGGGCGAGGCCCGTCCTCAGCTTGGCATTCAAGGCTTACAGTAAAATCTTGAGAACTGTTCAGAACTTTTCCATATTTCCCACTTCTCATCAGCACATATTCATGCCTTTGGTGGTGTTTACATGCAGATTTCATTTATAAGGATCTCATTTTAATGTTTAGATTAAAGAAATTAATCTTTAATCTTTAGATTTAATTACTCTTATGCTTACTCTGTTATTTCTAAAAATGATTTTATCTTTGTGGCAGAAAAAGCTTGGATGTCTTCCTACCTTAGTTCCATACCCAGTGTAAGGGTTCTTGGTACTCTACTCGTAATGCGACAAGCTAGCCTCTGCTCCTGCCTTTTTCTAGAGGGATCCTTTTGTTGAGGGGAGGTAAAGAGAGCAGTTCTAACTGTTAGAAATTTCTTAATAATGAGTCAAAATCTCTCTTCTTTTACCATCAAGTGTTTCCCAGGACTTGCCCTTGCAACCACAGAGAATGGGTCATTTCTTTTCTGCCTCATGAGGTTCCATCAAACATTGAAAGATAGCTCTTATGTCTCTCCTCAGGTTTCTCTTACGTAAATCAATAATAATCTTGTTTGTTCAGAGCTTTTCTTCAGTAACAGGTCTTAAACTCTCCACTGTACTTACACCCTCCTCTGAGAATTCTGGAGTTTTGTCATTGCCCGTCTAAACACAGGGCTAACAACAGAGCACAGCACCCCACAGGAGAGCAGTGCAACATTATTCCTTTGATTATGACTCTATGCTTGTATCTTAAAAGCCTGAGATTGCTTTAGTTTTATAGCAGGCATGTCACATTTTGCATTTGTTCAGTTAACATACCCAGATATTATCTTTAAATAAGCGGTTATAGTTAAGCTAGCTCGCCCCTGTCTTTTACTGTGCTGTTGCTTTTCTTTAATCTAAATATAGAACTTTCTGATTTTTTTAGTTAGATTTCATCTTCATTTCGATCCATCTTTTTAACTAATTATGATCATTTTATCCAGTGTATTTTTAACTGCGTTTCCCAGCTTTAGGTCATCTCAAGACTTTGAAGCATACTTTCCACAACTTAATTCAAATTCCTTTTTTTTTTTTTTACATCTTTATTGGAGTATAATTGCTTTACAATGGTGTGTTAGTTTCTGCTTTATAACAAAGTGAATCAGTTATACATATACGTATGTTCCCATATCTCTTCCCTCTTGCGTGTCCCTCCCTCCCACCCTCCCTATCCCACCCCTCGAGGTGGTCACAAAGCACCGAGCTGATCTCCCTGTGCTATGCGGCTGCTTCCCACTAGCTATCTAGTTTACGTTTGGTAGTGTATATATGTCCATGCCACTCTCTCACTTTGTCACAGCTTACCCTTCCCCCTCCCAATATCCTCAAGTCCATTCTCTAGTAGGTCTGTGTCTTTATTCCCGTCTTACCCCTAGGTTCTTCATGACATTTTTTTTTTCTTAGATTCCATATATATGTGTCAGAAAGAGAAAGTCAAATTCTTGATTAATATCGGAAAGACAGAGACTCTCCGCTCCATCCCGAGAGTTAATCAGTGTTACTTGCAAATGGTTCTGTTAGCCACTGTTCTATCATCCCTCCACATCTTTCTGTCTTATCTTCAAAGATCTCATTTGTACATTCAGCAAATTTTTATTTAATGCCTACCATGTGGTAGAAGGTGCTAGAGATACAGTGAAGACAGCGATCCCTGTCTTCTGTAGCTGACAGTCTAGAGACATCATGAAGTGTTTTGTTAAATGCTTTGCAGAAATCAGGTTATACAGTTCTCTATGATATTCTGCTTATCTGGTACCATATCAGAAAAGGGGAGGAAGCATTACTTTTTACAGACTCGCTATTGGTTCCTAATGATCTTATATCACCTGAAAATGGGAGTTGTTATCTTTCTCTTTTCACTTTTCATAGGTTCACGAGAACTTTGAGCTTTGGAAGTCTCCAGAGTTTACTGCGGCCCTTTCTGTCTTTTACTACTCTATCTTTTAAACCTCTGAGCTCATTAGAGAGCAGCCTGTTTAGCCACATTTTTGTTGGTGGTGGTGGTGGTGGTGTTTAAACAACCCCCCCCATTTGGGGTTCTTTTTTTATTTTATAGTAAACTTAGTTGTGAAGAATTTCTGTCCAACTTTAGCCATTTTCCCTTACACAGTCTTTGTCACTGTAATTTTACTTACATTTTATCTCTGTATTTTGAAATTATCTTTCCTAAGGAAAGTAGATGACTATCCTCAGATTTTCCTCGTCTCTTCTTTGAGCTTTTAAGGTGCCATAGTCTCTGTCTCCAGGATCCTGGTCCTTTTCACTTAAACCACATGTTTCTTTTTAGTTCACCAGATGAACAAAAAACTGCAGTATTTTATCTGTATTCTGAGGGATTAAACTAGCGGCGATGCGAAGTGTTGGTTTTTTATTAGAATAATACAAAAAACAGATGTCCTCATAGTTCCTAGAAGATAGCCCACCTGTCTTACCCCCAAGGGTGGATTCTCTTATCAGTCAGGTGTCATCCAAGCCTTCCTCTTGCCAGTTCCCAAAACTGTACCATTTCTACCTATTCTTCTTTCTTTCCCCTTTGGTCCAGTGCCCTCCACTATAAGGCCTTATACAGATTGTTGAGTTGCACATAGATGTTTATCTTCTTAAACAATTATGAGGGTTCCTTGCCTTTTTCTATGGATCTGTCTTTATGGAACGGCAGAGTCCCTGTAGATGTCATAATCTATTACAGTTACCAACTGTTACCCCACCCCACCAAGTCTTGGCGATTACCATGAGATTTTATTTATCTCCTTGTTCTTTTTTACCATTGATACGTTTAAGGTTGGTGTCTAACACACTGATGTTCAATAAGTAATATTTATGATTAATCTCAAGAAGTATTTGCCTTCTCTTTTAGGCTGTGAGGATATCATTGCTGAAAGCATCTCATTAGATGCCTTAATTGCCATCCTCAAGTGGAGCTCTCATCCATATGGCTCTAAATGGGTACACCGACAAGCTTTACATTTCCTCTGTGAGGAATTTTCCCAGGTCATGACTTCGGATGTTTTTTATGAACTCAGCAAAGACCATCTGCTTACTGCTATCCAGTCTGACTACCTACAGGTAATCATTTATACACCTCTCAAATTCGTTGTCATTCATAGGTGCACCAAGAAACCCATCTGTACTCTGTTACTCTCCCATCTAGGGAGATCAGCCCACCCAGGAATACCCTCTTCATATTTGTGCAGCCACAACCTTCTAGCTCTCTGGCCCTTTGTGCACTCTGCCGCCATGATTCAGCATTGTGAACCGGCCCAGGTCCTAACCAACCACGCCAAAGGGGTTGTGACAGTAGGCAAAAGGCAAGGTCAGAAGCATATCCCAATGGTGATTCTCTTGGCTTCTGTTAATAATAGATTCACTGTAACAGTTTCGTTTATTTGGTGAAGTATCAGAAGATAGTTAGTTTAAGCAGCACAAAGTAAGAATAATACTCAATTTCTGACCTACTCAAATGCTTATAAAAACTCAATGTGTGTGTCCTGCTGAAGTATAATAATGTTTTCAACTACTTATTTTTAGTCAGTACTTTTAAGCAAATTCTTATGCCCTTGACTTATATGTCCTTCATAATTAGGTAATTTAAACTAACAATAGATTTAAAATATTGTAAAAAATACTTTCAGGTAGAATATGTTCAAGCTTTTTTTTTCTTTTTTTTTCTTTTTGCATTGGCTGTATGAGTTTTATGCTAGAAACTGTACAACAGTTTTAATGTTATGAAGTCATAAACTCATTGAGCCATTTCCTGTTTCTTTGTATTTGTACCAGAAAAATTATGAAATGCTTCCATCTCAGTCAGAAATGAAGATTTAAAAAATCCATTTAGCATCTGTGTTTTTCCTTCATATATTGCTTTGATTGCAGTACAAATGTTGTCATAATTGCTTTTGATTTATTTACTATCTGTGTTCATTAACCTTATTTCACTGTCCTGATGCAGACATTATGGGAGTTAGGATTTGTCAGTTCTCTCAATTATTGTTTTTAGAAGCTTTGCATTTCTTCTTAGAAAGTAAAAACCTTGGACAGCAACCTAGATTTTGCCCTCAGATTTTAAATAAAGTACAAAAGAGGGGCTTCCCTTGTGGCACAGTGCATAAGAATCTGCCTGCCAATGCAGGGGACACAGGTTCAAGCCCTAGTCTGGGAACATCCCACATGCCGCGGAACAACTGAGCCTGTGCGCCACAGCTACTGAGCCTGTACTCTAGAGCCCTCAAGCCACAACTACTGAGCCTGTGCTCTAGAGCCCACGAGCCACAACTACTGAGCCCACGCACCACAACTATGGAGCCTGCGCGCCTAGAGCCCGTGCTCCGCAACAAGAGAAACCACTGCAATGAGAAGCCCGTGCACTGAAATGAAGAGTAACCCCCACTCGCTGCAACTAGAGAAAGCCCGCACACAGCAATGAAGGCCCAACACAGCCAAAAAAAAAAAAAGTACAAAAGAATGAGGGGCACATTGCCATTTCACAGACAGTGCTTGAAGGGTCCTTCGCCATTCAGTAGCATATTTTGTGGAGGTTGTAGAGTCTTCTGCCAAAACAAGTTGCCATACTTGTTTTTTTCTGCTCCTGCAGGAGATAGCGGTCACACTGTATCCTTACACTTTTACCTTCATCTGTTTATCTCCATATTGTCCCCAAAAGAATTTAAGCCAGCTGTATCGAAGGCATATAGTAAGGTAAATTTAAAACAGGGGAAGAAAACAGGAAAAGAAAAAATAACGATGGAAATAAGAATAAAAATTTAGTTAGAGGCAAGAGTGAGGTTACTGGACAAAACACATGTCATTCAGTCTTGTGTATTTGCTGCTGATACACCACAGGTTTAGCTCAGACATTGGAAACAGCCAGTGTAAAGAGTGAAGCGTGACAAGTTGCACGTTGTATTTACTTTATGACCTAGGAAGAGTCATTAATGAGATTAACCATCTATCTGATTGCACTAAAATAAATGTAAACCGTTTTTTATTATAGGCAAGTGAACAAGATATCCTTAAATATCTGATTAAATGGGGTGAGCATCAGTTAATGAAGAGAATAGCAGACAGAGGTAAGCTCAGAAAACTAGCTTGCAACTGTAAGCTTTTCCTGGAAGTTACTGAAGTGCATGCCGCACATCAGTCTTTTGACAGTTGCCACTGTTGCCTGGTGAAAACAAATTTTTACAATCAGTAGAATCCTTTAGTGGAAAGGGGATACTTTATTAGAAATAAATATACCAGAAAAGTTAATTTTGCAACTTTAAAGCGATACTCTTAATGTTATCTTTCTATGTGTTTAATAATATATGTTGACTGATTTATGAAAGTATTAGAGTGAAATTTTTCATTTAATTAAAGTGTTACAAAAGCATGTCGTTGATGAAAATGTTCTAGAATTAGATAGTGGTGATAGGTGCACAACATTCTAAATGTACTAAAAGTCCCACTAAGTTGTACACTTTAAGGTGGTTAAAATGGTGAGTTTTATGTTATGTGAATTTTACCTCAAGGAAAAAAAATATATATGACTACCCAAAGAGAGTATATTTGTTGTTTATTTGAAATTTTTGTGGAAGGTAAAGGAGAAATAATCCTTTTGAATGGCCTTCAGCTGGGGATACTGCAGAAGAGATAGAAGCATCATATGTAGCTTATGATTTTAACTAAACTTTGGAAGCTTATGATTCTATAGCAGTCTTATATTTATAGCTAGGGTTAGCCCACCCACCTGTGCTCCTTCTTTCACAGAATATTGTGTTCCTCTAGCTAGCGAACTCAAATCAAAATATTAGAAAAATTAAATGCAGGTTTCCCTTTCCTGTCATTTTCAACAGCTTTATATAAATATAATTTACATACCATAAAGTTCACCTTTTTAAAGTGTTCAAGTCAGTGTTTTTTAGTACACTTACAGAGTTGTTCTGCCCACATTTTAAAATATATTTTAAAAAATCAAGCTAGGGCTTCCCTGGTGGCGCAGTGGTTGAGAGTCTGCCTGCTGATGCAGGGGACACGGGTTCGTGCCCCGGTCCGGGAAGATCCCACGTGCCGCGGAGCGGCTGGGCCCATGAGCCATGGCCGCTGAGCCTGCGCGTCCGGAGCCTGTGCTCCACAACAGGAGAGGCCACAACAGTGAGAGGCCCGCGTACCGCAAAAAAAAAAAAAAATCAAGCTAAACCTGCCTTCAAATCTTTTTATAGTGTCCCTTTAATATACTACCTAAGCACTAGGGAACAAAAGCAGTCCTCCTATCTTATTTCTCCTAATTTATCTTTTGCTAAAAGCCTTTAGCAGTTTCAGATTTGAAATTTTTTAAATACAAAATCCACTACTATTAATTTGGGACATTTTTGAAATGCCATTATACAGTCTGTCCTTATTTGCAGATTCTATATTTTCACATTCACCTACTTGCTAAAATTTATTTGTGATCCCCAAATCAGTACTCATGACACTTGCATGTTCACTTGCAGAGATGTGCAAAGTGACACAAAATTTGAGTCATACGTTTCCAGCTTAAGGTAGAACAGAGTGACACTCTGCCATCTTATTTCAGCTCTCAAAGCAGTGTCCTTTTCATAATCTTTTTAGTGCTGTGTTTTTCACATCTTTATGGGTTTTTCTGGTGATCCCAGGGTCTAAAATGGCCTCCTAGTGTAATGCTTAGTACTGTTTAGTGTTCCTAAGTCCAAGAGTGCTGTGATGTGCCTTATGGAGAAAATATATGTGTTGATAAGCATAGTTCAGGCATGAGTTACAGTGCTGTTGGCTGTGAGTTCATTGTTAGTGAATCAACAATATGTACTAATAAGGTGTATTTAAACAGAAACACACAGAAAACAAGGTTATGTCTTGATTGGTTAACAAAACTAATGTGACCAGACGCTCACAGGGACCTAACCCTGTGTTTCCCTAAGGAGCAGTGGTTCAGTGTTCACTAACTGTGGTGGCTTTAGAGAACAAAACCACCCCAGATAACAAGAGTTGACTGTATATAATGCTACATAATCATCATAGGCTTGTTCGTTGATGTAAGGCTGGTAATGATGAAATGTCATATTTATTTTGAGCAGATAATGAACATCCTTGATAAAATTTCCCTTAAAAAACAGTGGTTTTGGGCCTCCCTGGTGGCGCAGTGGTTGAGAGTCCGCCTGCCGATGCAGGGGATACGGGTTCGTGCCCCGGTCCGGGAAGATCCCACATGCCGCGGAGCGGCTGGGCCCGTGAGCCATGGCCGCTGAGCCTGCGCGTCCAGAGCCTGCGCGTCCGGAGCCTGTGCTTGGAAGGCTCTTTCACAGGGATGAGGAGGACGCTGCACCAACCAGGGTGCCCTTTGTTTCAGTCCCCTTCATACATAAGGTTTCTGCCCTTACGTGTTACATATTTGGGAATTTCTTGTAATATTTCATTTGAAACCAGGACACCACTACTTTGAGAAAAAATTTCTTTTGAAAAGCAGTGTCTTTTACAAGTACTGAAGCCAAAGCATAGCAAGACAAGAGAAAAAAAAACCCTGTTTCACACACGTGCAGTAATTTTACTTTGAATGACTCCAAAAATATCTTACCCTCTCAAAAAACAATATCTCTTTATCTAGCACGTGATTTAAGGGAAATACCAGTTTGCCTGTAGTGTTTGCAAAAAATCCAGCATTTATATTTGTGAATGATAAAGATCTCATTTTTTTAAGGAAGAAAAATATACAGCCTCCTGGTTTGAAGATATGATTAAAAAATCCCCAAATATGAAATTTCCTTCCCACCTCAATATCAAAAGCATATGTATACACTTCAGATTTTCCCCTTTCACTAATACTCAATGAAGAAAACATTTTATTCTCTGCTCTGGACAGTGGTATTACACGTCCGATGTTAAAAGTTTCACTTTTATGCATTAACATTCCCATATTACGAAAATTTAGGAGGTTCATAAAATTCTTAAAGTCAAATAGAGCGTACATTAGGTTTTGCTGCTTTAAGATACCAGGTGATATAATTTTAGAATCTCGTTAAATGGCTGTTAAACATACATAGTAACCTAATGAGCGTACTGATAACCTACAGTGATCAGAAGTAACATTTGGCCTGCATTGCCCTTATTGTACTTTTTAAAAAACTGGTCACCAAAGTGAGAAACCTTAAGAAAAAGCCCTTGGTCAAACTAGATTTTAATAGATTGTCGTTTTTTCTCCTTTGGGTTAGCATATGGAAAAGAATTCTGTATTCTTTAATGCAGAACAATCGTAAAGAATGTTATTGTACTGTTGACACCATGCTTTTTTCTTTGTCTGAGAGTATCGCTATTATGAAAACTTCTTAAGACATAAAAATAATTTACTTATAACGCTTTTTAAAGCAGATATACTTAATATAAAGAGTGTTACTGAAAGTGTACCAGAGAAGAAAGCAAGCCTTTCTCTGAAAATCTGGATTTGGTTGGAGACTCCTCATTTTCTGTCTCTGTCGTAGAGCCAAACTTACTGAGTGGCACTGCTCATAGTGTGAACAAGAGAGGTGTAAAAAGACGAGACCTGGACATCGAAGAGCTTAGAGAGATCCTTTCTTCTCTCTTACCTTTTGTGCGAATTGAACATATTTTACCTATAAACAGTGAAGTCCTAAGTGACGCAGTAAGTGTCTTTTTTCATTTATCCCTTTCATGAAAAGAAAGTGTCTTTTTTTAAAATCATTGTAAATAATTTCTACTAATGGAGTATCATGAAACTAAATTCCATGAGGACAGAGACAGATGTCTGTTTTGTACTGTATCGTGTCCCCAGTGTCTGGCACATGGCACAAATAAATGTTTGGTGGATGAGAGTTGAGTGGATGTCAGTCTTACTTTTGCAAGAGGATAGTTTCTAGTGGAGTTGATCCAGCCATTTATCAGTGTAGATCAAGTAGGAAAGGGTAGAAATTACCTTTGGAGACTCTTTAAGAATAGCAGTAAATCAGAGAGCAGGAGAGAAGGAGATTAGTTCATTGTAAAAGGGATGAATCTTATAATTGTATTTCAGGTAAAAATTAATGGAGCTGACTGATTGTTACTTTCAAAAATTTTTAAGTGAATTTTTTAGACTGTAAGAATTGCTGTAATTAATGGATGGGAAAAATAAATATTCTTCACATATTGGTTTATAACTTTAATATGATGTTGTAAACATCATAATAGTTTATTATTCAACTGCACAGAAACATTATAAAAGTCATCTGGAAAAAAACTGATAAGAATTCTTTTAAGTTCTCTAAAAAGAACATAATTAAGGAGGGATAACTCTTCCATAATGTAAAGTATATTTTAAAACTCTGTTAATCTGTGGTGCTAGCATAATAGAGAAGACAAAATAGCCCAGAAAAAGATCCTGATTAATATAAGAATTAAACATATAATAAGCGAGCTATCACAAGTCACTGCAGTACTATACTAACCCATCAGTGGGAGAGGGAAGAAGTGTGCTTACAGTTAAGCCCTCATTTCACTTGCACACAAAATTAATCCCTGTTAGATTGAAGAATTAAATATTACGTTGAAATATGGAAAAACTAGAAGAAAATAATTAAATATTTATGAACTCTCTGATTAGAAAAATGTTCAGTCTCACTAGTCATCACACACACACCAAAGAAAGCAAAATAAAACAGTAAGTTATCATTTTTTTTACCTATTAGGTCACTGATTTTTGAAATAATATTACTGTTCCATAGGGGAGATATAGCTGGTACATTGGTAGCATCATCATTAAATTTTGGGAAATAGCCTAAATATCTAATAACAAGGAAAATAAATTACAGCACGACTCCTTGACAGAATATTTTGCTGCCTGCCCTGACCAATGGTTGCAAAGACTAATATAGCAACATAATAATGGAATATAATTTTAGAAAGAAGGATAAAAAAATGTGGGGTGTTTTTTACCTTTTTTTTAACATCTTTATTGGAGTATAATTGCTTTACAATGGTGTGTTAGTTTCTGCTTTATAACAAAGTGAATCAGCTACACATATACATGTATCCCCATATCTCCTCCCTCTTGCATCTCCCTCCCACCCTCCCTATCCCACCCCTCCAGGCGGTCACAAAGCACCAAGCTGATCTCCCTGTGCTCTGTGGCTGCTTCCCACTAGCTATCTATTTTACATTTGGTAGTGTTTATATGTCCATATATATACTACCACTCTCTCACTTTGTCCCAGCTTACCCTTCGCCCTCCCCGTGTCCTCAAGTCCATTCTCTAGTAGGTCTGTCTCTTTATTCCCGTCCTGCCCCTAGGTTCTTCATGACCATGTTTTTTTCTTTTTTAGATTCCATATATATGTGTTAGCATACGAAAAATGTGTATTTTTATGTATTCTAAAATTTAGTTAGGTAAAAATTCATTTGAAAAAGACTGGAAGGAAATATATCAACATTATTACAGTTGTAACAGATTAGAGTTGTGGGTTTTTTTTCCTATTTTCAAAATATGTCTATTGCTGTATTTTAATTCAACATGATTTTAATGCAGCAATTAGACGTTTATTATATTTAACAAGAATAATATTAAAGAAACAGTGTTTGATTTTGTTTAAAACCTGGGACCCAAACCAAATTGATCCCTGAGTTTGGTTTAGAAAAAAATTTTAGAACTTTTGTTTAATAGACTTAGAAAATATATATCTCTGCTCTTAATCCCCTGCCTAACACATAGCAAGTCCCCAGTAAAAGTTCCCTAATAATGGCTGTGAACCATGACACTCTTTCAGTGTATGCTAAGCACTGTGCCAGGCGCTGCTTATCTTCCTTACCTTCATTTACTCTTCACAGTCACCTCATGGGCTATAGGACTTGATTTATAGTCTCCTAGCATAGATGTGGGAACAACAGGGCCACCACATTTAGTTAGTCGTGCAGTGTCCCATCTCCAGGGCTACCTAGGGGCCCTTAAGGTGAGGCCCAGGTAAAAGGAGATGTCCATGGTCACGTGGCTGTTAAATGGAGAGTTAGGGTTTGAGCCAAGTTCTCCTTCCCTTAGAGCCCCTGCCCCTAATCACCGTGCAGACTGTCCATCCTTGTACTGTAGATACAGGCCCAGGAATGTGCTTGTTTTGTCTTGAGGAGGGTAAGGTGGGGAGGAATCCGTTCCCAGATGAGTAAGGAAAAAAACAAATTGGTTCTCATTAAGAGTTCTGAAAGTTAGTCTGACTCATTATATTTTTAATTAGTACAGCTCTTGTTTTTAAAACATCATTCCTCTATGTAGAGAAAAATGGAAAATTGTAGTACCTTTTTATGGCTTGCTGAATCCTTTAAATATTATAGAACATTTGAAGTATTTTTAAATTTCACATATATTCCTAAATTTGTATTTAAATGCTAAAGCTCAAACATTTTGATTTATAGGTATAATTATTTTTATCTTTGTAATATTGTGGTGCTACACAAATCTCTGTTTCTCAAAAAAAAATTTTTTTCTTTCAAGATGAAAAGAGGCTTGATTAGCACTCCTCCATCAGATATGCTTCCTACAACAGAAGGCGGAAAGTCAAATGCCTGGTTACGGCAAAAAAATGCTGGAATATATGTTCGTCCTCGACTGTTCTCTCCCTATGTAGAAGAAGCAAAGGTAATAAAAACCATTTTAAGATGTTAGACTACTTTGTTACACACTATAAACACAAAGACATTTATTGTGGTATCACTTAAATATTTGGAAATAGCCTAAATGTCCAATAATAGGGAAAGTGAAAGTAAATTCTAGTTTGACTGCTCACCAGAGGAGTTTTCCAAATGTTGAGTTATCAAGCATGTTTTTATTTTTATAACTTAGGTCATATTAAATTGCATTTTACATTTTTCTCATCAGTTTTTCTTGCAAACTGTTAGCTTGGAAAAAATTTTTCATTTTAATGAAATGGTCATCAGTATTTTGTGATCTTCAGGGTGGGAGAAATGTTTGAAAGAAGATTGCATACATATTTTCTTCCTTTTGTAAACTAAAGAAATGCCATGACTTCTTGTAACATATTTTTGTAGTGGCTGCTGGAAATTGTGTTTAGTTTTGGAATAAGTATACAAACTAAGACAAAATTTTAGGCCTATTAAGTAAAAAGTTGGCATTATGTATATTATAACATAAAGAACTCGCCACGTAAATATGGTAATGGAAGATGAAATACTGCAATTTTTATTAGAAATGTTCAGCCGTAAGATCTTTGGGGTGACCTTTTGAGGAACTGACAGTCTTTGAAAGTCAGAAATCACTAGTAAGCTTAATGAAATGAATTAACAGGCAAAACAATGTGTTTGGGTATAGAAACATAGTTATCTTAAAATTTTTCTCATTTTTATTGTTGGAGTCCCTAGTTTAAGATATGTCTATGAAAGGATTTGTGAGAGGTTTATTTTATTGAATAGGTTGATAATCTCTCCCTTATTGAGTAGTTGACACTTTTTTTTTTCCAGTTTACCAATTTTATTTTATTTTTAACTAATTTGTATTGGAGTATAGTTGATTTACAATGCTGTGGTAGTTCCTGCTGTACAGCAAAGTGAATCAGTTATACGTATGTCCACTCTTTTTATTTATTTATTATTTTTATTTTTTTGCTACACCGCACAACACACAGGGTCTTAGTTCCCCGACCAGGAATTGAACCCGTGCCCCCTGCATTGGAAGCACAAAGTCTTAACCACTGGACTGCCAGAGAAGTCCCTATCCACTCTTGTTTAGGTTCTTTTCCCATATGTCACTGCAGAGTATTGAATAGAGTTCTTGGTACCATACAGTAGGTTCTTATTAGTTGTCTATTTTATATATAGTAGTGTGTATATTGCCAGTCCCAATCTCCCAATTTATCCCTCCCCCCCACCCCGAGTAGCTGACACTTTAAATAGTTGTAAAACAGAGGAAAAAAGCAGAATGGTTGGGTCTGGTCTTTCTGAAGTAAGTTCAATGATTAAAGTCACTCAAGCAGCTGAGGCCTCTTGGAAGGTTGAGTCTGGTGATAAAAGGCCCGTAATAATCTAGATCTACCCTCCCTTCTGCTCTGTCTCAAAATGGAGCAGCAGTAAGCTGATCAGACAGTCCTCCTGTACCCATGCATAAGCAGAAAAATGCCCCCAGTAAATGTGGAAAATGTTTTTACATGATGCCATTTTGACCGTTCTGCAGTTGGTTGAGATAGATTCATCTGAAACTTACTTAACAATTAGGTTTATGTATAGGTCTGTTGAATTTAATATCAGTCTTTAATATTTTATATTTTGAGCATTTCTTGTTGGCTCTGGTATTTATGTACATTGTTGTATATACATACATATATACATATATATGTATATATACATATATACATTGTTTTCTTTATAGTAACTTTATGTATAAGTTATTTCTGATTAATTTTATATCCCTTCTTCAAATTTCAAATACTTCAATTAAAAGCAGATTTTTCAGGCTTCCCTGGTGGCGCAGTGGTTAAGAATCTGCCTGCCAATGTAGGGGACACAAGTTCGAGCCCTGGTCCAGGAAGATCCCACGTGCCTCGGAGCAATAAGCCCGTGCACCACAACTACTGAGCCTGTGCTCTAGAGCCCGTGAGTCACAACTATTGAGCCCGCATGCCTAGGGCCCGTTCTCCACAACAAGAGAAGACACCGCAATGAGAAGCCCATGCACCACAACAAAGAGTAGCCCCCGCTCGCCGCAACTAGAGAAAGCCCGTGCATAGCAACGAAGACCCAATGTAGAAAAAAATAAATAAAAGTAAATTAAAAAAAAAAAAAAAGCAGATTTTTCAGAAAATGATTCTTTCTTTTCAAAGATGCTCCAAAAAGATCCTTTAAAAATTAAAGAGGTAGGGCCTCCCTGGTGGCGCAGTGGTTGAGAGTCCGCCTGCCGATGCAGGGGATGCGGGTTTGTGCCCCGGTCCAGGAAGATCCCACATGCTGCGTAACGGCTGGGCCCGTGAGCCATGGCCGCTGAGCCTGCGCGTCCAGAGCCTGTGCTCCGCAACGGGAGAGGCCACAGCAGTGAGAGGCCTGCGTACCGCAACAAAACAAAACAAACAAACAAACAAAAAAAAAAATTAAAGAGGTAGGAAAAAATTAAAGGGATTAGGGTACTTTTTCCTTTCACCACTAATTTTAAGCTTCATACACTGGAAACAATAAATTAATTCCCTTTTTATATGATGATGGCGGTGATCTTTCTCTAAATGTGATTTAGCAGAGGTGTAAGGTTGACTAATTCTGTTAATACTGAATTGTTTTCAGTCAGTGCTAGACGAGATGATGGTGGAACAAACAGATCTTGTGCGTTTGAGAATGGTTAGAATGTCCAATGTGCCAGACACACTTTACATGGTCAATAATGCCGTGCCACAGTGCTGTCACGTGATCAGCCACCAGCAGATCAGCAGTAACCAGTCAAGCCCTCCTTCGGTTGTAGCAAATGAAATCCCAGGTAAGGCAGTAACCTTGTTTCAGGCATTATATTTAAATGAATGATCATATTTTGGATAGTCAGGACTTAAAAAATTATTTGAATAAAAGAATGAATATATTTAAAAGACTTTTGAAATATCCTGAGATCCAGAAGAGAATAAATGCAAGTAAAATTTTATTTGGGCTGTGAACTAATAATGCAGTTCAGGAGCTGTTTGGTATTACCAAGAGCCTTTTGGACACAGTGAAATTTTAAAACCTTAAAAAATAATTAGAAGTATATAAATTACTATCCAGGAAATTAAAATACTATCAAAAATTTATGAGAAGATTCTGATGCAAAACACATGCTTTTTTCTTGCATTCAGCAGGTGGTCTTTTGTGTAGCTCAGGTATTGTGCCTACAAACTATTTCTCTTCTTCCAGTTCCTCGTCTCCTCATTATGAAAGACATGGTCAGACGTCTGCAGGAGCTACGACACACTGAGCAGGTGCAGAGAGCCTACGCACTTAACTGTGGGGAAGGCGCCACAGTGAGCTATGAAATTCAGATTCGAGTATTGAGAGAGTTCGGGCTTGCAGATGCTGCTGCAGAGCTCTTGCAGGTGGGAAACGGCACTAAACCATTTAAAATAGGGAGCCTTGTGTTAGATTGTCAGTTATTATTAATAATGAAAATATTATGGTATTCTTTTGGATTTTGTGTTATATGTCATATTTTAAAATTTGCAATTTCTCATTCTAAATAAATATTCAATTTTTTATACTTGAAAAAAGATTAAAATATAAGGAGCCTTGACTGTCACTCAGGCAGTATTTTACATATCCCAAGGAGCCCTTGTAGCATGTCTTTTTCTTTGTACATGCTCTTTGACTGTCCCTGGTGTCTTGGATGACCTGAAAGCCCCCAGTGAGAAGCAGTGTGGTAGAGTGGACAGGGCACAGTCTCTGGAGTGAGAACTGGGTTTATATCCTGGCTCTGCTGCTTACCAATTAGTTAACTTGGAGCAAGTTACTTAACCACTCTGTGCCTCAGTTTCCTTACCTGTAAAATGAATTGTTGTGAAGATAAGAGCTGCTGTATGTAAAGCAGCTATGCCTCTTGTATATATTGAGCACATAAATGCTAACTGCTAAAAGTTCATGGTATGTACGCCCAACAGAAGTGGAAGAGAAAGTAGAAAATTCTGACCTTCCTCTGCTTTCTGTCCCTGGTTTGGTCACTAGGTATCAGGTTTTAGCCTACTACATACTTAACAGACCTTCCATATGCCTCTCTTTTTCCCTCTCTCCTCCCCTTTATTATAAGAATTTTTTTTTTGCATGATGGTTCAAACCCTATAAGCATGAGAATCAAGGAATGAGTGCTTTTTATTTTTTTTTTAACTAGCACGAAGAAACCCATTTCTAGTAATTATTTGGTACAAAAAGCAGTAGCATTTTTGTATAAAATGTGTAAAGTAGTCTTCACAGCAACTAAAGTAGAACCTAAAATAAAATTTAATTTCATCTGGTCAAGTGATTGAATTGTTTTCTTGCCACTAACTGCAAACCACTTTAGCCTGAGTTTTCAAAGGGGAACATGGTATGGTGGCCTTAGGCAAGGAGCAGGCCATTTTTAGGTTCTTTTTTTTTTTCCCCACCATTTTTGGGTTCTCGATTTTCAATTTTTACTGTGGTTTCTATCTCTAAAACAGGCTTGTTTTCTGTTCATTTCTATTCTCTTTGCCATTCTAAATTGTATCTTAATTTGATCTCTTCAATTGTGTAAGTTTTACAGTTTAAGAATTTCCATTAGTGCTTATCAAAATATTAATCAAACATTTCTATATAATAGGTAAGGAATAGTATTTTGTAGTTTTTATTTCAGACTGAAAGTGTACAGATGTTTTGCCAGAAAGTTCTAGAATCCTCACTTATATGCCTTTTCCTCCTTTTTAAAAATTTCTTAATTTTTTTAATTTTTTAAACATCTTTATTGGAGTGTAATTGCTTTACAATGGTGTGTTAGTTCCTCCTTTTGTTTTTATTTTTTTTTTTTTTGGCGGTACGCGGGCCTCTCACTATTGTGGCCTCTCTCGTTGCGGAGCACAGGCTCTGGACACGCAGGCTCAGTGGCCATGGCTCACGGGCCCAGCTGCTCCACGGCACGTGGGACCTTCCCGGACCGGGGCACGAACCCGTGTCCCCTGCATCGGCAGGCAGACTCTCAACCACTGCGCCACCAGGGAAGCCCCCTCCTTTTGTTTTTAATGTTAATTTTATTTTCTTAGCAAAGACATATTTGCATTAGGTTTTATTTCCTGTTTTTGATTATCACATAATCTTGCAAGAGATTACTGACCTGCTTTCTGGAGTATTCAGTTACACTGCTCTCCTTGATAGCTGCTGCGCTCTACCCTTTTATACTGTTTTTGAGGTAATTTTTCCTTGGGCTTCTGGCCTAGAAAAATCTGTTGTGCCTTTTACTGTTGCTGAATGTGGTTTTCCTAGGTACTCGCTTAACTCAGCCTGTAAATTTCTGTCCAGGAAATCTGCTAACAAATATCCTACCTTGTTTACCCCCCCATTCTTTCTTAGAATCCTCACAAGTTCTTTCCTGATGAACGTTTTGGAGATGAAAGTCCACTCTTGACAATGAGGCAGTCTGGGAGATGTCGAGTTAGCAGTAACCCCGCTGCAGAAACCGTGTTTACAGATCCGGACTCTTTTGTGGCCTTCCATCCACCCTTGCCACCTCCACCACCGCCGTACCACCCCCCAGCTACCCCAATCCATCACCACCTCAAAGCGGGCTGGAGACAAAGACCTCCCAGCCAACACCCTTCACGTTCGTTCTCTTATCCCTGTAATCATTCACTGTTTCACTCCAGAGCAGCTCCTAAAGCAGTGCCCCCTCCAGTCTGTTTGCCAGGTGTTCAAGCAGCAGGACCTGACTGTCCCGGCACCACAGGGCTGGGGAGACAGACGGTAGCCGCCGCCGCCTCAGCAGCAGTAGTATCTGAGAGACAAGTGGTAAGTTTGCACCTCAGTAACCTACCTAAAATTACAAGCTTCTGGAATGTTAGAAGCAATTTCCTTGGCCCCTGGGACTCAGCGGTGCCCAGAAGTGTTACTGACAAGCTGAAAGCATAGACTTAAGGGAGTATGGAAAAGGGAGAGAAAAAGAGAGTGTAGGGGGATGAAAAAGGACGGAGAAGAGAGACGAGGTGTTTGCGGTGGGAGTAGGCCAGGGCCTTCCCTTATGTTCGCGTGCAGGTATCCAGAAGGGTGGGGTTACTGGACAATGCAGATGACGTTACCGGTTTCATAGTGTGCTGTTCAAGCACGTGTCAAGAGTCTGGCCCCGACCTCTATTCTACCAAAGGCTTTGTCGGGGCAGGAAGGGGAAGCTACTTGTAGCTGAGTATACCATCGGGAACAATGTGGCAGAAGACTCCTCATTCATAAAATGGGCAGAAAATTAACCCGCATGCATGTCTCTGCCTCTAGCAAGCTATTCCATCAGAACACTCATTTGACTGGAAATCACAGTCGCTAGCGCTAGTAGGTAGTAAATTAAGCAAGAATTCTTTGCTTGATCTTGCACTGCATTAGAGGCTGAATTTCTGTTTTATATAATACATTTGGGAAAAAAACAGTGGTGATTTTTAAGTCTGCCTGCTTAGTCACATACTGTTAATAGTGTTCAATATAGAGAAGAACAAAAGATACATATATTAGTTAAGGGAATCTTCATTAAAAGATGGCCTTTTGGAAGCTGTGGACTAGTGTACGCCTTGGGTCACATTATGGTCCTTCCTCACCTTATACCCTTCTATCCGCTTTCCCTGCTGTCCCCCCGCACCCCTCCAAAAAGAAGAAACAGCAAAGATTGATAGTGTTGAATAAACCAAATTCCCATCTTATTGGCCTGGCCCTCAGTTCTACAGTTACAAAAGTTCTACTACTGTATATTTTATTTATTTATTTATTATAAATTTATTTATTTATTCTTGGCTGCGTTGGGTCTTCGTTGCTGCACGTGGGCTTTCTCTAGTGGCGGCGAGCAGGGGCTACTTTTCGTTGCGGTGCACAGGCTTCTCATCGCAGCGGCTTCTCTTGTTGCGGAGCACGGGCTCTAGGCGCATGGGCTTCAGTAGTTGTGGCTCGCGGGTTCTAGAGTGCAGGCTCAGCAGTTGTGGTGCGTGGGCTTAGTTGCTCCGCAGCATGTGGGATCTTCCTGGAACAGGGATCGAACCCGTGTCCCCTGTATTGGCAGGCAGATTCTTAGCCGCTGTGCCACCAGGGAAGTCCTACTTTATATTTTAATTAAAACTCCCGTCAAAGGTGTTTTATCTGTATGTTCATTACAGTCTTGATTATAATAATGAAAAATTGGAAGCAACCTTAAGGTCCAACAGTGGAAGAATGGTTAAGAAGTCATGCCTCATCAATACAGTGGAGAACAGTATGCAGTAATTTAAATAGTATTAATGGCAGTGTTATATATGCACTAAATTTTATGAAAATATGTGTGCAAAATATAAAAGGTAAGAGAACTGCTTCAAAATGCTAATAACAATGGTTATCTCAAGTAGGGAAGTTTAGGGTTTTTGTGGGGGTTTTGCCTTATAGCTTTCTATATTTTTATCATTTTAAAAATAAGCAGGGGAATTCCCTGATGGTCCATGGAATCCAGGTTAGGACTCCATGCTTCCACTGCCGGGGGCCTGGGTTCGATCCCTGGTCGGGGAGCTAAGATCCCACAAGCTGCGTGACACAGCCAAAAAAAAAAAAAGCATGTATCATTTTTCTAAGAGGAAACAAAAATCAGTGAACATCATTTGAAAAAGAGGGAGTCTTGGGCCATTTTCTTTTAACCCTCCCCCTGTTTTGTTTCTGTTTGCAGTGTACACAACCTGTGCTAAATGATCTAATGCCAGATATCGCCATGGGAGTGTCCACACTGTCACTCAAGGACAGGAGGCTTCCCGAACTTGCTGTAGACACAGAATTAAGCCAGTCAGTGTCTGAAGTAGTACCAGGGCCTCCCCAGCATCTATCGTGTATTCCACAGAGGCATACACACACATCTCGAAAGAAACACACACTAGAGCAAAAACCAGACACTCGAGAAAATCAGCAGGAATATCCAGATTTCTATGACTTCTCGAACGCTGCTTGTAGACCGTCTACTCCGGCTCCTGGCAGACGCAGCCCTTCCCCTCCGCAAGGTGGGTATTTTGGTCCCGATTTGTATAGCCACAATAAGGCATCACCAAGTGGCTTAAAGTCAGCCTACCTACCTGGCCAGACCTCTCCTAAAAAGCAGGAAGAAGCTAGGAGAGAATATCCACTTTCCCCTGATGGGCATCTGCACAGACAAAAGAATGAGCCGGTACACCTCGATGTTGTTGAGCAGCCTCCCCAGCGGTCGGACTTTCCTTTGACAGCCCCAGAAAATGCCGGCAACGATCCAACCCATGTCAGGGGGCGAACAGCAGTGGAAACTGACTTGACTTTTGGGCTGACTCCTAACAGACCTTCACATTCTGCATGTAGCTCTGAAGCTCCAGAAGAGAGATCTGGTAGAAGACTGGCAGACAGCGAGTCCTTGGGCCATGGAGCTCAGCGAAATACAGATTTGGAAAGGGAAGATTCAATCAGCAGAGGAAGGAGGTCACCAAGCAAGCCAGACTTCCTCTACAAAAAGTCTGCCCTTTGAGAGCAACCTCCAAGTCGTCTGTGCCTGAGATGTGAAACATCCCATTTTATGATGTAACCCAACAACTTAGAGTATTGATGCCAGCTGATAACTCAGTTTCACGTTATTTTATTCTAGTTTTTGTATATACACGTCTGTTAGACACGGCATGCTAAGAGGGTTATTCTGAATGCTGCGTCTGTTTTGTGTTGGAACAATTGTGTGGGGGAAGCATTTTTAAGAGCAAGCAAGCTGGCACTTTTTTTTTTCTCTTTACAAATGATGGAATTTTTTTGCACTTGTACTTTTATCTGTATTGTTTTTATATCAGTATGTTAAACTTTATTGCCACATTTAAAGGACTGTATTTTCATACTTTTTTGCATTTTACCTTTCATCTAGCAATTTCCACGTGCATTGGATTGCACACTAAGATGTATTTTCTTATGAAATAGTTCTGTGTTTATTTTTTAATTATAGAAATTCCAAAGAACAGCACATCAAAATGCTCCTCTCTTTTCAGTAATCGTTTTAGTTCAGAAATCTTCCTGCTCAGTCTTCATAAATCTAACGTCGTACTTTTTAAATGAGTCTTGGGAGCTGGTCTTCATTCCTCCAGCAGGAATCCAGTCAGGATCCTGAAGTTTCCTGGTTCAGTAAAGAACAAGAAGGAGAAAAGCCTTTTGTGTCCAGACTCAAGCTGTTGCTTTATTCACAGTGCAGATGCTGTTAGAATCACTGCGGATTCTGGTAGTGTGGATTAGAGTTTCACTAGATGAGGTTCTAAAGCGATCGGCTTTCCTGGAATCCTAAAGAAGTGGAATTAGCGAAGTAACTTAAGCCTGCCCTGCGGGGTTGCCGGTTCTGAGCTGCGACTCTCCAGATGTCGGGGGAGTGACTGCTTTGCTGCCTTCAGTTGTCTTGCTCTCTGTGGGAAAAAAACAAAAGGGCTTCAGCCTTACGGATGTCATTTGGTGTTTGTAAGCAGATATTTTCTTTTAAGTGTTTTTCAAAGTGTGTCTGAATTTTGGTTTCCTTTAAAGAAGTTGTTGTATAATGCATAATGCTTTGTCACCAAAAAAGAAAAAGAAACCTTTTTTTTTTTTCCTTCGGTGAAATACTACATGTCCTACTTGAACTCCACTGGGGACGCTGGTTTGGGATTTTACTGAACCACTGAGCACATGGGATCTTTTAAGATCCCCTCCCTTAGAAGGGCAATGTGTGAGCTAAGGACTGTTTTTTTCTTACTCTCCAATGTAAATACATTAGTATTTGAGTTTTTAAATCACTTCAGCATTATTTGAGCATTCACTTTCTATTTTTACACATACACACACAACCGTAGCACTTAGAAGAAAAGAGACTTTCTGAACACTCCCTCCCGTGAAGGATGTTGGGAGCCTCTTCTCTGTGTATGTATATATATAAAAAACTCTGAATCACTCACACTCACTCTAAAACTATGCAGGGCTAGGGAGCCTTTACAAGCTACCATATAAATGAATGACATGCACTTTTAAGTAAATAGGTTTCTATTGGGTGTCAAGAACTCTGATTTCTCCCGAAACTGTAGTTTCTCTTACAATCTTTTCCTACTTTTACCCTGTGGATATACACTCAGGAATAATCTGACATTTTAAAAAATCCTAACAGTAGGTAGTCTTAAAGATGGGAACACATCAGTTTGTCTGTCTACACCGGCAAACCGCTGCCACTCGCTCTGCTGCCTGGCTAGTTAGCTGCTGCCCGTACGTCCCTCGATGTCGGCCAAGCTGCACACCGAGCCCCAGATCTCCCAGAGTCAACACCAGGCTACTGTGAGGTCGGCTACACATCGTCGCCTTTGAGGCTCCTTTTTTTAAAGATGAAAAACGTTAGGACTCTGTTCTCATTTTTAGTAGGTTTTTGACTTTATGATAGATGACGGTGTCTTTTGAAGCCAATCTCAGTCTGTCTCTCCTCAGAAACACAAAGTGTTAATTCCATCATATTCCTTAATGTGTATTCATATACATGTGTTGACATGAATTATTTTGATACAGTTTTAAATTTCTATTCTGAATTCAGACTGTGCTGTGCTGGTACTGCAAAGAAGAGTGAGTAGACATAGTTGGTGGGGGAAATCTTTCTCATCTCCAACCTGTTTTTTTTAAAAATGTTAGACGAGAGCTATTGGTGCCACACATGCATTTTTCTGAAAATTTATTAAATATTCTTTCACGTCCCTAAAATATAATTATAAAAGAAGTGGCCACTGTTCATAGTTTTATTTAATTTATGAAGTTTGCTTTTAATAATTTAGTAGCATACCTGGCTAAACTCTGTGTATAGAGAGAAACGCGCTGTGGATCGTGGACTGCTGTGACTTCCAGAAGGGAAACAGATGTGGGTTTAGTGTTAGGGTAGGTGTTAGTGGACTTTTAATGTATCTTGTGAAGTATGGTCAGTAGGGTAGGTTGAATAGCTATGTGCCTCTGGCTTTTGAACCCATCTATTCAGTTTTCTTTAATGCTTACTAAGCATTAAATTCTTTCAGTGCTGTACGAAGATAAATGTGAAGTCTGAGTAAGATTGCTCTCAGAAATAAACATGTATAATATAAAATTTAGGCCACGGGACCTAGCATTTTACTCGGTGTAGAAATTTCATGAGAACCAAATCTCAACATACCAGATCTCCTCTCGAGGCCATGGACAATCAGGCCATTAGACAATCGCCACCTTTGGTGTCCGCCGTGTCGAGGTTAGCGAATACCAGTTAGAGCCTGGAGCGGAAGGAGAAGATCTACGTTTCTTCAAGATGCTGTTGGTCTGTTTCTTATATTTCTGTTGTAGTTTTGTGATTTTGATTAGTAATTTCAGTTCAGAGTCACCTGTGACTCCTAAGGGAAAAAGATAGCAGCATGAAAGGCAAAAATTATTCCTGAAAAAATCGTTGTTTGAATTTACCATGTACTATACATACTCTTTTTCACACGCCCCTGTAGCTTTTTCTAGGCATGTCCCTAGACCTAATCTCTCCTGACATTTTGGTAACCAGGTAGATTTTAAATGAGTTCTTTTTATTTGAGTCTTTTGGGGTTTTTTTGGGTTGAACTCTATGAAACTTTGCTTAATTCTTGTTTCTGCTTCCTTAACAAACTGTTCTTTATTGAGTTTTCTTTGGATTTGTTGTCCAAGCTCTAGCAGCAGTGGACCATACGTGTCCCTTTGGATTTAGGTGATGATGGAGGGGAAACCGCATATGCAGCAGCAGCAGCAGGGTGCAAAGATGACCCCCGCGTGTTGGCAGCAGCGGGACGCAAAGATGATCCCCGCGTGCTGGTCTCTAGAGGTGAAAGATGAACACTTCTCAGTAACTACTCATCAAAATATGAATTTTCATGTTGAAATCCGCCTTTTAGGGGAAAATGTGTTTCCTGAAACACTTGTAAGATACTGGTTTTGCAATTCTAAGGCATTTATGTTTTTATCTTAGGACTGAACTCAAAGGGAAATGTTTGCCTTTTTTTTTTTTTTAATTATTTGGTTGACCTTCAACTTACTGTTGAAAGTTACTATTAAAGCAGCAGTGATGGGTGCTATTCCCCGTTCTGCAGTGGTTTACTTTGTCTACTGAGGAGTTTACTTTAAAACCTCATTACAGATAACCTTACTAAAAGAATTACCGTCACACACTAAAGTGTATTGTATTATTTTCCATTAACACTGTTGTACGAACAGTGTTTTATGAAATGTTGTCTTTTTGTCCTGTCGATTGCAATAGGTGTTATGTCATTGTTGTATTGGCAAGTTTTGATTTTTCTTTTCCTCTAGAGAAGCCTCAGACCATGAGTCAATCTTCCATATTCTGAATATTATAATGCTGTGGCCGTTTCTATAGAAAGATTACTTGCAAGTGTGTGTCTTGAAAATAACTTCTTGTGTCTGTGTGTTTACGTGGGTTCTGTCTAAGAGCTGAAATGAGCTCTGGAAGCTTCATCGTGTACCTGCACGTGACTGTGTATCTGGGTTCCATGGGCACGTGGGACGGGATCCTGCTCTTAGGTGGGGTGGCTGAACGATAAAGACTCCTGAACTCCACTTGCTGTTTGTGTACCACGTCTGTGCATCAGAGAGGTGGTATCTTCTACAACACTGCATTTCTTGTGGTTGTGCTGTTACTGGTATAAAGTCAAGTGCCTTCAATGCTAAAGGCTCAGAAATTTTTCTTAAACTGATTTCATGTCCTATGCAAGTGTTTTCTACAACCTGCATAACCAGTACTTTGTAAAACTTGTTTACGCTTCAAATGTACATAGTGTTTTTTAAAGAAATATATAGTATTTTTATTTAGGTACCTCCAAACTTGAATTCGTCTGTGTGAAGCATTGTAAAATGATACATTTCTCTTTTGAGTATCACTACAGTTGTACAAAGGTTTTCACTGGTTCTATTTTTCTACTGTTACTGACAAGCATGTAACACTGACTTTATCCTACATATAGTTGGCGTTTCAAATAAATGGCTTGGATAGAACCCGCTGAGTTGGATACAGTCTGTTTTAGCAGGTAGCACACAGCCCTCAGTTATAGAAGCAATGTTGTCCCCACCACTAGGTAGAAGTGGGAGGTTTTCTAGGTGGACTTCTCCTCTGTCTCTATGCTTTCAGTTATTCAGAGGCTTTTTTCAAGTATTATGGATTTCTTGGAAATACCATGTTTCATTTGATTCAAGTTCAGAATTTTCTGTGATTTCACTGGGGCATTTCTGAGAGATTTCATTTTACAATTTGAGCAAAAAAGTAACTTGCACAGGGGTCTCCAGAGGAAGTTCAGCATTCCAAACACAGGGACCCAGCAACTGGAATGAATCAGTCACTGGAAGGGCTGTGGTCCGTCGGTGAGAGACCCAAATGCACCCCAAGATTCACAGGCCTCCAAGTGTCAGACACCGGGCTTAGATTCAAACTCAGGAGCGTTAATATTTTTCCATTTGAAAGGGAAATGGAGTCATGATCTAGAGTCTAGTTTTCCAAAAAAAACATGCAAAATAGAAAGTTTTCCAATTTCCGTTTTTTAAAATCACTATTTAAAATTTTAACTTTAATCATTTCACTAATAAGTCCCATCCCAGCATTTCACCCTTTGTGCCTCACTGTGGCATTTCACCCTTTGTGCCTCACTGGGGCAGTTCTCTTTTTATATTTCGTAACCATCTTAGGTTTAACTGTGGAATATCAAGATAAAATAAAACCTAAGGTTTCTGAAGGTGAGCTTCCTCAAAATCTAAAATAGGAAATTGGGTAAGTCAACTTTCACTTCTGTTCTTGCGGATTCCCCTGGAAGGGTGAGTTCAGGCCAGCTTCCCTAGCTACTTGGGGCCTTACCTCTCCTCAGTGCATTAAGGAATAGTTCTTGAGTCCACTCTTCCCAGAGTTTGGGAATGTGGAGCAGCAGATAAAGCAGACAGGATACCTATTCTCAGAAGCTTTAAAGTAGGAAGAGACTTCCCTGGTGGTCCAGTGGTTAAGAATCTGCCTTCCTAATGCAGGGGACGCGGGTTTGATCCGCGGTCGGGGAACTAAGATACCACATGCCGCGGAGCAACTAAGCCCTCCCAGGGCAACTAAGACCCAACGCAGCCAAAAAAAACCAAAAAAACAAAAAACAAAAACTAGCTAGAGAGACAATTGGAACAGTACATAGCAATAGGAGGTTACTGTGGCTGAGGGGAAGTCTGGCTTGACATGGCCCAGGAATGAATGGGAGGAGAAACACACTGGATTCACTGCAAAGCACTTTATTTTTTTTTTCCTGTAATCGATGAGTTAAGTATTGTTTTCTTTAATTCTCTGTGAATCACCTACTATTATTAGTGCATTTTACAAATGAGAAAACCAAAGCACAGAGATATCAAGTGACTTGTCCAAGGTCACACAGCTAGTAAGTTGGCAGAGCCTGAGTTCAAACCCAGGCATTGTGGCTACAGAGCCCAAGTTCTCAACCACGGTGTTGTACTGAACACCAGAAAGCATGGTGGCCCAGGCAGGGGGACCATAGTGTGCAGAGAGTGGAGGTAGTTACAAGCATGGCATTTACTTGTTCAAACATTTATCCAATAAGTAAGCAACTTCTACCTGCCAGACCCTGCTAGGCCCTGAGGTGACAGGAATGAACAAGACAGTCACAGCCCCACCCATAAGAACGTTAGGGTCTCAAGGAAGAAAAGACATCGTACCATTACAGAGGTAAGGTTGGGGGTCTTACTGGTCCTGGGATTGGGAAGGCTTCCATGTGGAAGTGACCTTCAAAGTGCAGGGGAAGGTGGAGTCATGGGGCTAGGAGGGGCGGGTTTCCTCGGAGGTTTCGGGGACGAGGCAGAACCTGAGGCAGGCGGTCCTGAGCACTGGGGAAACCGGTGTGGGCTGGGACAGAGGGTTGAGCCCATCTTGCCAGCCCTTCCAGGGCAGGCCAAGGATTTTGAAGTTGATCCCAACAGGATCAACGGGAAACTGCTGTAGGGTTTTAAGCAGGGGCATAAATGTAATCAGATTTGCATGCCGCACATCACTGGATTGAGGCAGAGCAGGAATGCGTCAGGAAACCAGGCGGGAGGCTGCAGAGAACAGAGGAATATGGTCAGGAAGTGATATCTGCAGGACTTGGGCATTGCTTGGACGTGGGGAGAGAGCGGGAGGCGTCAGATCTAGGGGAAAGACCATGAGTTTAACGTTGCTTGTGTTCACTTGGTGATTCCATGTAAGCTGGGAACTCAGAAGCAAGGGGCCAAGCTGGAGGTGCCAGGTGGGAATTGTCCACATACGTGGGTGGCATTGAAAGCCTCGGGAGTAGATAAGGTGACTTAGTGGGGAAGGTTTAAAGATGAAAAGAGAGCCTAGGAATGAACTCTGGAGGAACTCCGACCTTTCTAGGTCAGCTTGAGGGAGTTGCTGACCAAGGGCGGGCTACCAGGTAGAAAGAGAACTAGTGTGGTACTCAGAAGGCCAGGCAGAGGCTGTTCAAAAAGGACGGATGTGATCTTCAGAATTTATAAAGTGAAAGGAGTAAAAAACAAAACAGGGCATATGGACGCTCCCACTTGTGGAGCAGACAAGAAAAAGGAGCTACATAATAAACTTGTATATTCATAAAAACGTCTGCAAAGACCTATGAGGCAGGACTGCCTCTGGAGAGAGAAGGGCATTGTAATCGGGTGGGGGGAACTTAGCTGTATACTTTTTGTACTGGTTGAATTTTTAAATTACCTGCATGTATTACTTTTTCAAGTTAAATGTTAAGAGATGAAGGATCAATTCCACCCCTCCCCAAAAGTTAACTCAGTGGCTGCTGCTCGGAGATTTTGGAAAATCAGGCTCAAAAGATGCTTTGGGTCGGCACCATGGAGAAGGTGAGTGAGGCTGGCAAGAGCGGTTTGGTGGCGGGATAGGGAGAGAAGCCAGGTGGGGTCGGGTTGGTGCGGGAGTCTGCGTGGGAGATGAGGCGATGGCCTGGGTGAGGAGCTCAGGGTGGAGAGGCGCGTGGAGAGCACGGAGGCTGGGGCAGTGGTGAGGTGTTGGGAGTCATGGCCAAACCCCCTTCTTCATCTCCACACGTCCCTCATGAGAGACTGTCACACGCCCATGTGCAGTCCAGCTGGGGTCTATCCCCCATGGAAGAGGAGGAGGCCAGCTCAGCATAATTTGTTCTTAAAAGACTCTTAGTTCCGGGAATTCCCTGGCGGTCCAGTGGTTAGGACTCCATGCTCTCGCTGCCGAGGGCCCAGGTTCAATCCCTGGTTGGGGAACTAAGATCCCAGAAGATTTGCGGCACGACCAAAACTAAAAAAGACTGTTAGTTCCTAATCACAACTACTTTCTCCAAGTATCAGAAATCATTCAGGGACTTACCTGGTGGCCCAGTGGTTAAGAATCCGCCTGCCAATGCAGGGGACACGGGTTTGAGCCCTGGTTTGGGAAGATCCCACATGCCGCAGAGCAGCTAAGCCTGTGCGCCACAACTACTGAGCCCGCGTGCCACAACTACTGAGCCCATGTGCCTAGAGCTTGTGCTCTGAAACAAGAGAAGCCACCACAATGAGAAGCCCGTGCATCGCAAAGAAGAGTAGCCCCCGCTCGCCGCAACTAGAGAAAGCCCGCGCGCAGCAACAAAGAGCCAATGAAGCAAAAGATGAATAAATAAATTAATTAAAAAAAATCATTATCTGGGCTTCCCTGGTGGTGCAGTGGTTCAGAGTCCGCCTGCCGACGCAGGGGACACGGGTTCGTGCCCCGGTCCGGGAAGATCCCACATGCCGCGGAGCAGCTGGACCCGTGAGCCATGGCCGCTGAGCCTGCGCGTCCGGAGCCTGTGCTCCGCAACGGGAGAGGCCACAACAGTGAGAGGCCCGCGTACCACCAAAAAAAAAAAAAAAAATCATTATCTATGTCTTTAAAAAAAAAAAAGAAATCATTCAGCAGTAGCAGGAGTTCATTTTAGAATCCTCTAGGGAGGGGCTTCCCTGGTGGTCCAGTGGCTAAGACTCCGAGCTCCCAATGCAGAGGGCCCGGGTTTGATCCCTGGTCAGGGAACTAGATCCTGCATGCGGCAAGTAAAGATCTCAGATGCAGCAACGAAGATCCCACACACTGCAGCTAATACCTGGTGCAGCCAAAATAAATAAATAAATGTATTTTAAAAAACCTCTAGAGAACCCCAGTGAAGGTCCCTGTCCTTAGTTGCCAGAACCTGCCATCCCATCCCCCTTGTAACAGGACCAAAGCAGATGAACTGAGACATTGGTCATTTCTAGTATTTGTCATCTCTCCGATTGACAGTAACATGACAGCTCCCCGGAAGGGACCCTCACACTCCCCAGACCCCCCCAGACCTTTGCCTCCACATTTGCTTATTTGTCCGAGTTTGAGGGACGCTCCCTTCACAGAAAGTATGGAAGTGAATCGTGGGTCTGCTCACCATCATCCGCTAAGCCTACATTAAATGTCCCAGCTCCAAACGCAGCTTTACACTTGACAGTGATGACGACACTGGGCCCATGGGCCTCACCTCGGTCTTGACTTCACCTCAGGGACCCACTGACATGTCCCTTGTCTGCACACCTTTTGCCCATGGGCTCCTTTTTATTTGGTCTCCAAACCCCCAGAGCTCACCGTTCCGAATAGCCTCAGATGCCGGCCATGAGCCTTTGCGTCAGCATCAGAGTTAAGACGTCCTCCTCTGATGTCTTCCCAGTGGGTGAGCCTCACATCTTGCAGAGCCTTGGATTTGGGGCCAGCGTCACTTGTCTGTAAATTTCGAGGCATCTGCATCCACAAAGTCTGGTGTCCAAGCATGTTTGTGACCACTGCTGGATGGTGGCCGAGCTTGGGAGAGAGTGAGGAAGCCGAGACCAGAAACCCCGAGGGAGGAAGGGCTCGTGTTCCAGAGGGAGACTTGCCTAGCAGGGACCGTCACCGGGCGCCACGAGGAGCCTACGGGTCCTCATCCTTAAATGGTGTGACAGTAGTTCACAGAGTTCACGGAGTGAGCTTTGACTGTGGACTTCTAAGTATTTTGCCACATAATCCTCGAGTCACTCTGAGTCTTCTCCCCATTCTCAGGTGAAGAAGCCCCTCAACACCCCTGGCAGGCCTGCTGTGACGGTCTGTGGGCAGCTGTTGCCTTTCGCACTCTCCTCCTGAAATCCCTCACCTTAAACCCACGTAAACATCCTCCATTTCTGGAACCTTCCATCAGAGGAACCAGATACCTCGCCACCCTCTGTGACCAAACTAAAAACATTTGTCCTTCCCATTTCTCCACATTCTGAACAGATCCACCCAAACTCTGGTTAGTCCAGGTGTGGATGGCCCTGAGAGGCCCGAGTGCCCCGACTTCCCAGCATCCCCCCCGTGGCTTCCAGGACTGTGCCCTTCACAGCGATGGGGTCCGTCGTCCCCCTGGACCTGCTGTTCCCGCTCTCCCAGGTCGCTTGCACAGCCCCCTGGATTCCCAGACCGTCCCCCAACCCCATCCGCGTTGCCCACCTTTCCTGCATGCTTCCCCCACCTTCCCACTCTCTCCTCTCCTGCCTCTTGCCTTAGCTGAGGTCCAGCCCTCCTCCCGCCCTGCAGGCCTCTCCCGAGAACTGGCATCTCGCACTTTCCACACTTGAGGGTCAGGATAGCCAGTGTGTGGCGGCCCCCCTGTAACACTCCTAGCACCTCTGCAGCCCCTGCCGTCTGGCTGTCCCACTCTCAGCTCGTGACCATTACGCTGTCACTCGTTTCATACCCCGAGGCCTTGTCGCAGCCTCGCTGTTGTCCTCTTGTTCCAGGCCCGGCCATCAACCTGGGTAGCGCCGGGGACCATCTCCAGCTACCTGCTCTTCTATTCCCCTCCCACTGACTCTGTGACCTTTCCCCTTGTCCCCAGAAGGGCTCCACCTTTGAAACCTTAGCTCACTTCCTGCTCAGGCCACTATGTCCCAGATGCCCCTCCTGTCTTCCTCTGGAACCTCTGACCTCTGGCCTCCTTGCTCCCCTCTCAAGGACAGCCCATTGTCCCTAGGTGTTGGCCTCCTCAATTTGCTTACGTTCCCACCAATTTTCTGGCCAAACTCAACAAACAATGGACATGTCCATCTCCTGGGTCTGGACCCAGCTTTGGGGGACAACTGAAGACAGTTGTACAGCCACAGTCCCCATGGTCCCCACGGTGCCCAGGCTTCTGGCCTCAGTGCCCAGGCCAGCTGAGTCAGCCCTCACCCAGCTCCTGGCCGCTTTCCACCCTAGCCTCCTCTCACGGGGGCCACCCTCCAGCTCGCTCCTCACGCCTGGACCTCGTGGGCAAAATAGGCTGCCACCGTTTCCCTCGTCCTCTCTTCTGTGATACTCCTTGTGGGCGAAGGCACCACGCTTTCCGCTGGGGTCGCCATCCATTCCCAGCCTCTCGCCTGGGGACGCTGCGCTGGGGTCGTGTTTCTTGGAAGGCGTAGGAAACCATCCCTGGAGTGGTTTAGATGCTGCAAGACAGTCCAATTCTGTCATGTAAGTAGAAGTGAATTTACCAAAACAAAACCCAGAAGAGTCAATGTCCCTCCTATCCCAGGGCAAAATACGACATCCTGTGATTTATGCAAAAACTATTGGCATCTTCCATCATTTCTGCTCCAAGAATGTTTTTGGCCGCGCCACACAGCATGCAGGATCTTTGTTCCCCGACCAGGGATCAAACCTGTGCGCCCTGCAGTGAAAGTGTGGAGTCTTAACCACTGGACTGCCAGGATAGTCCCTGCTCCAAGATTCTTAGCTGTTCCTGGTGCCCCACTTGAATGAGGGCAGACTGTGGAATGAAATGAGCTGGGAGTCACCCCTGGCAAGCTATGGACCCCCGGTTTCTCAGAGCCTCAGTTTTCACATCTGTAAAATGGGGACGGACAATCATACTCTTCAGGCTGCCGTGGGTGGGTGAATGAGATCAGGCGCGCAAACGCGTGCAGCCCGCAACTGTGCAGTCACCTGACAGCGGGGCAGGCGGCCCCCAGGTTCCAGCCCTTTAACCATGAGCTGGAAGGACAGTCCCTGACCTCGCGGAATTAACCGTTTAGTGGGGAGGACAGATACTAAGCAAATAAACTCACGAATATGTCATCACTAACAGGGCTAAGTGTTGTTACGAAGTGACGATCTGAATATTAGCCACACGGCAGTGTCTCTCCATCCATAATGAAGAGGTCGTGGAGGGGAGGGGAGGCGAGGCTGGGCAGGAGACAGCCGGAGGCCTCCGTCACAGCAGCTGACCTGAGAATGGACTCAGTGGCTGGCTCCACAGCTTTGTGAAGAAACTGGTGGGGAAGGTGTGTCTGTCATTCTCAGCAGCTTCTCTCTCCTCAGCTGCTGCCCCATTTTATTCACAGCTCCAGGCCTGAGGGAGCAGAGAGCCTCTTCCCTCGCGGCTGGGGTGCTGTGACCCCAGCGTAGTCTCAGGGAATGGCCTGAGCGGCACCTGCGGCCCAGAGAACGTAACAGCCGGGGCACAGGCCATGACTCCAGACCCCAGGCGGCCTCTCTCGCTCCACAGGTGCTGCTCAGGGTGGAATGAGACAAACGGGTCGCTTGTTGTGATGGCTGATTTTCTGTGTCAACTTCACTGGGCCGTGGGGTGCCCAGACATTTGGCTAAACGTCATCCTGGTGTGTCTAGGAGAGCGTTTCTGAGTTAGATTAGCATTTGTACCTGCAGTCTGAGTAAAGCAGATGAGCCTCCCAGTGTGGTGGGCATCATTCAGTCCATTGAGGGCCTGAATAGAACAAAAAAGCGGAGGGAGAATTTACTCTCTGCCCGTCTGAGCTCGGACACTGGTCTCCTCTGGCACTAGGAATGACGCTTACTTACATCATCAGCTCCCCTGGTTCTTGGACCTTCGGGCTGGGACTGGAACTACCCCACTGTCTTTCCTGGGTCTCCAGCTTGCAGACAGTAGATCATGGGACTTCTCAGCCTCCAGTCATGTGAATCAATTCCTTGTTTTATAGATATATAGAGACACAGAGAGAAAGAGAGAGAGAGAGAGAGATGGGTGTATATATCCGCTATTGGTTCTGTTTCTCTGGAGAACCCAATACAGCTGTAGAACTTTTCAATTTGGCTCATTTAACTACAGGTCAGCTGCATCCAGGAGCCTTAAGGCCTGAGGCAGAGGCAAGAGAGGGAAGCCAGGAGTCGGGGACGTGAGTGGGAGAAACAGAGTAGCACAAGCCACAGGCTCCAACAGGAGGACAGATGGCTGAGGAGAAACCCAGCCATCTCCAGGGGGATGCAGTTGAGGCAAAGTTAAGTGGGGGCAGCCAAGGAGTCCCTGGGAGAAGACCAGAACAAAGATTTGGATGGGAGGCCAGTGGAAAAGTCCAGAAGTATCCAGACTTTTTCCACAGGAAAAGGCACCAAGACTGGGAGAGCAGGGGACGAGTGCCGTGTGCAGTAGGGGGCACTCTGTCACCAGAAGTGCTCAGAAGCAGGAGCTAGAGGACCGCAGAAGTGTTCCCTGCTACGGAAAAGTCTATGCGCTGTATGAGCTTCAGACAAGACTAATCCAGGAGCTCAGTGCGCGCATCACCGAGGGCCTGGTTTTCTCTCCCCTCCACCTTCCAGGCCGTTGGCTTCTCCTAAGCCGGGCTCCACAGGGCTCACAGGATTTCTGCCCACAGCTGAGAGAGAAGACCAAGGCGCCTCAAGTCACCCGGCAGGGAAGGGGAGGCATTGCCACCAAGAGCATGGAGGCATGGAAGCCCGGTGGCCAAGACCAGCGCTGGTCCCCTCTGAGCATCACCCACGAGGGAGGGACCCCTTCCCGAGAGGTGAGGCCGGGTGACTTCTCAGATCCCTTCCAACCTAGGGATCCTGTGACTAAGTATGGAACACAACCCGTCTAAGGCCCAGTGGTTCGGGGCACAAGTGAGTAGAGTACGGCTTTGGCCCCGTGCCAAATGCCGGATGCCCCTCAGGCCAAAGCTCGTGCCTGGCAGCCACTTCCAGGTGAGCTGACTGGGAGGCAGCCTCATTGGTTCCCGGGAGCTCTGCTGGGTTGGCTTCCTGTGCTCCCCACAATCCCCAGAACACACTCACCCTCCGTGGGAGCTTCACTAGGTCACTGCCAAGGTCCGTCTGTCACTGGGGCTGCTCTTTCAATTTTCTTGCAGTCCACTAGGGTCCTCTGGGGGAGCTGGGAGAACTGCTGTTTCCCTGTAATCCTGCGTGTTCAGAGATGCGGGCAGCTCCAGGCCTACAGAGAGCACTTCATTCACTTGTGCTTAACTCACCACGGGTGATGACCTCAAGTGTGACTCATTTCCAAGGAAGCGAGAGCTGCGGGGAGGCCAAAGATGGGCCTCTGCACTGGCTTCTTGGTTTGTTCTCACATTTACTTATAAAATAATGGCTACCATGGAGGTGGACCTCATCTCTTCCTTGGCCTGTGGGCTCCCAGCCCTCTCCCTTGCACACAGCAGGACCTGAACACACTGCGATAGGTCATGACCACCCATTTCTTTGTTCTCTGTTCATCTAGGCCCCAGAGGGAATCATGGGCCCTCCCTCCTCAGAGGTGTCCTAAAATGGGGGTGGGGAGGGCAGTGAAGGAGCTCTGCTGGCGGGACCTGGGATCAGGTTGAATCTGATAAAACAGCTGCAGAGACAGGAACCATACCCTCTGCTGCAGCAGGGCCCCAGGGCAGGCAGAGCTGCCAGAGTGGACCCATTTTCTTAGAGCCTGCAAAGGGAGGCTGTGTACATTTAAAAGTGACTAAAAACAGGGCTTCCCTGGTGGCGCAGTGGTTGAGAATCTGCCTGCTAATGTAGGGGACACGGGCTCGAGCCCTGGTCTGGGAGGATCCCACATGCCGCGGAGCAACTAGGCCCGTGAGCCACAACTACTGAGCCTGTGCGTCTGGAGCCTGTGCTCCGCAACAAGAGAGGCCGTGACAGTGAGAGGCCCGCGCAATGTGATGAAGAGTGGCCCCCGCTTGCCACAACTAGAGAAAGCCCTCGCACAGAAACGAAGACCCAACATAGCAAAATAAATAAAATAAATTAATAAACTCCTACCTGCAACGTCTTCTTTTAAAAAAAAAAAGTGACTAAAAACAATCTGAAAAACCACTATTCTGAATTGGTTTATTTAAATTTTACAGAAACCTTATTAGAGTTAAGTATGTAATTATAAGTCCAGTAACAATTCTACAAAAATGCACATACAATGCCAGAATTCCTTAAAAGTAACTAATATCATATTCCTGTTTTGCATAAAACATGCATTAATATCAACTGCCACATGTTGGCCAAAATCAGTCTCTACAAGAAGAGACAGTCCAATACAGTCAATAAGAAAACTAGTTGTTAACAACAGGTTAAAAAAAGAGGTTTTCTGGTTAATGTAAAAGGAACAGTACCTTTCCTAAAACAAGCCCTTCACCACTGGGTGATTTGTGTTGTGCTGCACAGTAATGCATCACCTCCAAGACTGGGTCCTGAGCTGTCATAAGGAAGGGAGGAACTTTCTGATAGTTAAATCAAATGTCTGAGAAGATATAAACTTTCAGGCCACAACGGTACACAACTAGTACCACCTTGCAGAGGGGGGTTCAAAAATCCTCCGACCTGGGACAGAGTTCCCAAGCTGGGGATGTAAACCATCTTGAAGATGCCGTGAGCGCTCACCCTAGCCTTTCCACCCTTTCTACAAGGCCAGCTCAGAGCACACAGGCATCTCCTGTGGCCACAAGACCTTCCAGCTCCACACGTCACTCTTCATCAGGATCTGTAATTAGGAGGTTTGATGCAGAAAAACGAGTTGTACTATTTCTTTAAGTCCTTGACTTTCTGTAGGCCTAGTTCACCTTATCCAGGGATCGGTGGGCACTTGTGACTGCTGGACACACAAAAAATATTAATATACACTTGTGGCCCCAAAGCCTCAAATGTGTATAGTCTCACACCTCAAAGTGTGTTGTCTACTGTCAGGAAAGACCACGCTCCTCCAGAGGGAGAGAGCAACTGAGGGCTCTTTGTTTATCAAAAGGTGTTTTCCACATAGACTGAGGGGCTTTAAAGGGATTTCAAACCAACTGAAAGGACATCCCCTCAAATATGGGGTTTTATACAACATCCCATGAGGTTCTTCAAAAGATCTCACAGTCATTAGGGACTCAGCTGTGGACAGTAACATTTATATACATAAAGCTCATCATTTGCACATGGGATCTCTTCCACATCATCTCCCAAAACAGAGCACTCACTGCCCTGCTCGCTACAAGTAAGCTAAGCCAGTAGCTTTTTTCTTCAGCACAGATTTAAGGGGAAAAATAATAATTTATTGGGGGTTCTAATACCATTTTCTTAACAGAATAATATCAAAATAGGTCTGTTTATAATCTAGGCTTATGAATATCCCTGATGATAATATAAAGAAACCCAGAGGACTTTGTAAACCACCATGATTTCACAGGGTAGTACCCGGTCTATTTTCTAGGCAGTAGAGAGGGACTAGTATAATGGCAGATTTTCTCCAGGAAGCCCTGTGAGCACTACAGTACTGAAATTCTAATATTCTAGTGCCAGTAGACTTGTGAATGAAATTTTCACTTTAAATTTTTTAGTAAAATTTGTAACAAAGGTAGTCTTCCTCAATCCTGCCATCAGCCAATCTCCTTGCCTGTGATAAACATCTAGGCCAGAAAACCATCAGTCCTGGCTACTCCGGAGGTTCGGCCTGGAGGAAGCAAGCTCTGAGATCCCTTCTAAGCTGTGACCAAAGCTCAGAAAACAGATGTGGGAGAAGGGGCAGAACAGGCTTGAGGAAGCTTTGACCCAAGGCACCATGATCGTAGGGGTGGGGGGAATCTACAGAGGTTGGAGCTGACAGAAGAGAACTTGACAGAGCAGGTCCTGGAAGACAGCGGCTCTGTGACAGGGCAGACACACTCGGGAGTTAAAGAGCAAATCATAAGGGAAAACAAAAACTAGTTTACTTTCTCAAAACCAAATCAAACTTCTTGATACTCATGAGCAAATAACCCTGGCTGGACTGGCATGATGGGGCTCAAGTCTGTGGAATGAGCTGCATTTAGCTGAGTCAGAAAGAACGCTGGTTGTGAAATCAGCAGGAGGAGGCCGCTCCAGGGAGGACAGAATGAGGACCGAAGGTGAAATATGCCTCTTTTATCCCTGGAACAGTGAGTGGCATCTTCACTGGCTGGACGAGAAGGCGCCATATTCCAGTCTAGCTGCAATAATACTGCATCCCATCCACTCTTCTTCTCTTTTTTGACTGAAATTCTTCAAAGAACTGCTGGATGTCCTCTCTCTTAACCACCTGTTGAGGGAGAGCGAAAATTAGGAAAGGGAACATCACAGAACAGCACTAACTGGTTGTAACATTCACAATCAAGTCCAACAGTACTGCTGATAAGGACTGTGTTAATGTGTAATTAATTATCCTATCTCCATTGCATAGACAAGCTCATCCTGGCTCAGAGACTGGCCAGTCAGAGTCACGCGGTAGGCAGACAGCACACTGGTACGGAGCGTGGGTTCCACCACCGCCCTTGGTTTCCTCATTAAAATGAGATGAAAGCAGCACCCACCTAACAGGGCCGTTTGAAGAGCAGATGAGATGTAACACCTGTGAAACACTGCCCAGCACAGAGCAAGTTCTCAGTGAGTATCAGCTGAGAAGACAAGTGGCAGAGCCAGGATGAAAACTAGGAGACCAATGGTCTCCCAAGGCCGCTGCTCTCCCCACGGCACAGCCGTCTCGGGAACGTCCTTCAGTCCCGCCCAAGCACCCACAGCAAACAGAATCTGCTTTTTTTGAGATCTGTGCTCTCTCCTTTACTGAAAAAAAAGGAACCCCCAAACTCTTCCCTCTTCAAGAGTCCAAAATTAAAGATGTTTGCTATATAAATAGAAAAATAATTGGCAAAAACTATGGAAGCAGTACCCCCAGTAAATGGAATAATCATGTTATGCAATAAAAATGAGAAATTTATCTTGTATTTTATCAGAAAAAGGACTAGAACATCACATAGAAGTGTTTCTATTAGCAAAATAAAATATCAAAAATAAGAAAATAAGGGGAAATATGGATAAAAAAGTAAACCAGGCCTACCCGGAAGGAGTCCCTGCGCACCCCAAGAGTGAGTCTGTGCCGCAACTGACAGGTTTGTTAACATGGTTTTTAATTACAAAGGTAACACATTCTTATTATTATAAAGGAATAAAGGTGGGGCGGGGAGAGGGAGGGAAAGAGAAAAAGAAAGCACTGTAATACAGTGAGCAAGAGGGAGAGAGAGAGAGAGAGAGAGAGAGAGAGAAGTAAGAAAGAGGACAAATACTTGTGTGTAAAGCGAAAACCGCCCTCTCCACTCCCCAGGGGTAAGAGCGCGACATCCCCAAATGGCACAGGCAACCTGAATAACTCACGGCGGGGAGACATGATCTGACAACTCCTCGAAATGAAAGAACTCCACACCAGACTGGCAGCTGACACACCAGTCTCACAGGCACCAAGAGTCAGCCGGGGGTCAACCTGTGAGGAATTAGAACCCCTCACAGACTCAAGATAGAGATGCTAACGCACTCTGAGGCAACCACAGCTCAGAGCTCTAGGGCCCTGGGCTTGGGAATGCACACTTATAAATGCTAGTAAATAGGATACTGGAGAGTTCCAGTGTGAAGGATCTGCCCCAGCTCAGATCAAACATTAAACGCTGAAAGGCAACACAAGGACATTTCTCTGGCAAGGAAACAGTAGGAGGAGACCTAAAAGCCCACAAATTACACAAATTAGAGTGTGTAATCTTTAGAGTTTCTAGGCATCCTCAAATGGTCACAGCCAATATGCAGAGTAGAAATGTTAAAGAATAAATACCTGGGTCCAATAATGAATCATTTTATTGGTTTGTCCTAGAAAATTTGTAGTGTCTAAGCGTTATTATTAGTTTTTAGTCAGACACAAACATTAAATAAAGGGCAGTCCCTCATTTGACAACACCCAGACCTTATTAGCATTCTCTTCTATAGCCAAATACAACCAAAGCAGATGAGCTTTATGACAACTTAAGGTGTTTGTAATGTCGAAAACAAACAATAAAAAATATTTTTCTGTCCTTTTAAATCATCACATCAGATAATCTCAAACTCATAAAGAATGGCTCTAGCTGTCACAAAGATCCATACACTGGGAGACATGTGAAGACTGGATAAAATTGTTTCAAATATGAATGGAAAAAGACAACATACCTACTTTTTTTCTTTTACGTGAATTTAAGTGTGTGTGTAATAAAATCAATAAAGAGCACAGCAACCACAAACTACACAAAAGCAGAGGCAAGAGCATGTGCTTTGACACAACTGAAAGACCCTGAACGTCCATTAACAGTGCCAAGGTTAAAACAGTTACACCCGGGGCTTCCCTGGTGGCGCAGTGGTTGAGAGTCCGCCTGCCAATGCAGGGGACACGGGTTTGATCCCTGGTCCGGGAGGATCCCACATGCCGTGGAGCAACTAAGCCCGTGCACCACAACTACTGAACCTGCACTCTGGAGCTCGCGAGCCACAACTACTGAGCCCATGTGCCACAGCTACTGAAGCCCACGTGCCTAGAGCCCATGTTCTGCACCAGGAGAAGCCACTACAGTGTGAGGCCCGCATGCAGCAACGAGGACCCAATGCAGCCAAAAATATATAAATAAATTTATTTAAAAAAAAGAACAAAAAAACCCCAAAACAGTTACACCCACAGACCCTCTTAGTTCCAGTAAGAGAGAAGCCTGAGGCTGCATTAAGCAGAGGACAGCCTTTGCAACAGAAACGAGAATAACTGTCTGTTAAGAGCTGCTGGGAAGCAGGAAGACGTCCGTCCCTAGTGACAGTGAGGAACATTCTCTAAAAATGAGAAAACCATTTAGGAAGTCTCTTTAACTTTGGACTTCACAATTCATTTTGCAGAAAGGCAGCATTGCCAGATATCCAGGCAGCTACAAGTTCTTCCCACATTTATGAGAAAGCACTCGGTTGGCAGAGACTTCTTCCAAGAAAACAAGTTTCCGGGCACGTCCCGAGTGTCCGTCAGACCCATGTCTGACTTCATTTGTCTGTCTAGCTATAGCAGAGCAAAACATTTTCTGTCCAGAAGGACAACTGTAGGCCATGAAAAGAAAAGTTTTGCTTTATATTTGCCTTTGGAAGATAAAAAAGTATTTTAGAAGAAAAAGTCCATCATAAATGTATGCGTAGTAAAGGGCTAGGAGGTATTTGTAAATTCATCTGGAAAACTATTTTATCTATTTATTTATTTTTTGGCTGCACCCCGTGACATGTGGGATCTTAGTTCCCCGACCAGGGATCGAACCCACGCCCCCTGCAGTGGAAGTGTGTTGTCTTAACCACTGGACCAGCAGGGAAGTCCCTGGAAAACTATTTTAAAAGATTACATGGGAATTCCCTGGCGTTCCAGTGGTTAGGACTCCTTGCTTCCACTGCAGGGGGCATAGGCTCATACCTGGTCAGGGAACTAAGATCTCACGTGCCACGTGGCCAAAAAAAAAAAAAAAAAAATTTATACATTATAGAGTTAGTGTCACCCTTAAAAGCATATAGACCGTCCTAACCAGCAAGAGAAATGTTTTAGCCCCCCAATATAAAGTTGTTTTATTTTAAACTAGAACTCAAAAATCACAGAAAAGCAGTCTGGCTTTCATTTTTCCTTCCTTCTCCAAAAATCCCTGCTTGAAGGTCAGGACTGAGAGAATCAGTATGGCTGATCCAATGGCCCTCTCCTAAGCTACGATTCTCTCCAGATCAGGCATGACTGCTCCGTCCCTCATCTGGAGGGTTGGGAAGGACTCCTGATGTGGCTAGTCCACTGGTGTTTCACTACTATTGATTTCCCTTTCCTCTGCCTGCATTAAGCTCTCAGTCATCTTCTTCATCAAAGAAAATGAACTATGGAAAACAGTATGGAGGTTCCTCAAAAACCTAAAACGAGAACTACCATATGATCCAGCAATCCCACTTCTGGGTATGTATCCAGAAACTGAAAACACTAATTTGAAAAGATACATGCACCCTAATGTTCACAGCAGCATCATTTACAATAGCCAAGATATGGAAGCAACCTAAGTGTCCATCAACAGAAGAATGGTTAAAGAAGATGTGGCACACACACACACAATGGAATATTAGCCATAAAAAAGAATGAAATTCTGCCATTTGCAACAACAATGATGGACCTAGAGGGTGTTATTATGTTTAGTGAAATAAGTCAGAGAAAGATAAATATTACATGTTATCATTTATATGTAGAGTCTAAAAAATAAAACAAATGAATATAACAAAACAGACTCACAGATATAAAGATCAAACTAGTGGTTACCAGTGGAGAGAGGGAGGGGGAGGGGCAAGTGAAGGGTAGGGGATTAAGTGGCATAAACTACTATGTATAAAATAAACAAGCTACAGGGATATATTGTACAGCACAAGGAATGTAGCCAATATTTTATAATAACTTTAAATGGAGTATAATCTATAAACATGTTGAATCACTATGTTATACACCTGAAACTAAAATAATACTGTAAATCAACTATACTTCAATAAAAAAGATACTTTATTCCAAACATACAAGGCTCTGATTAGAAGTCTAACTAAACTTACTGTGCCTTCATCAGCAAATCTCTTGAGATAGTCTTTAAGTTCAGTCTTCAAGTCATTGTATTCTAAATCAAAACACCAAAAAAAGGACATAAACTTTAGATAAGCCATTTGCATTTAGAAACAAAATATTTCTTGACCATTGACATTTGAGTATGTTAGTCTAAACCACATTTTTCTTTAAGTGAAATCTGCATAGAAACTTGTTCTCAATTTCTCTCAAATTCCTCCATTTTGACATCTGGGACACTTTTTCATTTAAAAACCCTCAAAAAACAGAGATATCCTCATTCCCAAAATGATTAGCTAAGAATTTTTTTTAAAGTTTTCCATCTCTCTGGAATTCTAGTGCTTGAAATATCTTGGACTTGTCAAACATTAAGTTTTAAAACTCGTGCACTCACTCAACAATTTATATTATGTACAAGGCACCTTGAGGGCTACAAAAATGTTTTAGATGCAGCCTCTATCCTTGGAAAGCTTTTACTCCAATAAAGGTAAAAGGAAATTAATCAAACAGTTACAAATACAAGACAGGAATAATCAATGTCCAAAAAGGGGCACAAAAGTGGTGGCATCCGAGTAGAAATGGCTAGGATGGAAATCACTAAAATAGGCTGCGCATACTGGGGGAAAAAATGTAAAAGCCTGTAATTAAGGATTTGGGAATGTTTCCCCTCTAGTGGTTTCCTGTGAACCACTGAAGTATCCTCAAGAACTGTCAAAAAGATGGCATGCTTTGCTCAAAAAGATGACATGTAATGTTCAATGAAAATTATTTCAGTGGATGGAAAAAGAAATTGATTTCCTTTTATTCTTTACTCATACATCTATCCTTAATCAAAATAGCATGTTATGGTTTCTCAAGCATGTAATTATTCTAGCATGTAACCCTAATTCAATGGAAATAGCAGCTAAATACCCAGCAACGTTACAATCAAGCAAGTGTAGGTGAGGCCTACTA
Source organism: Globicephala melas (assembly GCF_963455315.2). Lineage (NCBI taxonomy): Eukaryota > Metazoa > Chordata > Mammalia > Artiodactyla > Delphinidae > Globicephala > Globicephala melas. The sequence continues at coordinate 166,402,132 of NC_083315.2, read as the reverse complement.
TACAATTCCAAATTTAAACCATCTTTGTGTTAAATTAAAATAGGTTATTAGTTGTCTTCCTTATACATAAGTTTTTTTTAATGGTGAAGGAAACTTCATGAACTTCATGAACTTTCACAAACAATATTTACCACAAATAAGTTCCACTTGCTGGACTCTGTTCATGCTGTTAAGGGTGTCCATTAGAGGGTCTCTACTGTCAGCTGCCTGGTCAACCTTGCCTTTGTTTTCATAAGCCAGAACTGTGTCACATTCATCTGTCAGGAACAGGACATCTAGATCGCCATACATTTTCTTTAAAAAATAAAACCAGTTTCCCCATTAGAACTGTATGTCATTCTCAGAAAGTCAACCTCATGAGAATCACTAAAAATTTATTTAAATAATACCCAGAAAAACCTGACCCTTTTAGCAGAGTTGCTTGAATGTTTTATTCTTTTTGCCCAAATCTTTTAGAAACCTCCCAACTTCCCAGTAGATATTATATGATCTAAGAGATGTTTATTTAAAAACCACTGACTTACTGTAAATTTCAAGTAATACGTGTTTCCAAGCAATTCTATGATATAAAAAAGATAAGCTATTTTCCACTGAAATGAAGCTAATAAAAAGTATTGCATAATTCTTAATTTCTTCCATAAGCATTCAGACTGCAAATACTATTTCATAAATTTGCTTAATATAAAAAAATTTTCAGTTCTCTATACTCTAATATCAGTTTCATAAATATACTTTTCAGGTGCTCTTATTTTAGACATCAGTCCACAAAACATACTAATATTGAAACTTGATCAGGTACTTACCATACAGTCTTTGCAGGTACATAACTTGCTACGCCAGTTCAGGGGCCAATAGGTGGCAGTGTCTTTCTTTATAAACTGCTTAGCTTTAAGCTCCTCAAGTTTGCAGCCAGACTGTGATTCTGTGTTGAGATGTTGATTCTTAAATGCTGTCTGAAATTAAATTAAGTTTTGAAGTGTGTTTTTTAAACTATCATAGTTTTCATAGTTTAGATTTTGTCAAAGGATTTCTTTAGGCAAAGGGTACAACTGAAACCCAAAGCTATATAGGTTACAGAATTAATTTTGCTTAAGTTTTATTTCTTTTATAGCTCAGATTTCATGTTACCTGGAGATCAGCTTCAGAACTAGAGCTGGTACATGGTTCGTTCATCTGCTCTGCTTTAACTTCCTTCTCAGCAGCCTTTCCATGATCTGGAACATCCTCTTTGAGGGCACCATCATGATGAGCTCCATTTTCAGGTTGGATAACTTCCTGGTCACCTACCGCATCAACGTTCAGCAGCAACCCATCATCTTCAGCAGTTACTTTGGTTACTGTGGGTTCAATGAAAAAACACACACATATCCACAGACCAGTTAGCCAATGAAATCACTTAGTCTGATTAAAACATACTTCAGAATCTGGAAAAGGAGAAAGTCAACCTTAATCTCTGGAATAATAAGAAAGGAAATAACACTTTTTTAGTTTATGCCTGCGTAATCCAAAGAGTCAAATAACTGAAAAGATCATTTAAAAATACCAATCACTACTTAAGCATTTTCTTGTAAAGGAGAAAAAAAAATACTATAGATGTTAAAGACAGGGACACCTCAAGAAGCAAGAGGCAATAGGAAGAGATTTAACTGCAAATACAGGTAGAAGGGCAGTTTTAGAAAAAACAACAGCTTTTCTTTATGAGAGAAGGAAATCAGAAAGGGTGCGTGTAGAGACAGAAATACTGTGGAGAGAAGAGAAATGATAAGGGAACTCAGTTTGCATGATGGCATTTCAGTTTAGTAGGAAATGAGGCCATCTGCTGACAGGGAAGGAAATGAAGGAGGGGCAGAGGGGAACTGTTAAGAAAACCTGATGAATGCGAAATAAATTCAGGTCCAGCAGAAAGTGAGATTTAATTGTAAAGGGTATGAACAGAAAGGAAGCACACCAAGGTTAAGAGCTTCGAGACAAATCAAAATGTCTGATACTGCTTGTGGTTTGTATGGTGAAGTGTTCCCTAAAGGTGAGAAGGGCAAGAAATTATGAGGCCAGAGCAGGAGACAACTGACACTTTAAAAATAAATTAACACATATAGCATTACAAATAAAATAAAATATTTAATGCCTCAAGAACGTTCATTGCTGATTAGTGGTTTGGAGTCAATTTCTTAGAGTATAATAAAAGCACTATATGACAAACTATACCACCACCCTCTCCCCAACCAATAGCATGTCTTACATTTAAGAACAATGTTTATCTCTTTATCTTTCAAAATCCCATTCAAAACTGCTTCCTCCATTTTCTCTAATTCTGGTCTCATCCATACTCTGCATCACGCCATTTAAGTACAAATTTGTTCTTGGTAGTCTCCCAATCTATCTATAAGCACCTTGTGGAGAAGAAACAGATCTTATACTTTTTTCCACAGAGTCCAATTAAAACTAGTTGATAAAAATTATGTACTGAACATACAAATTGTTCTGAACATACAGCACAAGTTAGTGGAATACCAACTCCACAGAGACATTTACCTGCCAAATGTGCAGCATAAGCCCACAAAAAAGAACAGCGTTTCATGCAAGCCTGGCACACCATCTCTTGGAAATCTCCACTCTCAGGGGGAACGGCACCAAGATGCTGTGAACACAGAAAATCGAACATTTTCCTTGTGATCACCAAGTTGTCCAAAAAGCCCATTATTTTATAAAATATTGCGGGACTTCCCTGGTGGCACAGTGGTTAAGAATCCGCCTGACAATACAGGGGACACGGGTTCGATCCCTGATCCGGGAAGATCCCACATGCCGTGGAGCAACTAAACCGGTGCGCCATAACCACTGAGCCTGCACCCTAGAGCCCACGCCCCACAACTACTGAGCCCACGCGTCGCAACTGCTGAAGCCCAAGCGCCTAAAGCCCGTGCTCCGCAACAAGAGAAGCCACCGCAATGAGAAGCCCGCGCACCACAACAAAGAGTAGCCCCCACTCGCCACAACTAGAGAAAGCCCGTGCGCAGCAACGAAGACCCAATGCAGCTGGGGGAAAGAAACATATTGCACTAGTATGCTGATCATATCTTTACTATATTTTTAGAAGAGTAATTATAACGTAAAATATAGTAAATGCCAAAAGACAAGATCTTTTCTCTTTTTGTAAAGACAATGTCTCTAAAAGGTAAAAGCGTTCCTTACCCTTCCATGGAACCAGTCCTCACAGACTACACACTGGATCATCTCATCTGGAACCTAACACGGGAAAGCCATTTGTTTGTTAATGATTACAGCGAATTCTGTGATACCAAAGTAAATCTGGCACACATTAGAATTAGATATTAAATAATTCTCTACCAATTCTGTAAAACTGCTATCCACATGCCAGAAGTCAAGGGAACAGGGAGAAACAGCAATTCAAGGGGCCAACGAAGTTCATTCTCCATGAACTGGTGTTACAGAAGGATTACATTAAGATAAGCACTTTGTGAGCAATTATCAAAGCTTTCATATCAGTTACTTAATATATGATTCCCATAAAACTTTATAAATAAGTAATGTATTCTCACTTCAGACATAAACCCAGGGCCAGGGAGGTAATGCGAATTGCAGCAAGTTGCAGATGTGAATGCACAGAATTTTCACTTTTGTCAAAATAAAAGAAAACTAGAAATTAAAACTCACATTCACCCACTTATATGTGCACAGAAAAAGGTTTAAAAATACATATACCAAAAAGTGTTAACAGTGGTTGTTTCTGGGAGGTAAGAAGGTACAGGAGTGAGGAAGAAGAAAAATTCTTTTTAAATTTTGTGTGTACGTCTAACTGAAATTTTTAAGAGGATCCAGTTTGTACACCCTATTTCTTTCCTTGCAGGGGTGCAAGAAACTGAAGGTCATTTTCTGGAAAGTGTTCAGGGGAATGGAGCAAACAGGCAGGCAAAGAGGGGGGGAAAGGAAAAAAGTTCTGGCCTTGAGAAAGTCCTGTCCAATATTTCATTCTCATGATGTAAGAATGAGAATAATAGTTGGGATCTGTTCTGGTTGTAGCTCCAGCCCAGATTCATAAGAAGGGATAAATCTAGAATCCTTTCACAATCCCCAAATCCCTGCTGAACAGCTAAAGGGTCAAATATGACAAAAGGCTGAGGAGTGAAGGCTAGAGATGACACAGTCCCGGTGCTAACCTCTAAATCTCTTACCTCATCTTCAGGATCAGGATAAGGTCTCTTGCAAATGCAGTACAATCCAAAAAAGTTGTCATTGTACTTATTGCCACAATTTATCTTTGCTTTGTCCTGAAAGATATTAATTTCAATACATAATATGGTCTAACTTTAACTATAATTTCATGCATCATGAAATTTATGCATTCAATAAATTTGTGCATTAAATATCTCCACCCACCAGAAGCTGGTCTTTAACTTTCAAAGTACAAAGGAAAAAAATTCATTCCTATTAAAGGGATACTTTTTCCAGGATACAGGGAAAAGTTAAAATTTATTTTCTATGTCTTCTTTGTAGCAATTGGAGAAAATGAATCATAAATATTAATTATCAACCTATGTAAGCTGACATTGGCCTAGAATTTCAAAAGACTTCTTAATGCCCAGCTGTGATAGCCAAAGCCCCCAGGTTACTAGGAGGCAGGCAAGGAAATTATCTAAAAATAATCTTTGAGGAGGGAAAAAGCATGACAGTTTTAGCAATATGATTGAACAATGTAAAGTCCCTTATTTTCTCTTTCATTTCTGTTATTTCATTGAAAGTTAACGTATAAGCATAGTTTTTTTAATCCAAAAAGCACTGAAAAACTTCTGAGTGCACATAACCCACTCATTATTACCAAGTTTTATTTATTCAGTTTTTAAAGTCATCCCCTTTGCTTTAAAAACCTTAAAGCGTAAGCATAATCAACATAACTAAACCTGAATCACTTTAGAACATTCCCCCACAAACCCTTCATATTAATTACAATCTATACTGTAGGCTCTGAAAAGGTTACTTAGTTTTCCAAAAAGTAATAAATGGGATACAGTCTAATACTGATTTTTCCATTTACAAAGAATAAGCATAAGAACTTCCTTTTTGGAAAATACTTGGTTTTTATCCACTTGGACAAATATCAATCTCAGCTACTTTTCATGCATTTATAGTTACGGTGCTTACTTACAGGAAATAATTTGCATTCCAAATTTTTAAACTTGCTGTTTCCACAATCACAACGAAAATTTCTGAAACAAAGGAGGAAGAGCCGATTTTAATTTTTCTTTTAAATCTAATGACTTACTCTTTAAATTCATGTCATAGCCTCTTCCCTTTCAACTGGCTTCTAGGATCTAAAAAGTGACCTTGGTTGTTGTTCATGTATCCAATCCAGAATTTCTCCAAGCACATAACAATAAAAGATTTAATAATTCTAGAGATTAACATGCATAAAGACAAATATCTATATTACACAAACACTAATAAAATCATGGCAGAGCAGCAGGAGTAGTTGAGTTTGCACCATAATTTTATTTTAAAGGGCCCTCTGGGGACTTCCCTGGTGGCGCGGTGGTTAAGAATCTGCCTGCCAGGCTTCCCAGGTGGCGCAGTGGTTGAGAATCTGCCTGCCCATGCAGGGGACACAGGTTCGAGCCCTGGTCCGGGAAGATCCCACATGCCGCGGAGCAACTAAGCCCGTGCGCCACAACTACTGAGCCCATGTGCCACAACTACTGAAGCCTACGCTCCTAGAGCCTATGCTCTGCAGCAAAAGCCACCGCAATAAGAAGCCCATGCACCGCAACAAAGAGTAGCCCCTGCTCTCCACAACTAGAGAAAGCCTGCACGCAGCAACAAAGACCCAACACAGCCAAAAATAAATAAATAAAATAAATTAATTAATTTAAAAAAAAAGACCCTCTGGAAAAACTGCTCTCTCCAATTATATTATATAAAAACACATTACATTTTACCAGTGCACAACTACTTTGAATGCAAAAAAAAAAAAGATTAAGAAAAAAAGTGCAGCTGGAAAAGAATCTAAATATTTGAAAAGCATTCAGCATCAGTCTCTGACCATTTTACCTTTTTGTGTATAGCTCAAAAAGTTTATGACTTCCATGACATTCATAACTGCAAGCTAGGCAAATTCCTGCTGGTTCTTCTCCCTCTGGGGTGCAGGTACTACAGGCATATAGTGCTTGTCTCTTTACTGAGCCCTAAAAGACAGCCCCAAAATGGAAAAAGAGAGAAAAAATTGAAGAAACATGGCAGAGTCACCTAATGCCCATACTGTGATCTAAGAAATAACTGAAATCAGATTATCTGTGGTCAAGATTTTCCTGTAAAAAACACTGAGGCTAATAAAAAAGCTTATTCAACAGAATACCAAAACACTGTTGCATGTTTCATACACTAGTGCTTGTTTTCATATAATCTTTTCTTAAAGTGATAGAAAGAAGTTTAATATTTTCAGTCAGCTGTGAATAAGCTGGTCTGCTTAATCATTTCAACACAGAAAAATGTAGGAGAGGGCTTCCCTGGTGGTGCAGTGGTTGAGAGTCCGCCTGCCGATGCAGGGGACACGGGTTCGTGCCCCGGTCCGGGAAGATCCCACATGCCGCGGAGCGGCTGGGCCCGTGAGCCATGGCCGCTGAGCCTGTGCATCCGGAGCCTGTGCTCCGCAACGGGAGAGGTCACAACAGTGAGAGGCCCACGTACCGCAAAAAAAAAAAAAAAAAAATGTAGGAGAATGTGTCTAAGTTTATGTAAGTAATAATCATACTTAATTTTGGAAAATGCTTGTGGTTCCACCAAAGAGAAAACCAATGCATTAAATGAATCCCTTTGATTTTTAGATGTATGCTGAAGTATTCAGAGGCGTAATGTCATGGTCTGCAACTTATTTTCAAGTGGCTGAGGAAAAAAGAAAAAAGAAAGTCTATTACAATGAAGGGGTAAAAGAAAAAACAAATGTTGTAAAATGTTAAAAAGTGAATATATGTGAAAGTTACACAGGTGTTCATAATATTATTCTTTCAACTTATCTGTAGACTTAAAATGTTTCAAAATAAAAAGTTGAAAGAAAAACAAGCAAATCCTGATAATGGATAGTACCCTCTTCTGGGAAGGGGGGAGACACAAGGAAGATACAAGGAAGCTTCTGGTATGCCGGTAATGTTCTATTTCTTGATCTGGGTAGTACGTACCTGCATGTTTATTTTTTTATTTTTTATTTTTTGTGGTAAGCGGGCCTCTCACTGTTGTGGCCTCTCCCGTTGCGGAGCACAGGCTCCGGACGCGCAGGCTCAGTGGCCATGGCTCACGGGCCCAGCTGCTCCGCGGCATGTGGGATCTTCCCGGACCGGGGCACGAACCCGTGTCCCCTGCATCGCCAGGCGGACTCTCAACCACTGTGCCACCAGGGAAGCCCTGCATGTGTTTTTGTTTATGCTTTCCCAAGACTTATACATGGTTTGTGCACTTTTCCACATATTTCACTACAATAAAAAAAATGTTAAGGAAGTCCGTTTCAAAAACCTAACTACATTTCAAAGGTAACTTACAAACAGACTTTTTAAAAAAAGGAAAGCAGGGAAAAAGTTGTTTCAGTGGTGACCAAAGGTTTTTAAATACCAGACAACATTAAATACATCTGACACAAGGTGTATTAAAAAAAAATGTAACCACTTTGCAGTGTAAACTCAACTGGACAACGATGACAACTGGTATTACGATCTCAGTCCGCACCACATAATGACCCCAAATCTCTCTCCACATCCTTCAGCGTTCCACTCCACCCCCTTGGAAGGTAACCTTCTTCCTCCTACCAATTCTCACCTCTTATTAGTTTTCTTCTACCCACCTTTCTCCATTTTTGTACCTACAAATATAGGATGAGTCACCAAACAAAGACATCACACCCCCTCAAATCCTTGTTCACGACATCTTCCAAATGCTTTCTCTCCTCCCCTCCCCTCCTCTGCCAGTGCCACCAGCTGTTCGGGTCCCGGTCTATCCCCCTGGGGGGCAGACTGCAGACAGATGCAGTACTTGCTTCTTCTCTCCAAAAACCCAGCTAGCACTTGTCAAACTAAATTGCAGAGGAACCAGCTGTCCAGGAGCCCAGCCCACACGGGGAGACTTTCAAATCCAGAGCTCTCTCCTTTAACTCTGTTTTGACTCTCCCATTCGATTCCTAATAAATGCTCTAAGGATGCGAAAAGTAGAGACAAAGATGTCTGGATGTGAGAGGTCACGGGGACGGTTTCGTGAAAAGCAGCTGAGGCACCGAGAAGAGACGGGAAAGGAAGGAAAGAGCAGCCGCTCCAGGGCCAAAGCCTGGAGAATCGTGGGGGCGGGGGGGAGCGGACGGAGGAAGACCGAGAAAGGAGGGGAGCCCTGCTGGACACAGGCTGAGGAAGGGGGCTCGGGAGACTAAGGGTAATAGGACAACTGGGCCTGCGATGGGGAAACGTACTACGAACAACGGCCCCGGACCACCACGGGGGTGCCGGCCGCGGCAGGCGGGAAGAGGGTAAGTCCAGCGGGGAAGAGAAGGTTCAGGGGAGCCCGGGGGAGGCGAGGCCCGGGCCGCGCGCCCACCTGCGAGTAGGAGCACTTCTCCGAGTCGCTTCCGCCCAGGACGGCGCACGCCTCATTCTCCAGCTCCTCGTCCTCCTCAAGTACGTCGACCAACGATACCACGGGCTCCAGCTCCGACTGCCGCCCAGGGGGCTCCCCGGCTCCGGCCATTCTCAACTGTCACCCGGACCGCCTCTCGGCCCCGGCGGAGGCGGGAAAAGCGGCCGCGAGGGGCGGGGCCGGAGGAGGCGGGGCCTCAGTGCCAGGCACCAATCCCAGAGACGGGGAGCGAAGGAAGGGGGAGGAGCGACTCCCGACAAACGGAAGTTACTCCTCTCCCTTCTCCCGCCTGCGCCAGCGGCGAGCTGGCTTCCGCTTCCGGGTGGCGCGTCATCGCTGTGCGCTCTGGAAGTTCGGCGGTGTCCATGGAGTTGTTGGCCGAGTACGTCGGGCAGGACGGGCAGCGACAGCAGCTACGGGTGCCCTGTGAGGCGCCGGGCGTCGCCGACCCTTTCCAGGGCTTGTTGTCGGGCGTGGCTAAGATGAGGGAGCTGGTGACCAACCTCCTCGGCTCCCCGGTACAGCGGGAAGCACAGGACCGGGTGGCGGCGGCTCCAGAGAAGGCGTTGGACGGTGAGTTCTGAGACGGTGCTGGAGCGACAGATGGGTGGGCAGGGGCGCCCAGGGAAAGTCTGCTCAGGGAGCCTGCGTGGAGTGGCAAACTTGGAGAAAGTGAGCCTGGGGGGAAGAAATCCAACTAAAACTTCTTAGCACCTTCCGCCAGATCTGGGCTGTACCTGGGCTCATTTACCAGGGCTGCTTTTCACGATTCTCTTTGCATTTAAATCACACACACACAAAAACGTGCTGAACGTCTACTGCTGTATGCCAGTCATTGGGCTGAACTCTGGAGAAAGAATGAAACTCAGTTCCTGTCCTTGTGGAACTCTGACCGCTGAGGGGTTAGACAGACAAACACTCTTATTAAAGAGTAGAAGGATGACCCTAGGCTCCTCTGTAGCTATTGCAAACCTAGAGAACCCAAGAAGACTTCAGAGAGGGCGTGAATTCTAAGCTGGCTGTTGAAGGATGGAAAGGAATCTTCCCCGGTGTAAAATTACGAACAAGTTTGGAAGACTGCCATCTGTCACAGAATAGGAGCAGGTTCCGAAGATTGCAGCAGATTTTATATGAACAAGTCTTAACTCTCAGGGACTCCTTTCCTTTCCCAGTTTTGTAGGTGCAGTTTGAAAGTAGAAACGGGAAATTTAAGTGTATTCGTTTTTTTTAAGTCTTGTCTTGACTACCCTGAGCTGAGGAACCTAAGAACTAAATATTAGAATCAGGACTTAATTCCTCTGTAGAGGAGCTTAAACTGTACTGTACTTTCCTTTCCATCTTGTTTACATCTTGATTGCCAGATAATGTGAAGGAACCAATTCAGAATATTACACGAACTTCAGATAATAGATTGTTTCCATGAGAGAGAAGTCCTGGTTCTTGCCTCCAAAAGTTCCTCTCTGATCCGTTGAAAATATTATCATTGGAATAAGGACAGGTATAGGTAGAGCCATTTATATATATATATATATATATATATATATATATAATTACTTACTGGAAAAGTAACTGCTGTCTCTTCTACTAATAGTGGGTCAGTAATATCTTCATACAGGAAGACATGCTTTTGTATATTCAACGAGGTCCCTATAAAGCTTCTGTTTGAATTTCCTTTGTTAAAAGCTGTAGAGATTAAAATGACAGATTTTATCTTATATGAATCATATCTTAACAAATACAAAATTTTAAAAATGTAACAATTATGAAAGAAAAGTGGTAGAACGCAACACTAGAAAGACAAATAGTGGTGATCATTTTGTAATGTACAGAAGTATTGAGTTACTGTGTTGTGCACCTGGAGCTAACAGTGTTGTGGGTCAATTGTACTTCAATTGAAAAAAAGTCATCATAATGACCAAAAAAAAAAAAAAAAGAATCCAGTTACCAAGTGTGCAGAAGACTTGAATAGACAGTGCTCCAGATAAGATATACAAATGGCCAGAAAGCACCTGAAAAGATGCTCAACATCATTGACTTTCAGGGAAAGGCAAATCAAAGCCGCAGTGACATACCATGCCATGCCCACTAGGAAGGCTGTAATCAGAAAGAACAATAACAAGTCTTGGCTAAGATGTGAAGAAATTGGAGCCCTCATACACTGCGGGTGGAAATGCAAAATGGTGTACCTTCTTTGGAGAACACTTTGTCAGTTCCTCAAAAAGTTAAACATAAATTTGTCGTACGACCTAGCAATTCTACTCCTAGGGATTCCTAGTTCCACTCCTCGTTCTCCCGAGAGAACTGGAAACATGTTCCCGTTAAAAACAAACGCACAAATGTTCATAGCTGCATTATTCATAATAGCTAAAAAGTGGAAACAACACAGATGTCCATCAGCTCATGAGTAGATAAACAAAATATATATCCATACAATGGATATTACTCAGCAACAGAAAGGAATGAAGTACTGATAAATGCTATACAACATGAATGAACTCTGAAAACATGATAAGTGAAAGAAGGCAGACACAAAAGGCCACATGTTTTACGATTCATTTGTATGAAGTGTCCACAATAGACAAATCTAAGAGATAGGAAAGTAGATTAGTGGCTGCCAAGGACTGAGGGGAATGGGAAGTGACTGCTAATTTGTATGAGATTTCTTTCTGGGAAGATGAAAAGTGTCCTGGAATTAGTGGTGATGGTGGCCCAACCTAGTGAATATCTAAATAAACTGTACGCTTTGAAAGTGAATTTTATGGTATATGAATCATATCTCAAAAATAACTGATAGAAAAGAAAGGTTTTAAACACCAAAATTCCCGAAGTCTTTTTAACTGTACATATTTCTAATTTGATATATCCATTGTTCTATTAATCCCTAAAGTGAAATGGTCTCATTATCAGCTGCTTTAGCTATGTATATTTCTTTCAACCGATGAACATATTGTCATACAACAAATATTTATTTTAAAAGGTGATGATGAAGATGATGCAGAAGATGAAAATAACGTTGATAACAGAACTAACTCAGATGGACCCTCTGCAAAACGGCCAAAAACACCAACTTAACTGTAGCTTTTATGAAATTTAAAAGACTGCTATGATATCTTATTTATCACACACTGACATTTAAGGAAGACTTGTGCTCTAATTTGGAAAGCATTTGCTTTGTTCCTCTGGGACAATTTTGTCAAAGAAGAAGGTTTTCTGCTGTTTCCATCAAAGAAAGATAGAATAAATGTTTAGAAAGGAATCTTTTTTCTTGAGTGAGAAGTAAGTTTCAGACCATGGAGATAAAATAGACATTTAATAATGTATAAAATCCACTATGTTGGCAACTGAATTCTTTCTTTATACTTTTTAAATACCCTCTGGATTAAATTGTGTGATGTCTACATCTTTTAGCTTCTGTTATAAAAAGTATATGTCAAGGTTCATGGACAATTATATTTCAAGGAACTGACATGAACAAGTGGTGAAAATTGGGTATTAAATTTAAGAATGGCAGTTCTGTATAAGTAGAAGTAAAATGGGAATAGAGAGAAATACTGAAGAGAAAGGAGAGCCCTTGAGAGAGATCCAAGGAAACCTTGAATCCACACTCACACCCAGTACACAGACTTCTGGAGACGATACCACTCAATGGATATATGTTTAACTTGTACCTTAAGAGAGTTATAAATGGGGTGTGCTTTTAGGCTGTGACGTGCTATTTATGTTAACACAAATATAAGTCTTTAGGTAAGCAACCTGTGTTGAATATAAAAAGATATTTTGTGTCATCCTGTAGTCAAACTTTGATTTTGCTTAGCAAAGGACTATCAAATCCTTTAAATATACATATGTATATATTCCTAAAATATATGTGTGTGTGTGTATGTATTCCTTTTCTGCTTGTCGGAGGGACTAAGGCATTTTTCATTTATTCTGCGTGTTTCCTGATTCATTTAGATAGCTAAACTGCAGAGAAATCAAGTAGCATGTACCTACTGAAACACAAATTGTCATAGAATTTTAGAGTTGTAAGTAACCTTACAGATTATATGATTTATTTCAGAGGTGAATCAAATGTGAGGTATTTGCCCTGAGTTACAGAGCTTATTGGCAGAGCTTGGGTTATACACATAGCCTTTGAAAGATTCCCGTAGCACTTTCCCAGTTACACATTCTGAAACCTATAGCTTACAAAGTACATGCTATTAAGGAAACTGAATTTACACACCTTTTCATATCTTTAAAGTATTGTTTTACTTGGAACATCAGCCTTCCACTAAGTACTCTTATGTAATTAAAACAATACCAACTAGAAAAAGTTTTATAAATGGTCAGAAATTACCTTGTTTAGTTTGTGATAATGTCTCTAATATTGGGATTTCAGCTCAGTTACTGATTTGTAATAATCTTTTATCTTTATACAATCCTTAAAAAAACAAGCTGTATAATTAAAATAGTTCATACTTCTAAAGTAGTAGCTGAACTTTGCTCCTGAACATTTTGTCTCCTTCTGTGTTTAGTAAGTATGTTTATGAAGAAGAAATGTCAACATATTTTTGCTTGTGGTCTAGTGTTTGGAGGTCTGGGTTATAGGTCTGATCGATCTTTTTCTGATTCTAATACTGTCTTCCTAAGTGAGCCACATGCATGACAAAAAAGATTTTGAAGGTTTGAGGGACCAGCTTGAAGGACCAGTAGAAAAGAAATGCCTTGACTGGTTTTCTAATCTGAAAACCAGAGGTAAAACTGTTGGCCACAGGCATACAGGATACAGTTATTCTCTGAAACAGCTCCAACTTTACTGTTATACAAGAAAGTCAACCCCACAATCCCACCTAAAAATAAGCTTGATGCTAGACTTAGGTAATTTTTATTTATTTATTTATTTATTTTTGTGTGTGTGGTACGCGGGCCTCTCACTGTTGTGGCCTCTCCCGTTGCGGAGCACAGGCTCCGGACGCACAGGCTCAGCGGCCATGGCTCACGGGCCCAGCCGCTCCGCGGCATGTGGGATCCTCCCGGACCGGGGCACGAACCCATGTACCCTGCATCAGCAGCCGGACTCAACCACTGTGCCACCAGGGAAGCCCTTAGATAATCTTTTAAAATATGAAGTTCTAAATATGAAATATATGGACATATGCAAATATGTATATATGTAAGTGCTTTTGTGTCACATTAAATACTTATTTTAAGAGTTCTGTGGCCAAGGACAAGAACTTTTACTCTTTTATAATAGGTTACTGTTGCTTGGCTGTAATATTAGTTAGGAAGTTTGAACATTTAAACATTTCCTTCAGCAGAACTTTCTCAGCTTCTGAGACAATGTTAGGTCCCCATACTATATGTTTCTGTGGAACCTGGCCCCCTGTACTTACCCCCTCATAAAATGTACTTTATTAGAAGTATTTCTTCAAGCTGCTCAAATTTTTTTTTTATATATAAATTTATTTATTTTTTGGCAGAGTTGGGTCTTCGTTGCTGTGCATGGGCTTTCTCTAGTTGTGGTGAGCGGGGGCTACTCTTCGTTGCGGTGCGCGGGCTTCTCATTGTGGTGGCTTCTCTTTGTTGTGGAGCACAGCCTCTAGGCGCGCAGGCTTCAGTAGTTGTGGCACGCGGGCTTCAGTAGTTGTGGCGCACAGGCTTAGTTGCTCCGTGGCATGTGGGATCTTCCCGGACCAGGGCTCAAATCCGTGTCCCCTGCATTAGCAGGCGGATTCTTAACCACTGCACCACCAGGGAAGTCCTGCAATATTTTTTTTAAAATTTTATTGAGAAGGCTTGTATTTTTAAGGAAATAAAGTTTGTTTTTTTCCAAATGGAAAAATGAGAGACATCTGTGGCCCTCAGTTTATTATGTAGTACTTTTCCCTACATCCTATTTAGCCTATTAAAGATACACCTATTTCTCGGTAGAACTGTTCAATCTACAAACATAGAATATCATTTCTTATCTAACATTCTGCAGTAAGATGCATACATAAGATATCTTAAAAACCTAGGCTTTAACATGTTTGGGGAAATTAATCATACTATAATCGTCCTGTGATGTCATCTTGCACATTTAAGTATATAGTAAGAGTAGAGTGTAAAATTATTATAGAAATTGGAGAATATTTGTAAAATAACACTTTCGGTTTTAACAAATGAGAAACAAGTTGGTTAGTTTTTGTGATGAAGTTGGGTTCTTTTCTCACTACCTAGGGCATAATAAATTTCAGGTAGATTCAAGATGTTTAGTATTAAAAAAAAAAAAACCTGTAAAAGTACTAAAAGAAAATGGACTAAGAGTTTTTATAGTCTCAGAGTGAGGAAGGTTACCTAAGGAAGCTTTTTAGAAATCCAGACACCATGATAGAAAAGATTAGTAAATGCAATTACATAATAATGAAAATTTCTGAATATTCTGTAAATGAGGTTAAAAGACAAAGCGGGAAAAAGTATTTAGTATTTTCAACAGAAATGACTAAGAACTAAAATTCCTTCAGAAAGACAATAGAAAATTTCACTTCAAAGAAAAGTAAAACCACAATGCAATACTGTTTTCTTAATTCTCAGACTGAAAGGGCAAAAGTTTTGATGCAATATTGAGCTGGAAAGGGTGTGAAGTCCATAATACATTGGTGATGAGAGTGTAAATTGGTATAAGCTCTTCAAAAGTCAAGTTGACGATTCTGTCAAAATGTTAAATGTGAGGGGCTTCCCTGCTGGCGCAGTGGTTGAGAGTCCGCCTGCCGATGCAGGGGACATGGGTTCTTGCCCCGGTCCGGGAAGATCCCACATGCCGCAGAGCGGCTGGGCCCGTGAGCCATGGCCGCTGAGCCTGAGCGTCCAGAGCCTGTGGTCCGCAACAGGAGAGGCCACAGTGGTGAGAGGCCCGCGTGCCGCAAAAAAAAAAAAAAAAAAAAAAAAAATGTTAAATGTGCGTGCTCTTTGACCCAGCAGTTTCACTAATAGAAATTTATTCTATGGTTAATAGCACACATATGCACAGATAAATATATAAAACTATTCATTGTAGCATTATTCTTGGTAACAAATGATTGTAAACAACCTAAATGTTCATCAGCAGAAGACCCTAGTTAATTAAATTTAAAAAAAGAAGCACATTAGTACAATAATTCTGTGCAGCCATTAAAAAAAGACCAAGGTATAGCTCTATGTGTTATTAAGATCAATATGCAGTATATGATTTTAAATGGAAACTAGCAAGATGTAGAACAGAGTGCAGAATGCTTCTAATGGAGAATATTGGCTAGATATGCATATAGTATCTCTGAAAGGATAGTCAAACTGCACCTGGAAGAAGGAGTTGGGGTTGAGAGTGAGAGCGAGACTTTTCATTGTATGCTCTTGTTCTCTTTGCTTTTTTTTTTTTTAATTTATTTTATTTTTGGCTGCATTGGGTCTTCATTGATTTGCATGGGCTTTCTCTAGTTGCTGTGAGCAACTACTCTTGGTTGCGGTCCGTCGGGTTCTCACTGTGGTGGCTCCTCTTGTTGCAGAGCACGGGCTCTAGGCACGTGGGCTCAGTAGTTGTGGCTCGCGGGCTCTGGAGCACAGGCTCAGTAGTTGTGGCGCACGGGCTTAGTTGCTCGGCGGCATGTGGGATCTTCCCGGACCAGGGCTGGAACCCGTGTCCCCTGCATTGGCAGGCAGACTCTCAACCACTGCGCCACCAGGGAAGCCCTCTCTTTGCTTTTTAAAAAAAGCATATGTTACATATTTTTCTACACAAACAGAAAAACAAAGAAGTCATGCTTTTTTAATAAGGGCAGATCAGCCATATTAACAGTTTGTTTTATTTTATTTATTTATTTTTTAAACAGTTACTTTTTAAAAATTAGTTAATTAATTAATTTTTGGCTGTGTTGGGTCTTCGTTTCTGTGCGAGGGCTTTCTCTAGTTGTTGCAAGTGGGGGCCACTCTTCATCGTGGTGCGCGGGCCTCTCAGTATCACGGCCTCTCCTGCTGTGGAGCACAGGCTCCAGACACACAGGCTCAGTAGTTTAAAACATTGTCATGTACGTAATTCAGGGCAAAAATTAACGAATCCAGACTTAAACAAAACAAAATGTCCACATTTCCCATCTGACTACTACTTTGTCAGAAAAGGGAGTATGCAACTTCTAAAGAGGTTTACGAGAGCTGTGCTAAATATGAGAATAGGGTACCATTAATGAAAGGGAGGAGGTATTTCTAAAACTGATGGGCCCAGCCTTAACCCTCTAGCCAGTGCAGTATTCTCAAAGTATAAAAAGAATTTCCCAATGTTACTGTAACTATTCCAGTTCTCAGGTGACCTTTGGGATCAGAGTTGCTCTATTTAAAGACATGGCCCAGACTTCCCAGGTGGTGTAGTAGTTAAGAATCCACCTGCCAATGCAGGGGACGCGGGTTTGAGCCCTGGTCCAGGAAGATCCCACATGTCGTGGAGCAACTAAGCCCGTGCGCCACAGCTACTGAGCCTGCGCTCTAGAGACTGCGAGCCACAACTACTGAAGTCCACCTGCCTAGAGCCCTTGCCTGCAACAGTAGAAGCCACTGCAATGAGAAGCCTGCGCACCTCAGCGAAGAGTGGCCCCCGCTCGCCACAACTAGAGAAAGACCGCACGCAGCAGCGAAGACCAAAACGCAGCGAAAAAAATAATTAAAAAAATAAAATAAAATAAAGACATGGTCCAGGAAACAGTGAATGCTAGACAGTAAGCCTCTATTTAAATCTTTTAAAAAATAGCAGCTCACGTTGGGGCAGCAACAAGGCAGTTGGGGTACAGTTTTAAATAGAAATTTACTCTTATGCCAGAAATTCTGCTGGGTATAGAAGTAACTTCTGGAAGCACATTACTAGTTTAAATGAGTGCTTTATAGGGCCAAGGTATTGCCCCTTGATACCAGAGTACTGAAAGTGTGTGCTGTAGCTCTAAGATGTCCTCATGATATTTGCTGCGTATGTTTGGTGGTTTAGGAAACCATTGTTTTCATGATTGTAACTTAAGAATTTCTCAAGACTAACCACCACTTAAAACCTTGTTTGTGACTGTGGTCTATGTTTTTCTCGCATGAATAAGGAAAATCCCAAGACAGCCAACATCACAAGAACTGTTAGAAAAAATAAATTGAGAGACTCATTTTAAATCTTGGCCTTGAAAAGAATATATCCCTACATGCTGAAACTGGAAAGAGCTAAGTAACCAAACTTACCTAGAACACATGACAAATTATGCTATGCACTTGGTAACTTTATTCTCTCTAGATTGTTGTGCAGCCTCATGAGAGAGCTGTTGAGTGGCAATAAAAATCACTCATGCAGTAAATAATTACTGAGCACCTACTATGTGGCAGGCACTGTTCTGGGCATGGGGCACATGGCATAAACAGACAAAGTCCCTGCCCTCATGAAGTTTAGATTCTGACAAAATGTATAACATGTTATATGACAGTAAGTGCTCTGGAGAAAAGCGGGGGAGGCGGATGCTTAATTTTCAATAGGGTGGTCAGAGGCAGCCTCACTAAGATGACAGTTGAGCAAAGGTCTGAAGAAGGTGATGGAGCCAGTCAGGGCTGAGCATCCAGGCAGAAGGTACACTGAGCCCAGAAGCCCTGAAACATGTTTTTCTGGCATGTTCTAGAATCAGCAAGAAGACCAGTGTGGCTGGAGTGGAGCAAGGGGTGGAGGGGGTTGTAGAAAATGAAGTCAAAGTCAAGGGCCACTTACTTAGAACTTTGTGTGCCATGTTAAGGACTTTGGCTTTTATTCTGAGAAGGGGAGCTATAGAAGGATTTTTGAGAGGAATAACTTTTAAAATGATCCCTCGCCTCTTGTTTGATAGTAGACTTTTAGGGGACTTGAGCAGATTTTGGTGGGTGGAGAGATCAGCAGCTTATCTTTATAGACAGGTTAAGTTTCAGGTACCTGGTAAGATATCTTAGTAAATATCAAGTAGGCAGTTAGATATTCAAGTCTGGAGCTCAGGAGCGAGATCAAGGAAGTGATAGAAATTTGGGTTTTAAAGCCATGAGCCTGGATGCAATGACAAGGGATTAAGTGTAGAAAAGAGAACTGAGGCATGCCAGCACTTGGAAATTGGGCAGATCCTCAAAGAGGAAACAGCAAAGGGGATAGGAGAAGCTGGTGAGGAAGGAAGCAAATCAGAAAAGTATCTAGAATTGGACTAATACATGGTAGCTACTAGCCACATGTGACTGTTTCATTAAAATTTAAAATTCAGTTCCTCAGCCGCACTGGCCACATCTCAAGGGCTCATTTCATGTGGCTCCTGGCTATTATAGGGACAGCACAGATACAGAACATTTCCAACATCACTAAAATTCTATTGGGCAGTACTGATCCAGAAGCCAGCTGAAGAAAATAGCTCAAGGACAAGGGAGTGTGTCAGAAGGTAATTTGAGGGACTTCTCTGGTGGTCCAGTGGTAAGACTCTGTGCTCCCAATGAAGGGGGCCCAGGTTCGATCCCTGGTGGGGGAACTAGATCCCACATGCATGCTGCAATTAAGAGTCCACCTGCTGCAACTAAGACCCGGCGCAACCAAAATAAATAAATTGTGTTTTTTTTAAATCCATTAAAAATAATAATAATGAGGGGGAATTCCCTGGCAGTCCAGTACTTAGGACTCCATGCTTTCACTGCCAAGAGCCCAGGTTCAATCCCTGGTCAGGGAACCAAGATCCCACAAGGCACGACACAGCCAAAAAAAAAAAAAGTAATTTGAGGACTGAGACTTGACCATTGGGTTGTTACATGTAAATGACTGGCAACCTCTTGACAAGAGAGCAGCTTTGGTAGAGTGGGAGGCAAAAGCCTGACAGAGTGTATTCAGGATAAATTGGACGATAGGAATCAGAATCACAAAATATAGACATCTCATTCCCGACCTTGGGCTCTGGCTGGCAGCTGTCTGCAGTCTAGCTGGTATGGTCATATCTACTCTGCCGCCACTGCTGCTGAGGGGCCTGACAGGCCGGCCTGCAGCTCCCGGTGCTGCATGCCCAGATGCATTCCAAGCCACCATGGGAGCAGCTCAGGACCATGGATGTTGCCGTTGGGCTCACCTCCTACTTCCTGTTTCCTCCTGCCTGGGGCAGGGTCTTGTCATACCTGGAGAGCTACAAGAAGCAGGAGTAAAGAGGGCTGTCCTTTCCCTTCTCTGTGACATGACCACCCCTAGCCTGTCCTGATCATGTCTACTGCATTCCTGGCTGGCCTCCCCTAGATCATGGCCTTCAGTTAGTGACCTTCTGCAGCTGATCTTCATGACCTCTCTTTCTCCATACTTGACATCCTGGGACCACATACATTAGTTTATAAGTCTGCTTAACAATGAAGTCTATTTAAACCTTGGAAAAAAAGAAAAGAAAGAATATATAGACACCTTTTTAAAGATTTGCACAATTCAGACAGCTGGGGTAAGCCTACCATGAAATAATTGTTGACACTGTTCCAAAGACAAACACAGTTCTCACGAGTAACAGCTGAAGCTTTATGTTGCGTGAAAACCCCTGGCCCAGTAACTCTCAACCTTAATAGACTTGCTTGAAGACCTCCTAAAACAGGATTGCCTTGGCCCCTCCCCCCAGGGATTGATAGTTGGGAGGGACCCTGGCATTGTTTATGAGGAGTTTTGCTTTGTTTTTTATTTCCTTGAGTGATTCTAACATTCAGCCACAGTTCAAGACCCACTCACTGCCTTAGACCAAAACAAAAATACCAATGCATAATGATTCCCAACCATGGTCCAGAGTTATATGGAACTTTATCAATATATTGGAGAATTTATAAAGTGATGGCACATACTTGATGCAAAAATGAGTCATGTAGTACTGCGGTAAGCTTTTCTGCCAGTGATTTGGAGATTGAGAACATTAAATCCATCAAGAAGGAAATCAACACCAGATAATCTTAACACAGACTTTAACACTACCCATGGTGAACAAACATACAGGTTTGATTATTTTATGGGTGCTGTTACTCTCGTAGCACTTTACCTGATGATTCCACTTCTGCAAAGAAAAGCTTGTTAATTATAAAAGCTTTGTTTGAAGTAGAATCAAATTCTAAACTTGGGGAATCACATTTTTTACTTTGAAACTGGTAACCTCTTTAAAACCAGAAAATTTGGGAATTCCCTGGCGGTCCAGTGGTTAGGACTCCGCGCCCCGCCACTGCAGGGGGCACATGTTTGATCCCTGGTTGGGGAACTAAGATCCCATATGCCGCAGGGCAACTAAGCCTGCTCGCTCTAGAGCCCATGTACCACAATTAGAAGCCCAGTGCCACATCAAAGAGCCCGCATGCCGCAACTAAGACCCGACGCAGCCAAATAAAATAAATAAATATTAAAAAAAAAAAAACACCCACTAGGAGCTGTAACTGTTTTTCTCAATCTGGAAGCAAATATCACTGAGTAGCTATAGATACTAGGATGTGTCCCTTCCCTAAAATCCCTGAAGCACTTTTTACATTTGCCATTTATCTCATTATCTAATCCTGTATTCACAGCTTTTTGTATTGTGATGTGACTATGAAATAAGTGATCTGTTACAATACACAGGTCTCCTATCCATTGGTTTCAACCTCCACCTCAATCTAATAGGGCTAAGGACTAATTTCACCTTTCTCTCTTTACCAAGAGAGTGCTTTGAACTATTAAATAGCCATTGAGAAAATAGGAATAATCTAAAACTTGGATAATTAATTCCTAAATAATCAAAAAACAGATTAACCCTGCAGTCTAAACCTTTGTGATTGCATTTGGAAATACATTACTCCTACTCTAATTATTTTAATATTTCTACTATCAAGGCAATATCTTGAAAGAAAGAGATGGACTGAGCATTTGCTCACCAAATCCCAAAATACTAGAATCTTAAGTGTAAGAAAGTCTACTTCAATAAAAAGGAATTACTACCTTACAAGACAAATAGCAAACTCACAAACCCTGCATTACATCAAGCATTTATAAAACAAAAAGTAATGGAAATAATTTCCTTAAATCATTTCCAAACTATCACTGCCTCAAGACAAAACAAGAAACTGCTCAATGACTTTCCTTAATCTCTTCTTTGATAAGCAGTATAGTGGAATGATAGAGCTGGAGATCTGAAACCAGATATCCTGGGTTCAAATCCTAGCTCTTCCACTTGCTGTGTGACCATGAGCAAGTTTATTAATTGGTATGTGCTTCAGGTTTCCTCATTTTCCTCTTCTGTAAAATGGTATACTAGTACCAATACATAGCTGCCTCGTAGGACTCTTGTGCAGCATGAATGTGTATCATTCAGGAAACTGCCTGCAGCATGCATATTTTTAGTAAGTATTCAAAAGATACAAGTGATTTGGTTATCTGACCCTTGCAGAAACATATATTTCAAACTGCTGCTTAATTTGAAGATTCGATGTATTGTAGCAAAAAATATATCATTTCAGTAACTAGACCTTTGGAAGTAGTAAAGGAGAGAAATGAGATTGATTGGAGAAGAACAGAAGAATCTGATCGTGCTGCTTTTGAGTTATAAGAGTACCTGCTTTATCTTTCAAGTAAAAGCTTGCTATGGAATGCTCAGCCTTCCATTCTGGTCAAACCTGATATAAGGTAAAGGTTGAGCTTGCTTGAAAACTTTTAGATTTTCAGTAGCTCACACAAATTGAGAAAAACCTTTCTCAGTTCTTTTCCAATCTTTAGCATGGTTAGGCAGACAGTACCCAGTGCTGAAACATTTGTCATTTGTGAGAAGCACTACAGTTCAGTGATTAGGAATAAAGGCATCAGATGCCAGGTTAGAACTCTGCCTCTGCTTCTTGGCTGTGTAACCTTTGGCAAGTTACTTAACTTCTCCACCTCACGGTCCTTATCTGTAAAATCTGGATAATAATAGCTGTTATCTCATAGGATTGTTGGGAGGACTAAATGAGTTAATTCATGTAAAGCTCTTAAGACAGGGCCCAACGGAGTAAGCACCAAAAAATGTTATGATTCTTATTCAAATCGGTCAGTGTAAACATTTCCCTGGTATTGATGACATTAACTGTATAAAAATATATCTTGATCTCACCCAGAAAAGAAGAAAAATAATCCTAGTTTCTAATTTTCCATGTTTTAGTTACTTGTATTGTTACCAGACATGAGGTAGTAAGTACAGATGCAAAGGAGGCAGTACAGGGATCACATCTTCATGCAATGAACCTAACGTCTGAAGACTGGGCCCTAGGCAGAAAAGAAAATCAGGACGATGACTTGAGAGCATCTTTTAGATGTCACACATCTAACAGGGACTGTCTTAAGTATTTTCACTGAACACCTTGTTTTTATCTTCTATGTGTTAGATTTCTCAACTTTCAAACACTTAGTCTCTTCCCAAGAAGTTTAAAAAAAAAAGTTGCATGAATAATTCTAGCTAATAATGCCAGTAGCATTACCAAAACGAAGAACACATTTTGCTTCTCAAGACAGCCATCACCTCAATAATTTTATACCAATTTCTCACAAGCTGATAGCAAGCAAGTATAAATAGCTGGCCTAGCTACAACAGGATGAATTGGTGTTTTAGTCTGAAGAATTTTAAAGCAAGCCAAGTAATTGTATAAAATTTAAATTTTATGACCATGTTTGGACCTTTTTACATTAAACACAATGGAAATGTTCATTTTTTCCCCAAAGGAAAAATTTCTGAATCATCACTATGTTGCACAGTAGAATAAAAATATGAATCCAGGTACTTATTCAAGTTTCTAAAGAATTCAAATAACAGATAAAATTTTACTTCCAAAATCTGAAGTCATCAACATGATTTTGTAGTACTGTATCACAGGCTTTACCTAAAAATTCAATATTCAGATAAAGATAGTACCCAAGTCACATTCTTTAAAAAGCCTCTGCCCCACCACAGCTTCCTGAGATCTGTGAAGAAACTGCAGTCTTGTGATCAGGCTTCATACAGTACTGGCAGTTTTGTACTTGTAAGGAAAAAATAGTGACTGATTTTATGTATCAATCAGTTGTAGTCTGCTGATCTGATTAGAAGCCTTGACAAATGCCTGGTGGCGATTGCATATAACTGCCAAGCATATGGGAATAATACAGTAGCCCATCGTTTTGGGGTCAGCTCTTGTACAAGAATAAAGGAACAAAAACATCTGCAAGTAAGGTATCAGAAAAATAACTGTCCAAAACCAGAAAGGCAGGGAGAGTAACCGAGCTTTCAAGGAGTGTGTCCATGTGGTTCCTTCAAGGGGCTCCTCTGGGTGCTGCTGAATGTGTTCCAAGGCCAGCCTATTGTAAGTCTCGTTGATTTCAAAAACATAGTAAAATGCTGCTGCACTTGCTAACAGATACAATCCCACTCCAATCCATCCCATACGCTGACGGAAGTTCATCATTCTCCATGCTCTGTGCCTTTTGAGTTAAAACAACAATAAGAACACAGTGAGAGTCTAGTAATGCTGTCATGTCAGCTATTCCAAATGTACTTACTTTTTGTCCAATGAGCTCTAAAATACTCCCTAACACATTTGAGGTTTAAAATAACTAAATTAAATTTACATCTGTTAAGAAGTATAAACATCTTACAGGTTGTTTTATGTAATAGTTATGCGGAAGTAAAGTTTCAGTATATATAAAGTGTGCTTTTTACTGAATCCCACAGATAAATAAATCACTAAATATGGCTTAAATAGGTCCAGCACACGTTCCCTTAAATTGTCATTAAACTAGTTCCCTAGGGAGCATTTCACTTCTATACTTCAAATACTTTCTGAATTAACGGTATTGCTTCAGACATGAAAACTTGGTTCTACAAGTCAAACCAATATCGGAGCCCCCAAGTTAAGACAGCAACTCTTAAACACTTACAGTGGTCCCGAAAATCTTCCTGTTCCCACGGCAAGCGTTAAAGAGTCACTCAGCTCTGAATAATCGGGTGGCTTTGGCATTTCAGAGAAAGCCACCATAAAAGAAATCCCCGGGGTCACCGGCTGGGAGAATGGTGCGCACGGCCAGCCTGGAGCAAAAGCTAATTGTGATTAAGCACAGCGTGACTGCAGCCGGTCACGCGGCGGCCCGGCCCCTGTCGCCGCTGCCGGAGCCCCAGCCTGTGTCACTCGGCCCAGCCGGGAGACTCCCCAGCCACCCTGGCCTCCCCTGCAGCCGGCCCCGCCCCCTGTCGTGCTGCAGCGCCCGCCGCCGCGACAGGGCTGCGCGGGCGGCGCCAGACCCGGGCCTTTCCGCCTTGCAGCGCCGGGAGCCCAGTGCCCGGCAGCGGCCACAGGCCGAGCCTGCAGAGCTGGGCAGGTCCCGGATCTCACCTCCTGTCCCGGTTGGCCCGCCCGCCCGCCGTCCCGGATGCTGCCACAGCCGGGGCTTCCGGCTCGGGCCGGAAGCGCGCTTGCCCCGCCCCCTCGTGACGTTAGGGAGCCTCCGCCGTGGCACCGCGTCCCCGAGCGCTCCCGGAACAGCTCTGCTGGGACTCGGGGGAGCTACGGAGGCGCCGGTTGTAGCTCTACCCTTCCGGTGGGCGACAGTCTGGGCCTGGCCGCTTCAGCGCTCCTCAAAGCCTCTCCCTGGTGCTTCGCTCGTGGCTCTGATCGCCCCCGTCGTTCCTCGCCGCGGAGAGCACCGCAGCAACTGACGGTCAGCCATTCCCCGGCGCGCCTCTGCGCAGTTCGGATACCCCTCTCGATTGTCCATCCGAGTGCGGGAGAAGCCGTTCTCCCGCTCCTCGGACCTGGCCGCCCGGGAAGCGTCGGAAGCAGGCCCTGGTGCCTCGACCACCGGCGACGGACCCAGACATGACTACTAGATAACTGCGAGGTGAAGTGAGACCCCGCTGTCTGCTGCGGGGCGCCCGAGGCCGGGAGAGGGTAAGGTGGCTGCTTGCCGCAGTGCGGCCGGCCGCCGGCGCGGGTGCGCGGGGCTTCTCCGGGCTCGGGTTATTCATTTACAACTTGAACTAACATGACTACTTCATCTTCACTGCCCGTCGGAACTGCAGACGTTGACGAGACTTAACTCGGTTACCGTGGAGGAATACTGTGAATTGCAGTAGCATCAGTGGCCGGGACAAATTGGAATTTAAATGTGTTATTTTGGGCATCATGACACTAAGCCTCTTAGAAGACTGGTGTAGGGGGATGGATGTAAACCCGCGGAAAACGCTGTTGATTGCCGACATCCCCCAGACCTGTAAAGGGCAGAAATTGAGGAGGCTCTGCGATCTGGTTTTGCTCCCTTGAGCGAGTACCGACTGCTCGGGAGGATGTTCCGGAGGGAAGAGAACAGGAATGCAACCTTAATAGGACTTAACTGAGGAGACGGGTCATGCTCTGGTCCCTAAAAAGATACCCGGAAGCGGGGGTGCCTGGAGAGTGATCTTTAAGACCCCTGACCCAGACAATGAATTTTTAGGCAGGTTACATGAATTCCTAGAGGGAGAGGGCGTGACATTGGGTGAGTTTACCAGCGTTCTTGGGTATGGAAACGACCTTTTTGACCTAGACCAGGACATGACCCCAGAAGTGCGGGCCCCTGTGTTGGCACAGGCATTAGATGAGGCTCTTCAGCCTGCCCTGCAACACCTGGAATACAAAAAAACTGAGAGTATTCTCAGGCAGTGATCCTCCAGAGCCAGAAGAAGAAGAGTTTGAATCCTGGCTGTTTCATGCCACTCAAATGAAGACATGGCAGGTGTCAGATGCCGAAAAAAAGAAGGCGATTGCTAGAGAGCCTTAGAGGCCCGGCATCTGATATCATTCGCGTCCTCAAGATAAACAGTCCTTTAATTACAGTCCCTGAATGCCTGCATGCTCTGGAGGAGGTATTTGGGGTTACCGATAATCCTAGGGTGTTGCAGGTCAAATATCTGACCACTTACCAGAAGGATGAAAAAAAATTGTCTGCGTATGTACTAAGGCTGGAGCCTTCACTACAGAAACTGGTAGAGAGAGGAGCAGTTGAGCAAGAAGTTGTGAATCAGGCCCGCCTGGAGCAAGCCATTGCTGGAGCACACCGCGCAGGAAGTTTGCTCTGTCAGAGGATGGCTCAGCCCCTGGCTTATTGCAGTTACTGACACTAATAAAGGATGAAGAGGCAGCTGAGGAGGAGGCGGCCCTCCTCCAGGCAGGATTAGAGGGGCATTTCAGCTGGATCTTGGGAAATCAGGAAGGGCTCTCTGGCAGTGAGCAGAGCATAAGGTAGAACAGTCTGTATGCTCAGTGACAGACATTAACCAATCCCTGTCTTGTGTTGCCAAGTAACTCATTTTTGTGCAGTTCTCAGTATAATCCTTTGTCATTTCTGTGCCCATTTGATGTCTCCTAAATGTGTCATTGACTAGAAGGATGTAGTTCTGCACTGGTATTTATATATTTAAATTCACGCTGTGAACTTTTTTTATCACACACAGTTGTACAAAAAGTCTCATCACTACGGACATGTGATACTCTGAGAGGACAGCCAAGGCTCAGGTGCACATGGTGATCCGATCTCGTTCAGATGTCAGCTTGTATGATAATAGGTGCAAGTGTAGCTGTCAGATGTGATAATGTGTCATAGATAGTTTTGGGCTGTGTACGGCCCTACATTAATCATGAAGATCGTGAGCAGGGGTTAAGAGGTTATTTTCTGTGTGAATCGGAATTTTATTGATTCTATGCCATCAAAACAAGAGGCAGAATTAAATGCTGCAGTTGGTCAGTTTGCAGCTTCTACCGCTAACCCCAGATTTCTGATGTGTGTCTCAAAGCATCTAGTTCTGAATATCATTTTAATAGGTTACAAAATTATAGATGTGAACTTATAAAATAAAGAAGTGTGAATAAAATGACCTTTTTACCCAGTTTGTTTGTATCAAGGTTCCAAGGGAGATTTCACTTGAACAAAGGGTTCCAAAAGCATGAATCTGAAAACGACTGAATTGCACAGTCTTAGTCCCTTGGACACTTTCCTCCTGGTGCCCAGGTGGGTAGGGAGTAGTTTTCTAAGTGAGAGTGCTGGCAGGACCTTCTCCTGAAGTACAATAGAATGAAATGAGACTGTGTAAATTAGTGCAAGTAGCAGGTTCAAAGGCATCAGGGCGTTGAATCTGGAGGGTGAAAAGAAAGACAGGAACATTGCATACCTCTGCACGGCAGACTGGACTAAATGTTCCATGTACTTCCTCACTTAATCCTCTTAAAAATCCTGCAATATAAGAAAACAGCTAGTTTCAGAATTCTGTCATCTGCCTTACTGCAAGGTCAATGTTCTTTCCATTGCTAAGAGAAGCAATCCTAAGGTGTCTGGACCCAGCCTCACAAGGGAAGCAGGGCAGATTGTTAACAACATTTAATAAATGAACTATTAGTATGCGTTAGTGTGGACTACATCTTAATCACTACTGCAAACTGGACACTAAGAAGTGGGGAGTATGAGAACCTGTAAGACCCATAGGCAGCAGGGAGGGTGGACATGGGTTAGTGATTTGGTCTCTAAAAAAAAAAAAGAATGAAAGCATGAAGAAAAAATGAAAATTGCTGAAAGATCAGACTGAAAGTCTTTATCTTTAATAAAAAATACCCGCAAAGAACCAATCCTGGGATATACGTTTTTGGTTTAGATTCGAAGGCATAGTATAATGTTTCTGTTATGATTAAATGTCATGGTTTCATTCTTTATAAGTTCCCGTAAGTTCTCACACTATGGAAGGTTAAATACACATCAAACCATCATGTTGTACCCCTTAAATGTATATAATTTTAACTTGTCAGTTACACTTCGATAAAGGTGAGGAAAGAGAAACTAAATACTAGATGACATATGGATAAATTCAAAGATGTAATTCCGATCTTGTTTATATGCGTATAGTCATTTATTTGCCACCTTAGTAGTAAGAAGTGTTATTAGCTGCATTTTGCTGATAAACAGACACTGTGAATGTGTGCACACATGGGTGTTAATAAATGTTGCACCTCGAGGCTTCCCTGGTGGCACAGTGGTTAAGAATCCGCCTGCCAATGCAGGGGACACGGGTTTGAGCCCTGGTCTGGGAAGATCCCACATGCCTCGGAGCAACTAAGCCCGTGCACCACAACTACTGAGCTTGCGCTCTAGAGCGCGCGACCCACAACTACTGAAGCCCGCGTGCCTAGAGCCCGTGCTCCACAACAAGAGAAGCCACTGCAATGAGAAGCCCGCGCACCGCAGCGCGAAGAGTAGCCCCCGCTCGCTGCAACTAGAGAAAGCCTGCGCGCAGCAACGAAAACCCAACACAGCCAAAAAAAATTAATTAATTAGAAAAAAAATGTTGCACCTCTCCTGTATGTGAGGCACTGAGATGGGGGGGGAGGGGGAGTAGATTGTATAATTAAATTTAGGTTGTAAGCCCTGCCATGGAGGTCTGCCCAGAGTCAACAATAATAGCCGACACTGAGCATTTGCTATGGAATAAGCGCTGAGCGCCACTGAATGCATTTGGTCCTCCAACAATAGTGAGAAGCAAGGCCTTTTGTTTTCCCATTTTACAGATGAAACTGTGGCACAGAGATGTTAAGTAACTTGCCCAGGGTTTCCTAACTAAATCCTTCCAGGGTCAGGATTTATACTCAGGCCATCTATTTCCAGAGTCCTTGCTGTTAATCTACTCTATGCTGCTGTGTTAAATTCTGTGAAAAACATACCATCATTTCCTCCCTTTTCTGAACGAGAGGATTGAGGAGCAAAGATTCAGTGGTGCGGGGGCGCGGGGGGCACATAGTCGGACTCCAGAGAGCTTTTCTTAAGGTGTCCTGGCATATGCATCTGGTAAACACAACATAATTGTAAAAAATGGCAGTTATGTTTATGAAATCAGGTGAAGTAATAGAACATGTTCTTTATAAGCTATGTTTCAAAAATGTAAATGACAAACAGATCACTAAAACACCAGTTGTGTTGGGATGATGGGACTATAAGAGTAATTTAGTTTTCTTTTGTTTCCTAAATGTGTTGTTTTTTTATATTAAAAATAAATATGCAAAAGAAGTGCTCATAAAGCAAAAATCAGTTGACACATCAAAGGAACACAGGAGCAAGCCTGAAAGAGCTCCCACTGGCGAAAGCTACAATTTGAGGAACAAAGTGGATAGCGTAGTATTGGGTTATAACCCAAAGTATAAAATAAATATCCATGAGTTCATTATGATATAAGTAAATGTGGGAGAAGAGTCCAGTTTTCCTTACAGAAGAATTTCAAATCATTAGTGTGGCTATTTCCCCTTTTAGGAGTTGGAGTTTATTCCTGTCCCCCTTTAAGTGTGGGCTGAATTCAGACATAGAATATGGAAAGGAAAAATAGTAACTTTTCAGTGAACAAGCGTGGCAAGGACTACCTTGCTAGGATAAGGTTAATATCAGTGATCAGTCACATTGACGGCACGTATTCATGATAACGATGCAATGACAAGGGCACTTTATTTCCTCAGAACCCATAACCCAGTCTAGTTTTGAGAAAAACACCAGACAAACCCACATTGAGGGACATTCTACAAAATACCTAACCAACACTCCTTAAAACTGTCAAGATCATGAAAAACAAGACTGAGAAACTGTCACAGACCAGAGGAGAGTAAGGAGACCTGGTAACTAAATGTAATGTGGTATTCTGGCAGGGATTTTGGAACAAAAGACCTTAATAGAGAAATGAAATCTGAATATGGTCTAGAGTTTAGTTAATAGTAACATATCAGTGTTAGTTTATTGGACGTGACAAATTACTAAGGTAATGAAAGATGTTTAGGGGCTTCCCTGGTGGCGTAGTTGTTAAGAATCTGCCTGTCAGTGTGGGAGACGGGTTCGAGCCCTGGTCCGGGAAGATCCCACATGCCGCGGAGCAACTAAGTCCGTGTGCCACAACTACTGAGCCTGCACTCTAGAGCCCACGAGCCACAACTACTGAACCCATGTGCCACAACTACTGAAGCCCACGCACCTAGAGCCCATGCTCTGCAACAAGACAAGCCACTGCAATGAGAACCCTGTGCACCGCAACAAAGAGTAGCCTCCGCTCGCCACAACTAGAGAAAGCCTGAATGCAGCAATGAAGACCCAACACAGCCAAAATAAATAAATTAATAAATAAACTTTAAAAAATATCTTTAAAGATGTTAATAGGGGAAACGACATGAGTATACGCAAACTC
This sequence comes from Globicephala melas, assembly GCF_963455315.2. Classification (NCBI taxonomy): domain Eukaryota; kingdom Metazoa; phylum Chordata; class Mammalia; order Artiodactyla; family Delphinidae; genus Globicephala; species Globicephala melas. The sequence continues at coordinate 166,371,344 of NC_083315.2, read as the reverse complement.
TGTACTGAGAAAGACAAATACCATATGATATCGCTTATATGTGGAATCTAAAAAAAAATATACAAATGAGCTTATTTACAAAACTGAAACAGGCTCACAGACTTAGAGAATGAATTTATGGTTACCAGAGGGGAAGGGTGGCGGGGAGGGATAGTTAGGGAGTTTAGGATTGATATGTACACACTGCTGTATGTAAAATGGATAACCAACAAGGACCTACTGTACAGTACAAGGAAAAAAATACCAGTAGCCAAAAGACATCAACAGCTATTTGGCTGCTCTAGTAATCAAAGAAATGCAAATAAAAATGATAAAATTCTAAAAACGAACAAAAACTCTCTGCACTATCTTTGTAACTTCTCTGTAAATATAAAACTATTCTAAAATAAGATGTTCGTTGAAATATATACATAGATACTTAAACATACATACGTACGCAAGCAGATAACAAATGGCCTGGGAATTAAGTCACTAGGGAGTGAGTAACTGGAGTGCCGGCCCTTCCCCAAAATGGTTATTCATCTAAACACCACCAGGTGGCGGTAAGCACTCAGGTTAGGCCTTAGCCAGAACAAAGCAGGGAAAGGGATTATTTCTTATGTAAGTGTCGTCATACCTGCCCCCCTTAAGGACTGGAAAATTTCTCGTCTTTTTTAAAATTTATTTATTTATTTATAAAAGTTTATTTATTTATTTTTGGCTGCATTGGATCTTCATTGCTGTGCGCGGGCTTTCTCTAGTCATGGCAAGCGGTGGCTTCTCTTGTTGTGGAGCATGGGCTCTAGGCGCATGAGCTTCAGTAGTTGTGGCTCGCGGGCTCTAGAGCACAGGCTCAGTAGTTGTGGCGCCTAGTTGCTCCACAGCTGTGGCTTAGTTGCTCCATGGCGTGTGGGATCTTCCCAGACCAGGGCTCGAACACCACGTCTCCTGCTCTGGCAGGCGGATTCTTGACCACTGCACCACCAGAGAAGTCCCTAAATGTCATTGTCTTTCAAATAAGAGACTTCCAGTGACTTCTCTGGTGGTCCAGTGGGTAACACTCCACGCTCCCAATGCAGGGGGACTGGGTTTGATCCCTTCTCAAGGAACTAGATCCCACATGCATGCTGCAACTAAGAGCCCACCTGCCACAACTAAGGATCCCATCTGCCACAACTAAGACCCGGCATAACTAAATAAATAAATAAATATTTTTTAAAATAAAATAAAATAAGAGACTTCCAGAAGCTCATCTCTAAAACCATCTAGTCTCCAATTTTGTGAAATGCACTGGGAGTGCGGTGGAACCGCTAAGGATGTTCTTCATTTGTACAGATGGATCAGTCCCTTTGTCATGGCCAGGCCTCTCTGCCAAGGTAGTTAGAAGATTCTATAAACAATAAGGTCTTACTGTATAGCACAGGGAACTATATTCAATATTCTGTGATAGGGGATTCCCTGGCAGTCCAGTGGTTAGACTTGGCAATTTCACTGCGGTGGCCCAGGTTCAATCCCTGGTCAGGGAATTAAGATCCTGCAAGCCGCACGGCATAGCCAAAAAAAAAAAAAAAAAAAAAAAAATCCTGTGATAAACCATATGGAAAAGAATATTAAAAAAGAGTGTGTGTGTGTGTGTGTATATATATATCTATATATATATCTATATCTGAATCACTTTGCTGTACAGCAGAAATTAACACAACATGGTAAACCAACTATACTTCAATTTAAAAATAAAAGATTCTAGAAGTGTCATGGACCTAGAGAGGAAGCCACTGTTTCATATTGAGTATTTAAATATTTTTCCACATAAAGGCTTGAGAGGACTTCCCTGGTGGCGCAGTGGTTAAGAATCCACCCCGTGCTGCAGAGTAGCCCCCTGCTCACTGCAACTAGAGAAAGCCCGTGCACAGCAAAAGATCCAATGCAGCCAAAAATAAATAAATAAATAAATTTATTTTTAAAAAATTAAAGAGAATAACATTTAGATCGACAGTACTAATTCTTTTAAAGTACTATTTGCTTCTTTTTCAAACCTGCTTTTTTTAAAAAAAAAAAATTTTATTTATTTTTGGCTGCGTTGGGTCTTCATTGCTACACTTCCTACCATACCCTTCCTCCTTTGTATCCAAAGCCAGATTTGTTCACCCACTTCACAGAACTGTGAATTTCAGGTGGAACCTAGCCTTTCCCTGGCCCCTGCAGGGAGTAGGGGTGGTAAATCTTGATCAGTTTAAGATGATTCAGTACCCTTTGCCAAACTGCTTGTTTCAGGCGTGGGCAAATAATTCCATTCTATCCGGTGAAATATGAGCAGCTCTCTTTTCATCTTTATTTATGTGAGCATGACTCTGGTGCCAGAATACCTCTAATAAGATTCCAGCTTCACCATTTTCTAACTCTATGGCTTTGGGAAAGTTTATTAACCCTTTCTGGACTTCAGTTTCTTCAACTGAAAATGGGAGTAATGACAGCACTTACAGCGTCATTGTGAAGACCAAATGAATTCATAATGTAAAATGCAGGGAACTGTACCTGCTGCACAGTAAGTTCTCAACAAACAGCTGTTGTATTTGTTCTCTGTTCCTGCACAACCAATTGCCCCCAAATTTAGAGGCTGAAAACCAACAGTTGATCCCTGGATCAAAAACCTGGGAGCGACTTAACTGGGAGGTTCTGGCTCTCTGACAGAGGTGTCAGCCAGGGCTGTGGCCGTCGCTTAGGAAATCTTCCAAGCTCACCCATGCAGGGCCTGGGTGCAACTTCTCCTTTAGGGAGAAGCAATAACCCCCAGGGCCCCTGACACTCCCATCCTCCGGGGAGTGGGGAGAAGACTTACCTTGTCCCAACAAGCTCTGGCTTCTCAGAAACTATTCCTTCAGTATGCAACAAAAGCTTTTAAACTGTGCATTCCTTTGTGGGGCGGGGGGATAAATTGGGAGATTGGGACTGACATATACACACTACTATATATAAAATAGATAACTAATAAAAACCTGCTGTATAGCACAGGGAACTCAGTACTCTGTAATGACCCATATGGAAAAATAATCTAAAAAAGAATGGATACATGTATATGTATAACTGATTCGCTTTGCTGTACACCTGAAACTAACATAACATTGTAAATTAATTATACTCCAATAAAAATTAATTTAAAAATAATAAATAAAGTGTACATTCCTTTAATCTAATGTATTCCATTTATAGAAATGTATCCCAAGATACTAAGTAAGAATGGCCACAAAGGGACTTCCCTGGTGGCCCAGTGGTAAAGAATTCAACTTCCAATGCAGGGGACGGGGGTTCAATCCCTGGTCGGGGAACTAAGATCCCACATGCCGCAGGGCAACTAAGCCCGGGAGCTGCAGCTACTGAGCCCACACACTCTGGAGCTGTTGCGCCACAACTAGAGAGAAGCCCACGTGCTGCAACGAAGATCCCGCGTGTCGCAACTAAGACCCGACGCAGCCAAAAGAAAAAAATAAGGCCACAAAGAATGGGCTAAAAGAGTTTTCCTTTGCAATATTTTTTAATCATTGTGAGAAAAAAATTGGAAACTAAGTGCCCAATAATAAGTGATAGGCTGAATAAATTATGCCATGCCCAAATGGCTATAAAATCTGCAGTGGTTAAAACAAAATTATGCTGGGTGAAACCATATGCAATCACTGTTTCTGTAGTTCAAAACTGAATTTTGGTAATTTCATAGGTTCAGCCTAATAAAAGGATATTGTTCGATATACAAATAGATTTACAACCTACTATTGAGTGAAAAAAGTCGAGTACAACAGTATTTATGGAACAATCTGTTTCTGTGTTGACAAACAGATAAATATATTTGTAAAGAAAAATCTGGCGAAGCATACATCAGAATGTTAACAGTAGTTATCTTTGGGTGGCAGAATTATGTGCAGTTTTATCCTTTTCTTAAAAAATGAAGTTTCTGCTTTTTTCCAATGAATACTTCCTATTGGTGTAATGTTTACACATTCTTAAATAAGTAAAAGAAAACCCAAAAAAGCGTAAGCGATAAACTCCAAAAGGCCAACCCTATTCTCTCATTTTTCATAGTAACTGATAAAGCGTGAAGCCAAGCAGAGGCTAAGCAACTTCTCCGCAGCGAGCAGGTGTACGAGTCCCAGCCAGCTGCAGGGGATTCCTCTAGTGTTGGGAGACTGGCCAAGCAAGGGATGCTCAAAAGATAGGCTTTTTCTCTCAGTGACTTGGGTTTGGGTTTAGTTGAGAGCAGAGTGACTGAAGAAATGTGCAGGTCCCCCAGGACCTCTGTGCTCGATTCCGAGTTTGCTCTCTTTTTCCAGCAGTAGCCCCGGTTTTGTTTGGGGATTTTCTCCGCCGTAGCTTAGCCATAGTTTAGGGGTGGATACGGGACCCAGACCTGAACTAATCAGCGAATCACATTCGTGCAAGGTGAGCACGGGACCCGAGCGAAGCCGCAGAAAGATGAACTCCATCTCCTCAGCGCCCTCTGCCAGCCTTTCTGTTGAAATTTTTTTCTTTTTCTTTTCTTTTCTTTTAAAAATTAATTTTTTAAATTGACCTATAGTTGGTTTACAATGTGGTGTCTGTTGAATTTTAAATTCAGATACAGCGTTACTTCTCACTCATCCATATTGTGTGATTATTCCATTTTTATTGACTTTCTGTCCTAATTTCATGGCTGTATTACTTTTACTACCAATGATCTATTACTGCCTAACTAATTACCTCAAAACTTAGACAACAAAAATCACTTATTATCTCTCACAGTTTTCTTGGGTCAGGAATTCAGACAGGGCTGAGCAGGGATGGCTTGTCTCTGTTACATGATGTCTGGGGCCTCAGCTAGAAGACTCTGAGGCAGGGGACCTAGAATCATCTGAAGTCTTATCACTCCCTTGTCTGCCCATTGATGCTGGGGCCAGCTCAGGGCCAGCTGGGGAGGGGTGGGTGTTGTCTGCCAGAAGACAGGATTTTGTCTGCCAGGCCTTTCCATGTGGCCTGGGCTTCCTCACAACATAGTGGTTGGGTTCCCAGGGGAAATCTCCCCAGCTGTCAGGCAGAGGCTGTATGCATTTTATGACCCAGCCCCAGAGGTCCAACAGCATCCCTTCTGCTGGACTCACCGGTTACTGGCTGGGCAGTCAAGACCCCTCCGCCACCCAGATTTAAGGATTTAAGGAAAAGGCATAGATCCCACTCCATTCCCATTGTGAAAAGAGCATGTGGAATGGGATACATATATAATTGGAAAGTGCAGTCTGTCTCAATGGCTCATTATCCTTCATTATCATTCAGGATTTTTATTCCGGTTTTTTTTGGTTTGTTTGAGTTTGAGTTTATATTTTTAGTTTTCTACTGTTCCCTACCTTATTCCTGTTTCCCCCAGTCAGATCCATCCTTGTGTAAGGACCTGGGAAATACTGTCCTGAGCACCTCACATGGGTGGAAGCCACCAGGGGCTGCATCTTATGATGTTTATGGGCAGCCCTGCATCCTAGGTTCTTTCCTCTGTTTTATTCTCTTTTGTGTTGGAAGCTTTTCTCAAATGAGTCTGAGAAAATGTGTGGTGGGTTCTCAATTGTGCGATGCTCCTTAGCTGTCAAGTCTCATCTCAAAGTGGGGCACTGAAAACCTGATTTTAAGCTCTGTTTTCATGGGTGGAATTTGAGGCTTCACCACAGGGTGCTGGGATAGCAGGCCAGCTTCTTGGTTGGGGGAACCCCCAAATGTCAGTAGCTAAAGGTCTTTTCTCTCTGACTGTTCAGTTTCTCCAGGGAACGATCCTTAAATTTCCTGCCCAAGGGGGATGAGCCTGACTAGTTACCTTGCAGGAGTCAGATGGGGTACGGAGGCCCTGCATCTCCTGCTGGGAATGCGGACCCTCATTACTCTCCAGGTTTTCCATCAAGAGCCTCACTTCACCCTACCTTGTGTCTGGCATCCCTGAGTCAGGAGCATCTCTGGTTCAAGTTCAACTTGTCCAGAGAATAAGCCTCCATCTCCTGCCAAGGTGGGGCAGCACAGGTTAGGGTCGGGCTCTGGGTGTCCTACTGTTCCTTTATCTGACTTTCAGCCAAATTGCCTGAATGTTTCCTGTGGCTGTTCTAGCAAATTACCCCAAACTTGGTGGCTTAAAACAACAGAAATTTATTCTCTTACAAGCCTGGAGGCCAGAAGTACAAAATCGGTTTCACTGGTCTAAAATCAAAGGGTCAGCCGGCTACCCTCCCTCCAGAGGCTCTAGGATAGAATCCATTCCTTGCCCCCTGAGGTGTGCTGGTTGCTGGCGTTCCTTGGCTTGTGGTCACATCCTTCCAATCTTTAAGGACACCATCTTTAAACCTCTCCGTCTTCATATGGCCTTCTCCTCTGTGTCTGCGTCAAATCCCTCTCTGCTTCCTCTTATAATTACATCTGTGATTACCTTTAAGGCCACCTGGATAATCCAGGATAATCTCTCCATCTCAAGATCCTTAATTCAGTCACATCTGCAAAGACCCTTTTTTCCAAGTAAGGCAACATTCACAGGTTCCAGCGATTAGGACCTGATATCTTTGGGGGCCATTATTCAACCTGTTACACCCTGTCTTCAGTCCCATGTCCTTAACAGTGCCTGCTTCTGTCCCTGGTGCCTTTAATGTCTTTGGAATTTCTGGAAGGGGTGAAGATTTGCTTTGCATTGCCCCCCCCCCCGCCCGCTGCAGGGACTTCCTCTTCCTCTGTACCTTCCTCTGCTCTTGTAGGTCAGTACCATTCCTTCAATATTTATCCTTATTCCAAAAAATGTGTTGATGTCTTGCTGTGGTCTGAATGTTTGTGTCTCTCCAAAATGTATTTGTTGATATCCTAACCCCCAAAGATGATATTATTAGGAGATAGGACATTGGGATATGATTAGGTAGTGCAGATGGAGCCCTCATGAGTGGGATTAATGCCCTTTGTAAAAAGAGGCTCCGGAGAGCTCCCTCGTCCCTTCACCATGTGAGGATACAATGAGAAGTCTTCAACCCAGAAGAAAAGCCACACTTGACCATGCTGGCCCCCTGACTGCTGACTTCCAGCCTCCAGACTCTGAGAAGTAAATGTCTGCTGTTTATAAGCCACCCAGTCTGTGCTATTTTGTTATCCTGCCCGAGTGGACTGAGACACAGCTCTCCCCGGCAGCAGACACACCCCCTTCTCCTTGTTCTCTAGGTCCATCTTTGTTTTAGTCCTTGAGTGAGTTTCAGGTGTAAATAAACACGTGTGTTTAATATACAGGGCTTAACCTAATATCTCTCCAATGTTTTTTTTTAAAATTATTATTTATTTAAGTTTCACTGGAGTATAGTTGATTTACAATGTTGTGTTAGTTTCAGGTGTACAACATAGTGATTCAGTTATACATATACATATATTTATTCTTTTTCAGATTCTTTTCCCATATAGGTTATCACAGAATATTGAGTAGAGTTCCCTGTGCTATACAGTAGGTCCTTGTTGATTACCTATTTTCTATATAGTAGTGTGTGTATGTTAATCCCAAGCACCTAATTTATCCCTCCCCCGCCCAGAAGTTTGGTAACCAGAAGTTTGTTTTCAAAATCTGTGTGTCTGTTTCTGTTTTGTAAATAAGTTCACTTATATCATTTTTTAAAATTAGATTTCACATATGAGTGATAATCATATGATATTTGCCTTTCTCTAACTTACTTCGCTTAGTATCATAATCTCTAGGTCCATTCATGTTGCTGCCAATGGCATTATTTCATTCTTTTTTAATGGCTGAGTAATATTCCAGTGTGTATATATATATCACATCTTCTTTTTTTAATTAATTTTTACTGGAGTATGATTGCTTTACGATGTTGTGTTAGCCTCCACTGCACAACAAAATGAATCAGCCACACACATACAGGTATCCCCTCCCTTTTGGACTTCCCTCCCATTTAAGTTACCACAGTGCATTAGGTAGAGTTCCCTGTGCTATACAGTATGTTCCCATAAGTTGTCTATTTTATACATAGCATCAATAATGTGTGTATGTCAATTACAGTCTCCCAAGTCCTCTCACCCCACCCCTTCCCCCCTTGGTATCCATACATTTGTTCTCGACGTCTGTGTCTCTATTTCTGCTTTGCAAATAAGATCATCTATACCATTTTCCTAGATTCCACATATATGTGTTATTATACGATATTTGCTTTTCTCTTTCTGACTTGCTTCACTCTGCATGACACTGTCTACGTCCATCCACGTCTCTGCGAATGACCCAGTTTCATTCCTTTTTATGGCTGAGTAATATTCCATTATATATATATACCACATCTTCTTTATCCATTCCTCTGTTGATGGACATTTAGGTTGCTTCCATGTCTTGGCTATTGTAAATAGTGCTGCAGTGAACATTGGGATGCATGTATCTTTTGGAATCATGGTTTTCTCCAGATATATGTCTAGCAGTGGGATTGTTGAATCATACGGTAGTTCCATTTTTAGTTTTTTAAGGAAACTCCATACTGTTCTCCATAGTGGTTGTACCAATTTACATTCCCACCAACAGTGTAGGAGGGTTCCCTTTCTCTGATGATTTTAAATATTTTTACAAATAGCTTTATTGCTTCTTCCATTTGTTACAATATGATATGTTTGTTTTCAAAATGGTCTCATACTAAGGGCAAGTAGATAGACTGCTAGAAATCACATCTCTTACCTAAAATCAATGGTCAAA